>NC_084942.1:19098409-19401439 GCF_958298935.1 Phragmites australis | reverse complement strand
CGTTGCTCAGCATACTCAATCCCCATGTCAAATATTAATTCTGGGTTGTGACGGTCAAGAGAAATTGCCTCATTAAGTGACTTCAAAGCCTCAGCCTGCAAGAGAGATCTTTGGTGATCAGATGAGGCAACCTTGGACTTCTTAGCCAGGCACCTCCCCAAAAAATGGAGGGCAACACTCTTTAAATGCCCATCTGATGATTCAGCATCTTTGACTGCCCTCCTTGCATACTCTACACCCTCGGAAGCAAGATGATTATTGGAACTGCAAATCTTAGCAGCTAACAGCAGGGACATTAAGTCATTGGGACTCTCGTTCTTATTTAAAGATTTCCTTAACAAGTTTAATGCAACTTCATTATGAGAAGCTGCAAAATAGCACAACGCTAGACTGTACCATCTCTCAGTTCGAGGGTATATTCCAGGTAAAACCTCTTCGAGATGCTTGGCAAGAACAGATGTCTGGCCACATAGTGACAATGCAAAGGTTAAATGCTCCATCACAGAGGGATCCCAGTGAGTCTTCCCCAGGAACCACTTCTTCAATAGTATCATAAGCAGTAGGATTGCCTCTTCCAAATTATTCCTAGGAACAAATGAACCTTCAGTTTGTGAAGCCAAGCTTGGGGGGCTTGCCTCTACGCCACCATACAACAGAAAAACAGCAAATCTCTTCTGAATCCTCGTGCAGCATTTGTCATCGAGATTCCATTGACTTAGAAGAGCACGGCGGTAAGACGCGAGTGCTTCTTGATAGGCCCCAGCTTGCTTCCAAAGTTCTGGGAGAAGCTCAACAGATTTACTGACAGTTTCCTGAAGTTTTTGTTCAACCATGACACCAGGTATGCCACATTGGAAGATACTTTCAACAGCATCAAGGACACTTTTACACTGTTTAGCAGCCTCTGCAAGTAAATGGCTTCAGAAAGTCAAGACAAGCATAACAAAAATGGTTATATAGCGAGATGAACAATTCATACCCATTGCTTTCCCCAACTTTTGAAGAGACATTGACTTCAAGTAAATGGCTTCAAGAACAAGGCTAGCAGCATGCTGTGATCCCGAATTTGATGAAACTGGTCGTAGTTTGTTACTTCGCTTTGAGAGTGGTTTTTCAGAAAGTGATGGTTGGAAGCGCTGAATAGCAGCTTGAAGATCTATTCCATCAAATACTCGCAGAGCAGCTTCTACATTGCCTCTCTGATATTCCAGTCTCCCGAGGAGAGCTCTCGCTTCCTAATATTGAAAGCGTATAGATAAACCCACAGTCAGTTAGCAACAATAAATGCAAAAAAAAAAAAGTGTAGTCTGTTTAGAACAGAAGGTTCCGCCAAAACAGGGGCTACTGGTCAAATTTTTAATCAATATAAATATAAGAAAGAAGATTCTAGTAATTAAAATTATTTGGATTTCAGCTACTCAAGAAAAAAAAAGGAATCAAAGGCACAATTTTGACTGGCCAAGCACAAAGAACGTTTCAGCATGAATCTTTACTCACAATCAAACAATTTTAGCTAATATTGTATACAATGATCTGTTGCCAGGGAAGTTTAAGGGAAAAAAAAAATAAACCTACAACTCATTCTATTGTTTTCATCATTATTTAAAAAACACATAATCTAATTTGATGGATGAATGCCAGCATAAGGTAACCCCTCAGAATAGACAAGCATTAATTGTGTCAATGAGTGGAGCCAAGCATTAATTCTGAACTCTTGCCGTTAACTAAGCCACTAACATCCTACAAACTATGTCAAGATCCTATGCATGTCAAAGATACAAACAAGCAATCTCCAACTGAATTCCTTGCATGTGGACAAGTAAAATATTCATGGTACCTGATGCTTTCAAATTCGACCTATAAAAGGAAGTTGCCTTAACAATAAATGACATGAATACACATTTAAATGCCGTATTACCATATTATAGGAAAAATAAAGAAAAGGAAGGAAAAGATCTTCTCACTGCAACAAAGACTAAGCAAGAAAAGGAAATGCCCAATTGAACTAAACGATGAAGGATGATCTTCTGAGGAAACCAAAGGGAATGGTCATCTATTTGCCAATTGGCACAACAAACACTAAAATAAGAACATGCTACTATCAAATCAAACAAACAATGATGATCTTTTCACATTCAGTTCTCATATTGTAGATAATGGGACTTAATTCTAAATTCAACAAAAGAATGCTCCTTACTGTCTGATTTAAACTCCAATAAAATGGCACAAATCCCTTGCTAATTCTAGAATGGTTCACCAGCTCCAAAATTCACCCAATACCACCACAAACTGTTGAACCATAATCTTACAGTTCACCATCAGCCGCCTATGTATCTCACTGCCAGCGACCAAATTCACAAGATAACACCACAGCCACAACTCAATGATTGAACCATAATTGTACAGTTACACCATGAGCCACCTACGTTGTCTCTCTGCCAGCTACCAAATTCACACAGTTAACTCTAAAAGCAAGATCATTTTCACACTTATTCCCTTATTACACACTTGAATTCTCAACCATTTTGAATATGACCAACACAACAAATTCTACATCATCTTTGGTCTTCAATATTGGAACCTTATACAGAACACTCAAATTTTTTGGACACGTGGAATTATCATTTCCATACTAGACCAAAGTCATACATCTTTCCGAGAGGGTCCAACTTCTTCCCGGCTCAAATTCCTTAACCCTATCTCAAAATGCTGCTCAATTAGACCAATCAACGCGATATTCTGACAAAAATTCGCATCGAAATGGCCACTGCAACCCTCGCATTCATGAAAAGAACCTCATCGATCTCCCACACGAAGCCCCATTCAGATGAAATGAAATCTAAAGAAAGAACGCGTTTTGACACTACGGTCTCAGCGCAACAATCTTTCTCCGCATCCCGATCTCCCCCAAACGCAACAAAGAACATCGCACATACTCGCATTGACCAAAAAGATTCGATCTTCTCATCCCATTTCGCCCAAACCACGCCGCAAAATACTCGATTCCCCCTCCCAGATCAAGCCAAGAACGAGCAGCAGCGGCAGAGAGATTCTAGAGACCTCGTAGTTGAGGGAGAGACCCTCGCGGAGCGACGATTCGGCCTCCTGGATGTTGCCGTCGTCGACCTTGGCCTCCGACGACCCCGACACCGAGGCGCCCACCTCCGACTCCAGCGCCGCCGCCTTTCCCTTCACCGGGGACGCGGCCGCCGGCGGCCATTCCCCGGTGGTGCCGGCTGTGGGGCCCGCCTCGGTCCCGCTGTCCCACTCCGCCGCCGCTGCCATCGCTGCCGCAGCCTCACCGCCGCCGAGCGATCCCTCCGGCGAGCATGCTAGCACAATGTGGGGGCCTGGGGAGGCGTCGTTGGGTATGACTAGGAGAGGGAGGAGGCGAGATCCGTCTCCTTGGCTTTGGGCTCCTTGGCTTTTCTACTATCGGGAGTTCGCCATCTTTTTTAGCTTTGATTTTTTTCTTGTTATGGAATTTTCTTCTCCAAGTGCTTACTATGACATCTCTTGTAAGAAAACATTTTCCATTTTATAGTACTCCAAACACTTTGCTGTATTATTGAAAAAAATAAGTTAATTAAAAATCTAATGTTATCATTTGACAGGTTAAGAACAATTGAATGCCCTGGTAGATGATGTCTAAAGGCCACTAGATGAGTTAGATGATGTCTAAAGAACAATCTAGTGTTATCATTTTAATCAATGAGTCTATAAGGCCACTCACAATGTCTTGTTGTTAGATGATGTCTAAGAAACAATCAATTTAACAAATTGTTGTTAGGAAACAAGCTTGCAATGTATGCATATATGTTGTTAATTTCTTAAGAATTTTTAAAGTAATTTATTATCTCATAATCATCTAGATTACTTAAATAGCTAGTTTCTTCTATAATAAATAAGTTTATTCTCTCACATCTTTAAATGGCTTGTCACATCATATTTTTAATTAGTGGATATCTAATTAATATCTACAAAATTAGTATTAGGAGTGGTCGAACTCGTCATTTCTTGTTTTAGGTTATTTTTAGAGTTATGATAATCTTCTCTGTATCGTATAATTGATCTTTTTTTAAAAAAAATAGTGTGAGCAATCACAAGCAATAACACCTCCATTAGGCCCCATAAGCGGTATTATTAGAGTCGTCCTTCCCAAATAATATAATCACAAGCAATAACACTCTTGCAGACTTTGATCATCTTAACACCTCCATTTGTTGTTCACCTAATCCAAGCTGGGGCTGGCATCTCTTTCTTTCTAGGTTGGCACACTCGCGGTGTTCGCCTAGCATCATCTGCAGCGGAAGTGCAGCTCAGCTGGAGCTTTCTGCTACTCCAAACGGTCGTCACGCTTTTACTGGGGCCCACTAGGGTGACAGAGCGGTGGGACCCGCCCGTATAACGGCCTTTTTGCAGTGACAGCCCTCCACGTTGTGGAAAAGCTCATGTCAGGGACCCTAGCTGCAAGACTCGTATACACTCGCATCATCTTACATAAAACTTATTAAAATAGAATTTATTGGTTGACGAAGTTATTATAAATTCTCATTATTAACAGGTATATTATTTATTTTCTAAAAAAATATCGGTCTTGATGAGACACGTAAGAGCAAATGTGAGATTTATCCTTACTAAGTAGGGATATAATTATCTTCAATAACTACCCGAGTAAGAATTAGTTCTCTTGTACACTACTCTGGTTGACACGAAGGGATTGCTAGCTCAAGTGATTTTCATGATCTGACCGCTTAATTAGTTCTGAGAATTTTCTCAGTGTTTGTGGTAACAAGAAAGACGAGTGGTGTTCTTTGTTGTCGTGTAGGCGCTTATGTGTGTTCGTTATTGTGGATCTGTGTTTCGTGCTGAACGTACCAGCCGAAATTCGGCAAAACGAAACTTGACTCCGTCACAAATCAAGCATATTTTCCTTTCCTTTCTCAAGAATTTGACATAACTTGTGTCTTGGCATTGCCAAAAAAAATAAAAATTCTGATCGGGCATCAGTACCCCAGTTGCTGTTCTTTTGATTTGCTCAACCTCTGCAACCGACCGGGATGGCCGACTGGCTGACACTTCACGCGCGGAGCACCAGCTCATTAAATTCGAGGGGTGCAGGCCCGCACCGCAAAGTCAGAGGCATGGACCATGAATTTTTTTTATTTATATATTTTTAAATTTAAAAAATTACAAATTTTTATGGCCATTTTGGAAAATTGCAAAAATAGATATTTCTCATCTATTTAATGGCGAAAAGTAAAAAATCATCCACTCAGCAGGTGAAAGGTTTCAAAATCATAAAAATGTTAGTTTGAATGCTCTCAACCTTAAAACACTATCAAAATAGTTATAAAAAATTCTTTTTTTAAGGATGATATCATTTAGTGCTCCACAAAATTTCGAGTGTGGAGCACTAGATGATCCTCTACACTATAATTTTTTTAGAATTTTTTATGACTATTTTGATAGTGTTTTGAACTTTGAGAGGATTAACACAGGATATTTATTATTTTTAAACCTCTCGCCTACTGGATGGGTGATGACGCCTATTTTGATAATTTTTCGTGATGATCATATAATTTTTTAATTTTTTAAATTAAAAAATATAATTGAAGTTTGTGCTCTTAAAAAAATTAAGTTATGCGGCATACTTGTCCCTCCTCTCTCCTTGGTTCCTCCGCTATCCTCCCCACCTAGATTTTGTGTGATTTTCTCCAAGAACCTGCCTCTCCTTCAATTCTCCCACCCCCATATGTGTTAATCCTCTTCCTTTTTGTCCCCTCGCGAACAGCATAGATAGCGTTGATGATGGATTTGAAGCACCATCTCCTAGATTTCGCTCCAATCCACCTCCTCCTCTCCTTCCTGGTCCTCCTCGAATCCCACTCAAAAGCATTTCACCATTAGCGTTACCTTCTCAATCCGCTCGCCAAAACACAATACTAGATCTTTCATCCTCCTTCACAGCAATGAACATTTCTACTCCTGGTCAATTGTAGCTCATAGAAGCTCCTCTCAAACAAGTCCCAACGAAGGAGACGAGGTTCAATTTGCTGCTTAAGGTTGCAGACCCACTTGGACTGGCCCGAACGATCCCTCTGCAAGCGGTTAGAACGGATCTCACTCGAGCATGGAGAACCAATTACTACGATATTTCCCAGGTACAACCAAATCTTTTCACGGCACATTTTAGGGATCTGCGGAGCATGCTCTTTGACTGAGCCGGACAACCATAGAATGTTGGCAGAGAAACTCTGTTAATGGAGTGGATTGATATTAGAAAACCAATATCAGCCTATAAATTTGATGCTTTGTATGTCATTGTTAAGCTATATGGTGTCCCAACCTCCCTCAGAATCAAGGAGTTGCTAGATCATATATTAAAAGACATTAGTCAACCCTCAGATATGGATCCTATAACTGAAGCTATGCTTTTTAGAGATGAAGAAAGCATTACTACTAGAGTTAAGATAAAAGTGAATGACAAAGTCACTGATAGAGTCTTGTTGAAGCTGCCATCAAGAGAGATATTAATAGTATATGTGCATTATGAAAAAATCACAAAAATATGTAACTTCTGTGCAGCTCTGTTTCATAATGTGAATGTCCATCCAGAAATGAGATGCTGCTCAAACAACAGATAGAGGGCCTAAAAGACGAACCTTTGCCTTTTGTGATTTTTGGTACTTGGATGACCAGAGTGGCTGACATACCTCTTGAGGCAAAAAAGGTTCCAGAATTTCAACCTACTAATGTCTTGTTAGAAAGATTCCAAAAGCATTTTTCTTTAGATCAAGAAAGTTCTTATACTCATCAAGATAATAGAATCCAGAGACCCCAAGTCTTAGCACAAGCAGCAGCACAAGTAACCCAGCAAATTGATCTAGCTGAGCAGAATGAGCAAGGAACAATGCAAGTGCAACAACAAAGGAATCATGGAACCATTCAACAACAAGAGATCCACCAAGATCAGATGCAAGATAACCTTGTTCACACAATGGAGATGGACATAAATAAAGATGATGAAATGCCCAGTTATAAGATAGGTGCAGAG
Organism: Phragmites australis; assembly: GCF_958298935.1. NCBI lineage: Eukaryota > Viridiplantae > Streptophyta > Magnoliopsida > Poales > Poaceae > Phragmites > Phragmites australis. The sequence goes on along the minus strand of NC_084942.1, from coordinate 19,394,382 downwards.
CAAAAAAATGAAAGCAAAAATTCAAGACCAACCAATAAAAGACTCAGCTCTACAAGCAGGGAGAGGCAATCACTTGGGGCACACATCAAGATCAAATGTTCAGCTTTTTCAGCTATCACATGAAGACCAATTGCAAAGTGCAGATGTCTTACACACCAAGGCCAAACCTCAGTTGGATATCATAACTTCCCTCACAACATGGATCTGACTCTCTTGAATCCGTTGCCCACACAGAGAGCTGAGAAGCATTCGACTTCACTCAACGACTTATCCTCTGTCCAACAGCCATTTCAGGACCCCAAAGTTCAGAATGTTCAAAACTGCTCTAGCCTTTTCCCCTCGACTATTCCTTGCCCACCTCAGGATGACAGCCATGGCAGTCGCTTGCGGGGTCTTGTGCTACCAGGACTCACTTCACTGCATCATTCCAACACTGACTCCTCCTGTCCCGAGTATGCTCCCCAGGAGGATTCACACCGTGTTGAGTCTACCATCGGCACATTTTTGTCAGTCTACGGTTCCGAGCACCCCCACTACGCCACTTCAAGTTACAGAGTTCGGACAGGACCTCATCAAGAGATGGAACGATTAAACATTGTCATCGCCAAGGTTCGGGCCTCTGTTGTGGCCTTTCTCCATCTCCCTCACCCACAGCTCACCACTCCTCTCATCTCCTTGGTCGTCGCTCCCCACTGTGGGACAGAAGGGAGGGGGATCGTGGATGGCCTCGGCTTAGGCGCTCTGGCTAGGATCAGTCGCTCCTTACCGGTGATGGATTTGACGACTCTACTCCTGAGAGGATTTCTACAGATGGTTGTGGTGCTGCAGATCAAGGAAATGAAAGACGGGCCACAGCTACATCTCCTGGTAATCTTGCTCCCTTCCCTATTGGAGATTCCGCAACCACAACCCATCTCTCTGATCTTCAACCTGACGTACCAAGAATCAATGTGACACCAGCTACTGTTAATCAAGCTCAAATCATAGGCCAAGGCAATTCTGCCCATAGAACAGATCACAATCAAGATGGTGGTAATGGCAGATATTATGTTCAAGGTGATGCTCCACCTCTATCTCCAGCTCACAACACATCTCAACAGGCTTCGGTGCTAGCCTCAAGGGCACCGAGGAAGCCATGAGTCTTTTGAGCTAGAACTGTCGAGGCTCGGGCGCGAGCCTTAGCAATTTAACTATGCAACATCTCACCTGCCTTTTCTGTTCTACTAATGCGCATGTACATTCCTGAAACAGGAAAGGTTTGAATTTCTAAATCCGAGTTGATTAACTCATTTCCTATCAATGATTGTTTCATAGTTCTAGCTCAAGAGAAATCAGGGGGCCTTTGGTTGATGTGGAGGGATGATATGGACCTTTTGGTGGTAGACTCTAGTCAGAACCTTCTTAGCTTCCTATAAATATAGACCAAATGCTCAATGCTTTAATCTAGTTTGTGTGTATGGTGACCCTCATCACCGCAGTAATGCTCGGATTTGGTAGTTAGTGTCTCATTTTGTTTTATCTGCTCCAGATACCCTTATTTTTTGTATGGTTACTTTAACAATATCATGTTTGCTAATAAAAAATGTGGTCCTAGGAAAGCTAATACAAATTGTATGAATGAATTCTGTTATTTTTTTAAGCAATGTGACTTCTTTGATTTGGGTTATAATGGTCCTTCTTACACTTGGAGTAATAAAAGGTTTAATGCTATTCCCACTTTTGAACGTTTAGATCATTGTTTTGGTAATGCTGAATGGTGTACTATATTTCCTTCAAGTGTGTATCATCTGCCCATGCTTTACAGTGATCATACCCCAATTTTAGGTGCTCTTCAATCCAAGGCTCCAAAGCGCAGGAAAAGGTTCAGGTTTGAGAATTGGTAGCTCATGGAGGATGATTTCCAACAGATTGCTTCTTTGAGTTGGCAACAACCAAGAACCCTCAACTATCATAACAGAACCAGGAACCTAGCCACAAATCTCAAGGTAAGGTGAAAGAAGAAAAAGCCTTTGGAAGATCAGTTAGGAACTATAGAGAGCAACCTGTTAGAAATGCAATCAAAACACCATAGGGACCAAGATCATAGAGTGCAAGCTGAACTCATAAAACAACATCAGGATATTTTAGACAAAAAGAGAGAATATCACAGGCAAAGGGTAAAGAAATGTGGGTCACAGAAGGAGATAGAAACACTCACTTTTTTTTCAGCAAGCCATTCTCAAGAGAGCAAGGAAGAACAAGTTCTCCGTCATTATGGATGAGCAAAGGAGGATGATTGCATCACCTCAAGAAATTGCACAGGTCTTTCGACGATATTTTGTTGATTTATTCACCTCTTAGCTAATTGAAGCACAATTACATCAGATCCAAACACAAGATAATAATTCTCAAATTCTTATAAGTGATGATTTTACCATATCTATCCTAGATGAACAAGAACTGTGGGGGCTTCTAAAACAAATGAGAAGAGATGCATCGCCAATAGCTGAAGCACAATTACATCAGATCCAAACACAAGATAATAATTCTCAAATTCTTATAACTGATGATTTTACCATATCTATCCCATATGAACAAGAACTGTGGGGGCTTCTAAAATAAATGAGAAGAGATGTATCGCCAATAACTAATGGCTTTAACGTGGCCTTCTACAGAGCAGGTTGGCCTTGGATAAAAAATGATGTCATTGACCTCATCACCAAATTCTACAATACACGTCAATTCTCTCCAGCCCTTAATGAGGCCCTCATTGTTCTTATTCCAAAAAAGAATTCAGCTGCTACTCCTGAAGATTACAGACCTATCAGTTTATGCAATGCGATATATAAATTGGTTGTTAAATCTCTTGTTGATAGAGTTAAGGATCATCTTCCTACTTATATTCATCATACTCAGAATGCTTTCATTCAAGGCGGGCGCATTTCAAACAATGTCATTTTAGCTTAGGAAATTGTGCACTCTTTTAACATCAATACTTGGAATAAAAAAGGTTTCATGCTCAAAATTGATCTGGCTAAGGCTTTTGATAGAATTGAGTGGCCTTTTATTAAGCAAGCTTTGAGACGACAATGCTTTCATGGTCACTTTATTGATCTTATTCATGCTTGTATTTTCTTACCCACCTTCTCTGTCATGATTAATGGTCAAGCTCATGGGCATTTTCGATCTCAACAAGGTATTCGACAAGGTTGTCCGCTGTCACCTTACCTTTTTGTTATTGTCATAAATGAACTCTCTCTCTCTCTCTCTCTCTCTCTCTCTCTCTCTCTCTCTCTCTCTCTCTCTCTCTCTCCATAAGGCTCTTCAAGACAACAATCTGAAAGGCATATCTCTAGGTCCTAATTGCCCTCCCATCCATTCCTTACTTTTTCTGATGATTTCATTATTTGTGCCAGTGCAGATCTTTAGGAAGCAATGACCATAAGGAATATTCTTCAACACTTCTGCAATCTCTTGGGTCAGATCTCCAACTGGAACAAATCTGCTATTCTTTTCAGCAAAAAGGTGGCTTCTTATGTTCAAGATGAGATTCAATCTATTTTTCATGTTCCTCTTATCACTCACGGCACTCTTCACCTTGGTCATCCCTTAATCCTTTTGCACAAAGACAGAAACAAATCCTATAAGTTCATCTATAACAAATTAAAAAACAAGCTCATCACTGTCAAAGCCAACAAACTCACCCATGCTGGTCTTCTCTCTTACATAAATTATGTTTTTGCTTCATTCCCATTTATTACATGACCAATGTTCTTTTTTTTCAAAACTATCATTGCTAAGATTACCGCCATTGTGAGACATTTCTAGTGGATGGGGTTTCAAGAGGGGGAGATTACTAAACCAACTCCTTTTAGAGCCTGGGATGATATTTGTCAACCCAAGAACTGTGGTGGTTTAGGGATTAGAAATCTTGAACAAGTAAATTGAAGCCTCATTATGAGATCGGATTAGATGATTGTTTCTAATCAAGATCCTTTGGTTTCTGCGGTCATCAAAGCAAAATATTACCCATACAACCCCTTTTGGAATGCTCCTTCTAATGGTTCTAAGTCAGTTTTCTGGTCATCAATTCAGCAGGTCAAAAATGAGCTTACCCAGAATTGTATCTATCAAATTTCTCAGGGAAATTCTATCATATGGTCCTAACTGTGGTGCTCTATTTGGCACAACATGCATAGCTTCCTAAACATAAATGCACATGCTAACCAAATCCCAAATCAGGTTTATGATCTTTGACTTCCAAATACTAGATCTTGGGATGAAAACAAGATAATGCATTTCTTTGGACAGCAAGCAGCACAAATTATTTTGCAGGTGCAGGTCATACACCATGGAGGGGAGGACATTCTTTGCTGGAAGCCGACAGCTTCTGGAATCTGCAGCACTCTACAGCAAGGTGAGAAATCCCTCCCACAGCCTATCCTCTTGCTTCTAAATGAAATTTGGAAAAATAAACTATTGCAACCAAGGGTAAAAACCTTTGCTTGGAGGCTGTTAAGGCAAGCCTTAGCTACAGGTGAAAGAGCAGCTAGATACTCAGCCCATATTGATGAAAATTGCAAAAGATGTGGTCTCAAAGAAAATGATCATCATTTATTTTTTACTTGTAATTATGCTAGGGCTGTTTGGTTCACTGCTAACACTCCCTTCGAATCTGATGCCTTGCCTGAGGGGGAGATAGGCATTCAAACCCCAATTATGTTCATGTTCCAAACTGGTACTCAAGATATCCAAGTCCAAAGATTTTTCACAACCCTTTGGTACATTTGGAAGGCTAGGAATGGCCACAAATTTAATGGAAAAGAGTGGACCATCAGTCAGGTTCATCTTTTGACTAATGCAACCATACAAGGAATTTAGTTTTTTGCAGGTGGATAGCGGGTGCAACAACACATAGAAGCACATGAAAAAAGGAGGCATGAGGGTATCACAACTTAGACAGGATGAAGGCCCATGTCAAGTTCAGCTTCGAGGGCAGCAACATGTTTCAATAATCACATTAAGACATTTACTTTCAGGTCCACGTTGCTATACTGATGCGGCCATTCGCCCCGACATGCAAGAAGCAGGACCACAAAAAGTGAGTCTTCATCCATAATATATCGTTAGGTATATTCATCATGGCATAGGTCTTTGGAGCACAGGGACCTCTGATGGCGGAATCACAGGCTGTTAGGCTGGCAACGAAGGCAGTGAAAATTCTAGGACTCAATCAAGTGACATATATTTCATATAATCAAACATTGGTGGTAACTCTCCAGAAATGAGATATTATCACTACACCATGTCATTGGATCTGAGACCGATTCTAGCTGACATTTTTAACAACAACAATGGAATTTAGTTTGAAGTTCGCAAGATTAGAAGAGCAATTAACAAGACTTCGCACGAACTAGCTAGAAAAGCTTGGAACCTACCTGATAGGACTGCTACTTCTTTTAGATGTAGTCATATCTTTCATAATCGACAATGCCTAGTACTTGAGGCACTGCAATCCGCTTCCTAGGGAGACTTTCACCCTTGTAAGATACTTATGTTTGAATAAAAAATCCGCTCTTTATATATATATATATATATATATATATATATATATATATATATATATATATATTTGTATCATGAAAGGATGAGTTGGGCTGCGTTTATCGCCAATCAATTAGTAGGCTTGTGCCCGAGGTTACCATGGAAAGAAACCTGCACCCTAAGGACCAGCCCATATTTATTAATCAGTTGGAATGCACGATCACCTCAACAGGCCATCATCGATCACCTCATTTCGTCCTCGTGATAGGTCATCTCGCTCGGCGCCGAGCAAGGCCAAGCGGCCATGGGAAACGCATGCCTGCATTGCCGCGATGACCCGACTCCTCAATTGGATCTACGTCGGCCACGCCAAAACGCAGACTCATCAAATAATTGGCCGACGAATTCGCCGCTGCTGTCGTTTCAGCCCTCGTGCGGGCGTAAGTAAAAATGAACTGAGCGCCAGTACGTGGGCGTGCCAATACCTAGCGTCAATCCAAACACACCCAGGAATTGGCGCGGTGAGCGTTGGCTACCATCCAAACATCTTCGCTGCACCAACTTGACCCGACTTTATTTTTAAGGTAATGAAAAGTAAATTCCAGCCACTACATTTTGCAATGCACGATAACCCGACCTGACTTCTATATGTTGTTAAATGAAATTGCTACGATGCATCGATCCATGCTAGTGAGTAGTGAGGTACCGCAGAGAAATGGATGTAAGTGGGTACCCAATGAATAGTTTTAGATCAGTATTTAGTTTATTTTTCTTTAACTTAATTAGGTGAAAGTAAATCTCTAATTTTTTTAAGTGTTTGATCGATCTAATGATCTAAAAATACAAAACTAGCATCCTAGCATAGAACCAAACGGACAATGAGAGCTCTGATGAGAACCGGTGTGTGGTTGTAGCGATAGCTCTGCCTCAAATCTTTCTTGGATGGCTTCTGCCCTCTAATGTTCCGGTGATTCACGCCGGCGCTGATGGTTTTTCTGCAATAATCAAACCGCTCGATTGAATTTGGATTGGGGAATTCGTTATAAAATATAAAAGTTTGCAGTTTTGCACCATGCGACAGCCAATCGATATGCGTTTAATATAGAATAGCTAAGATGTAGTTGCACAGTGCAATAGCTTGCAGATATCAGTAGTCTGATCTGGGGCTCCCAGAACGAGTGAAAGGACCCTTTGGTTCAAAGTCATATAATAGTGGAATTTGGTCTGAGGTCACCGGAAACCTGCAGTGCATGAACAACCTCTGTTTTATTTATGTTCATTTCCAATCCAATTTTCAACCCTCGGAAGCGACGGTTGCCTTTTTTTTGAGAATCCAGCAACTCTTTTTTTCTCAATTACAAGAAACGCACACAACACACATGTACATGATGAAGGCGTCTCCTAGCACACACCTAAAAATTCACGTAGAGTGGCACACTTTGCCACTGAATAAACTCTCATCTTATTATGCAAGCCAAAATGGTTGCCCATCCGAGCAAAATACTAGAGTAATAATTTGTTCTAATTTTCTCCGTAGATAGTCAAGTTTCTGATAAGAATTCCATGCTTTTTTAAAACTAAAGGCAGGAGCGCTACCATATCACCAAGAGGGGGAGAAATAACAAGGTGCAAAATACACCAAAAAGAGCAGAACACACAAACAAACAACGAATGAAGGACTAAGAGAGCTTAGCCGACACAACCTAGGCGTCCGACAACAAGAAACAAGACTTTCCAGTGTATTTCCCGTAAGCATGTTTGGTTGTGGTTGATCTGTTACAATTGTCAATCTAGCTAAGGCTTCAAAACCAAACGAGCAAATAAAGAAACAAAGAAAGACTGGCCTCATGAAGCCCTCATGAGCCTCATTCGCTTGCTGCCGAACTATGTTAAAGCTGCCATTGGAAACTCGTGCATCCGTGTGAACCCCCTCAAACAGTCAGCTCGACTGGGCGCGCATAAAGCAACAACTTCTCCTGCACTTGCCGCCATCAGTTGCACACTATTCGCTAACGAATTCAGCCCTTCAGAAACTGTTCAAGATTGCAATGCATGCAGTGCGATCGAGGTCACGGTGAATGCATGCATGCATGAGATACTGGAGTGAACCAATCTGCAGGCCATGAGATCCCCGATCAGAATTAGTGTGCGCGGTCACAGCGGAAGCTCCATCCCTCTATTTGTCAATGGTTCCTGCTCTGCAATGTCTCAAGGATCACCGTGGCCACCGATGGTCCCTTCAGAACAAGCCAAGCTTTTCCTATTAGAGGTGAATATGTCTGCGGCGAGTCGCTGTGCCGGCTTGCGCGGAGGTAGAGACTGAAGCTACAGGTCGGATGAGAGAGTCGTCGCGAAAGGTGTGCGCCGTATTTTGTGGATTTGGTGAATGAGCAGTTAAGTGTCTGAACTGTAACCCAAAAAATGATGAAAGCAATGCATTCCTTTGTTGCATCTTGTTTTCTACTCTGCCCCCATGAAGCATGCCTAATTGGTCTCTGATAATCATTTGAGGTGATGGTAGTTTACATGTTTTGATTGCTGATTTAACTTGTGATTTTTATTGTAGAAAGCTGAATTTTTCTTTCAGTTGAGCACACGCAGCCGTGGAGGATTTCCATATTTGAGCACGTAATACCATTTTTTCTATCTTCAAACAACACCCTCTCCTCGCGGTCTCTCCCCTTCCTCAAGTGCGTAAGTAAGGGGTACATATTGTGCATCTCTGCGTCATCTTTATCATAAAAAAATAGTATGCACTCGCTCAGTGGAGTGGTCGAACATGACACCTCATTGGCAACATGATCAATCTTCTTTTTGTTTGAGAGGAAGATGACAGGGTCAGTCGGCCTGACCTTAGGGATGCAAGTGGGTATTCAATGGATAGTTTTTGATCACTATTTGATTTATTTTTCTTAACCTAATTAGGTGGGAGTAAATCTCTAATTTCTTTTTTTGAATCCAATGAAAAAAATACAAAACTTACATGCTACTTGACCTCAGATCAAATAGTGGGCTTGACTACACGTACAAAAGGTTGGGCCACACTTAAATCAATCAAATAGTAGCCTTGAGCCCCAGGCTACTATGGAAGCAACTTGTACCGTGAGGCCTGGTCCAGCCCGGCCCGGCTTCAGCCTGACTGACCTCCTGAACAAGTCATCACCTCATCTCAATTTTGTTTCTTCCTTTTTAACTTGAGGGAACATCTCCTCACCTGATCTTCGTGAGCCGCCTCATTCTCTCCGCGCCGAAACAACAACAAGCTGCCATTGGAAACGCATGCTTGCATTTCATTGCCGCGAACCCCTGTAACTGAACCGGATAAATTGAACGCACGCTTCTCCACTTTGCCGCCACCAGTTGCTTATATTTCTGACGAACTGATTCAGACCTATCTGGGAAGGAGCCTATTCAGAATTACACATGTTGTTCACTGAGATTACTCTTACTCCCATGGATGGATGGTAGTGAGATACTGGAGTGAACCAAACGGACCATGAGAGCTCTCTTCAGAACCAGAGTGTGATTTCAATGACACCTCTGTGCCTATCTTTTTCGTATCAAATCCCGCATTGGCTGTCGCATGCTCTGATTGTTTTTCTGCAATGACCAAACTGTTACTCGATTGGAGATAATCAACTCGCTGTGCCAGCTTGTGCGGATGTAATGAGCAACTTGGCCAATGTCGCAGATTTAGCATGCAACCGCCCTGTACTCCGGTTCTTTCTTTTTCTTGAAACCTTGAGCCACGGATGTTATAGAGTACAAAAAACAGAAAGAAGGAACCATGTGTAACAACGTTCCTACTATCAATTTGCCATGTACTACATATGCTTGTTCTACTATCAAAAGAAACTACACTTCCCTCGAAAAAAAGAAACTACACTTGTTTTTACATGCAACTGGGAAGATGAATTTTTTTTAGAAACACGTCTGCATTGCTTCTAGTACAAACTTTTTTTTTTGCCTTGCTTGACAGAATATATTTATCTTTTTATATTATTTGTGCTCTTGTGCTTGCATGCAGGTGGTGAGGAAGAAGACAGAGAAGGTAGGGGTAGGAGGAAGCGAAGGAGGAAGCCCCGTCCGCAGATGACAGTGGTGGTGGTGAAGCCAAAGCATCAAGAAAGTGGAAGAGGAGGAAGCAGCGCGCCCTAGCAAGTCACTTCGATCTATGTAGGTGGAGAGCATGGGTGGTTGCCAAGTGTATTGTATTTTGTGGATTGGATAGACAAGCTGGCCTGAGCTGCAACTTTTTTTTTTTACACACCGGGCTCCCTTCTGGAGCCTTCCTGGGGGCTTTTGACAGGGAATGCGAGACCGGGGGTTCAGCCAACAATTGGCTCCCTCCACCCATGGAGATATGCCACTGAGCCACTGGCTCATTCGCTGCAACTTTGAAATCAGATGATTTCATTTTCGTTACTGCATTTCACTTTGCCCCTCAAAGCAAGGCTAATTGGCCATTGGAAATTATTCAAGGTACTACTACATGTTTTGGTTGCTAATTTCACTTTGGGTTTTTTTTTAATCTCAGAGATCATTACTTGATTAATTCTACATTGGGGATATCAGTATAAAGGTTTGCAGTTTCGCACCATCCGACAACCAACCGATCTATATGTATGTATAATAGAGACACATGTGAGGTATATGGCTACTTGGTTGGGATTTAGGATATGCTTAGTTGGCATCTAGCTCTGCGAAAAGTTAGACAAAGTATGGTTGCTCAAAAAAGTGCGACGAACAAAATGACCGTCACACTTGCAGTAGGCTTTGGCGGTAAAATAAGTATATAACATGTGGGGCAACGAGTTAACCAAGTTTGGCTAGCTAGAAGTGTGGTGTTGAATCAAACATATGCCTAAGGAAATTGTGACAGTGCCTAAGGCGTGACGTGGTAAGGTTTGACAAGCAATCAAACATATCCTTAGTTGCACAATTAGATAGTTTGCAGATATATGTATTATGTAGTCTAAAATAGGACTCCTCGGTTCCGAGGAGTAAAGGACCTGTTGGGTAAAGTCATGTAGTAGTTGTGGCTTTGGTACGAGATCACCAGAAACTTGCATGCGCTGTATGAACATATTCTGTTTTATTTTAACTGATTTTCAATTTTCATTTCTCGAAAATAGACGGTTGCCCCTCTTTACGAGAATTGCCATCTCCTTTTTTTCAGTTACAAAGAACACACATACTCACATCTACACAACTACACTTCCTGTGTTAGAGCTAAAAGTTCACGTAAAGTAGACGCACGTTTTACCGAACAAGCCAAACGGATTGTTCTCTTGAGGAGAAGACTAAAGAAAATTGTGGTAGTTTTCTCCGGAGATATTTGAGTTTCTGATTAATTTCTGAATCTGGCTAAGACTTTGCGTATGGCTTCGAAACCAAACGATCAAGTAAAGAAGCAAAGAAAGAATCGCTTCATCTCACCCTCGTGAGCCTCATTCGCTCAGTGCCGAACGAGGTTAAACTGCCATTGGGAACGCATGCATGTATTCCATTGTTATGAACCCCCTCGAACAGTTGAACGGCATAAATTCACAGCTTCGTTGCACCCCCGCCAATAATAAGTTGCACACTATTTGGCAACCAATTTAGGCCCTAACTAGGAGACCTGTTCAGAATCACGCATGCTGTTCAGTAAGATCAATTCCATCATTCCATGCCTGAAGGTGAGTCTTCGATCAGTGCATGAGATAGTGGAGTGAACCAAAGAGATCGCGAGAGATCTCACCCAAACCAATATCTATGGTTAAAAGGAAATTTCCTCCTCCATATATTTGCCGAAGGCATCTACGCTGCAATGCTTCAGTGATCGCAGCGAACCAAACTTCGGCTCGATAGGAGATGAATCTGTCTGCAAGGACTTGCCGCGCCGTCTTGCGTGGAGGTAGAGATTGGGGCTGGAGTGTGTTGTCCGTAGGGTTGGTGATGATAAGATGCCCGAGATCAGAATAGCGGTGAGATGCACTGTGTTTTTGTGGGTTTGGTGAGTGAGTTAATCCCTGAAATGTAACAAAAAAAGTGACCGAAGAGTGCAATTTTTCAGATTCATCTTTTAATATCTTCGCTCTTGGCTAAATTGGTCGCTGGAAATTGTTCAAGCTAATTGTATATTTACATGTTCTAGCTGAATTAACTTTGGGTTTTTGTTATAAGGATCATTGCTTTATTCAGTTCTAGATTGGGGCTACCAGTTTAAATGTTTACAGTTTGCACGGTGTGGCAGCTGACATACATGTATGTATACAGGCGCAAGTGAGGACTGGATAGGGACATACACGAAACTTGCACTGCATGCACTTTTTCCGAAAAATAAATTCCATTTGTCGTTATGCATGCTTTGTTGATGATCTGTTACTTTGCCAATCTTGCTAAGACTTCACCTACACCCCTTTGCGACTCGTGAGGTTTCCTTGAGGCCACAGACTCCGGATGATATCTATTGTGGAGGATGTCTACATCTATGGAGTACTCCACATCCTCGGCGTACATAATGTAATTCGATGCACCGACTGCGACCACCACTATCTTTTGGAAAGCATGAGCACCACCTAAATGTAATTTTTTTACTTGACTTGCGATCCCGAACATGCTATGGACTGCGGATCGCCTGTGAAAGCGAGGATGGTCTTCACATCCCCTCTGTAGTCTCTATCAAAGATTTCTGGAAACCTCTTTTCACCTTCTTGTGGATTGTCAGTACACCAGACATATATGGCGCCATATTCCGACTTGGCTAGGAGAATCGGCAATTCACCCATCTCAGTGGTTGTCATCGGACACAACCAATGGTTGTCAGCTATGGCTAATGGACGCAACACCCTGCGGAAAGGGATAAGATCTCTTCTTCTACTTGTTTCAATTCTTAGGAGATTTAGAAGGAACGCAATCGGCGCATTTTTTATCATAAGGAAATGATCTTGTCTCAGGCTATCTGCCTCATCATGGACGAGGCCTCTCTTTGGGCTTTTGCGGGAGCGTGCCACCTTAGGCGTCTATTAGCGAGAGAATAGAATTTCTTTTTAGGTTGAGGCATCTCCTGGTCTCCCCGATCCACGCTTGTACCGGCACTCTCTAAAACTTTTGCCTGTCGGACCTCTTCTTATTAATATAACATGTTTGTTGGTTCGTTTAAAAAAAAACACCAAACGAGCAAATTGAATAAAGGATCAAAGAGAAAATTGCTTCATCTCACCCTCGTGATCCTCATTCGCTCCATGCCGAACAAGGTTGAGCTGCCACTGGAAACGCATGCATGGATGCATTGGTGTGAATCCTTCGAACAGTTGGACCGGCCAGTGGGTATAAATTCAGAGCTTCTCCTGCGTCTGCCATCATCAGTGGCCTCCAGCCCTTCGATACATGTTAGCGGTTGTACATGTTGTTCAGCAAAAGAACATTAATGTCACAACTGTAAATCTATCATAGCTAATATTATAACAGAATGCACGTAAATTGAAAAGACAGCTTTGGTTAAAACTGCTAGGACACTCCCAATGTTATTGTCTTAGTGCAATGTCTATCCCCTTCCACCTCACATAAATATTAGTATAGAAATTCTCTCTCCAATGCAAAGTTTATTCCATATCTTAAAACATATGCCACATCTATTTTTCTATTGGTTCATATTTATTTTCTTTGTTTTACAGAACACATGAACATGGACATTGAGCACCATAATACATTTCTTAGCTTATTTCTTGTGTTAGATTTTAGTGCTTAGCTTATGTCTTGACACTAACTCTCCTTTTGTCTTTAATTCTTCGCCAGATCATAAAAAATCCTACGTGGCGTTATCATTTAATGTTTAAGAAATATGCTAAGATGAAGCATTGGGAGTGATCTTAGGATTATTAGGAGAATCTGAGCACAAGTTATTAGTTGAACTTTCAGTTAAGGGTGCAAAACTAGTTTTAATTTAATTAATGGAACTGTATAATAGATCAACATCTAACAGCTCACATGTGTTGAGCAATTAATTTATTCTAGCCAAAACATCCAAATTCAAACAGGATGAAATTCCCATCACAATAAACAAAAAAGCATAACAAACCTGCCCATTCAGCTGGGCTGTGATGGCAGCTGAAGCCTCCTAAGCTGCTGTATAAGTTACAAAGCCAAACCTTTTGACCTTCCAGTTTCACTGTCAAGGGTAATCCTAGCTGGATAGACTGAAGTGTAAGATGTCACATCCACAAGGAGTTCTTCCCAAAAAAAAAAAATGTAAGATCCATGTCAGCAATAAGCTAAGGTAGTGCCGCAAACAGTCTGGAAGGGAAAAATACATTCATGTATATAACCACGATTGGTTTCACGTGTACACACCTGTTACTTTGTGAATCTTGGATAGGCTTGACACCCAACCCCTTCAACTCTTCAAGACTACAAAACAAGAAGAAAGGAAGAATCACTCCATTAGTTCATTTCACCTTCATGAGGGTCTCATTCGCTCGGTGCCGGACAACCCGGCTAAGATGCCATTGGAAACGCATGCATTCATTTCATTGCTGTGATCCATGGACAGTTTGTTGGGCTGGATGTATATAACAAATTGACAGCTTCTCCTGCACCTGCCGCCATGATCAGTCGCGTTGCCACCTGCCAACGAGTTTAGGACATGGAAACCAGTTCAAGCCCCCAAGATCACACATGATGTTCGGTGAGATTATTTGCTCTAGAATCGAGAATGACGACTATACAAAGATGAATAAGTGTTTTAACAATTTTTTTTTAAAAAAATTGATAGTCTTCTCTTAATTACACTCAACGCACCTTAAAATACATGAGTGGAAGCAAGTAGAGAGAAAAAAAAGAGAAAAGAACCAGAAATATGTGAATCCATGGATAGGATATAAACACAAAGTTCTATTTAAGACCATTTCATGATTTAGTCACAAAATACTCGCAACTTTGAAAGAAAAATAAGAAGATGATCATCGGCCAAAGAAACTCTCCACGTTGGAGATCTAGAGGCAATGGAATTCAAAACCCTATTACATATGCATGTATATATGAATTTTATGCCTCTAGCAACATATACATGTATATGTGAATTTTATGCCTCTAGCAACAAGATGAATAACTTACAAAGTTAATTTTTCTCACAAAAATTTAGCCTATTACAAAAACTAAGTATATCCTCTCCTCTCATCTCTTCTAAAACATATCACTAGGCTCTCAAAATAGTTGGCTCAAGGATTGCAACCAGCTCACTCCCTCTATTTATAGGTCTAGAGAGGTTGCTTATCCCTTAAACTTTCTTGTCCCTAAAATACTCCTCGCTTACAATGGTCTCCTACATATCACATGGGCATTTTCGTTCCAATTTTGCTCCGTCCATTGAATGACTATGACACCTTCACGACTTAGCTTCATCTCGATGCTAGCTTCGCGATGATGGCACGTATATTCCCTCCTTTCACGGTTTTGAGATCAAACCGTGAAACCTTTTCACACGCTTCTCAAAACGTGACTCACAACTCCTTGACTTGACCTCAAGCTAGCATCCCGATATCGACACATGTACTCCATCTCGTAATCTTCACCATCGACAAGTCTATTTCACTATTGATCCCTCAAACCGCCTTGTCACTTGCACTGGCATCCCCTTCACTTAACTTTATCAATACATCATCTTCATCCTTCCATCCATACATCGCTTGACCTTGATATGCATAGTTAGGATCACCCTTGACTCCGCCCAGCCTTCTCGATAGTCCGACACCAAGCACCCTGCTTGGCCCCAATCTTTCCACTGTCTGCGCCAAGATGCATCCATCACCTACACATCATGAGACAAGCAACATGTTTCTCCAAACCTCCAAACCATCAAAAGTTAGTCCATAATCATAGCTCAAAGAGCATCCCAAAAGAGATCATGAACGCCGAATGGTCCGACATGCACACCTCCTAAGCACTGGACCATCCGGTGTGTGCAATCCTTCTGATCCTCAGTCTTGAAATGCTCTCCACAAAAAAAAAAAAATCAGTAGACACAGACTCATACATAAGCCTAAGATCCTTCAACTCATATATAGCTTTCTTAAGTAACCTATCCTAGATAACGAGGGTATCATTCAAGTTATCGACTTGGATAGAAAGTTTGTTATAGGAAGGTAATACCTCGGAGGGATCAAGCTTATGGTCGCTGTCGTTGTTGTCGTCCGCAATGAAGTAGAGGCCAGTGAAGTCCTTGACATTTTTCTTATTCTTCACTTGTAGTTCCTCCTCCTCTAAGCTCTCCTCCTCGCTTGATCAGGTGTCGATGTCGCTGAGAGCTGCCACAAATACCCTAGAAACCACATTGGCCACCTTCTTGGTCATCTTATCGTGGTTCTTCTTGAAGAATGGCTTCTTATTTTTCTTCTTGTGCTTGTTATAGTTGTGATCGCTGTCCTCTCTCTTTTTGAGCTTGAGGCAGTCCGCCTTGAAGTGAGTGATATCACCACACTCAAAACAAGCACGGGAGCCCCCTCTCCTCTGGTCTCTCTTGTTCTTGTAGAAGCTGGTGAACTTCTTCATGATGAGAGTGAGGTCCTCCTCATCTAGTGTATCTACCTGCTCCTCTGTGATAGAAACCAAGGAAGACAAAGCAAAATCACTCAGTGAGGTGTTAGCACAAGAAAAGCTAGCTCCAGCCTGATTGCCACCATTTGGTCTGAAAACCAACACCATGTTCTGAGACAGGGGTTTCCGAGGCCAATCCAAGATGCTTTGACTATCTCGGTGGAGTTGAGCTTACTGAAGAGTTCATCATAAGTTAACGTGTCATAACTTGATAACTCTTCAATGCTCGAGATCTTCACTTCATATATATTACAGTCAAGAGCATAGAGAAGCTTGATCACCCTCTCATGGTCAGAGTAGGGCAATTATCACCAGTGGATCTAAGGTTGTTCATAATTCCATCAAAACAAGCAAACATAGTATCCAAAAATTCACTAGGCCCTTGCACAAACATTTGGTATTCTTGTTTGTAAGTGCTTTGGCGTCTGGCCTTAATCTGATTAGTGCCTTCATGGAAGACACTCAGAATAGTCAAGATCTCCTAGGCGGTATGGAGGTGTTGAGCCTTGTCAAACTCATTCTGACTCAGGCTAGTGAACAAAATATTTCTAGCCTTATTGTTGGTCTCATACTGTTCGATTTGAACCTGAGTCATGCAAGCAGTATGGATCTCGTAGTTGGAATCAACTACTTCCATATTGCACTTCTTTAGCTTAGAAGATAAACTTTCATGCACACCTTACAGTATGAAAAGTCTTTTCCATCGAACAACGTAATCTTCCCACTTCTCTCCATATCACATACCGATCACAAAGCCGGTTAAGGTTAACAAGTGATCAAACCGGCTCTGATACCAATTATAGAACCCAGATAAGTGACTAAAGGGGAGCTGAATAGGCACCTTATAAATTTCTTGCGAAATAGGTGGCTTACTCCTTGTTCACCCAACACTTCTTAAAAATGCACAAACGGAAGTATAAACTTTAGAGAGATAAAACAAGAAAGAAAGTCTAAGACAATATGACTCTATGGATGTAATATGAACTATAGGCTCTATTCAAGACTATTTCATATATCTTTGAGCATAAAAGCTTGAAATTTAAATGAAGAACAAAGCAAAAAAGACAGTCATCAAAAGTAGCAACTCTCTAAGTTGGTAGTCTAGAGACAAGAAGATTCAAGACACTCTCAAATACATGAGTATATGAATATTTATACCTCTAGCAACAAGAAAAACAACTTCTCAAGATTGAAAAGTCACAGCTTAAAAGGCAAAAAAATGAAGAACAATAAGAAAATCACAATCAAAAAAAGAAAAATTTGCAAACTTGTAAGAGAACCAATAGAGAGAGACTAGAAGGAGGGGAATTCAAGCATATGCAAAAATATAAATTTCATTAATCAAAGAGGTCAGCCCTATTTTAGACAGATTACAAGAATTTTTCTCTAAATAAACTATCACCTATTATATAGGCTAAGTACTCATCTTCCGCTCCTTTAAAACCATAGCACTAGACTCTCAAATAGGTGACATAAGGGGCTCAAGTGGTTAGTTTCAACTCTCTCATAGCCCTACCCTTATATTTATAGGTCTAAAAAATTTATCCCATAAGTGTCGTAGCTTGTTATCAAAATACCCCTCTCTTATAATATACTCCTACCTACCACTGAGAGTATTTTTGTCCATTTCTTGCTCCGTCCATCGAATGGCCACGACGTCTTCATAGCTTCGCCTCGATGCTGAAGCATCTAGGCCCCTATTTCGTATTTTGGTAATTAATGATAATAAGAAATTTATGGACTAACATGTTTATTTGAGTTATGAAAAGGTTAGTCACAAAGGTATTATGAAGCTAGAACAAGCATGTGTGAAAAATATGAAAATAGCTAGCTCAAGGAAAAGGTATAATTGTAGGGAATTTTCTTTGTAGGTCAAAGGAGATTAGAGAAGAAAATTGACCGTATTGATAGGATAAGTGTCGTACTATTAAGAAAGGTTGATGTACGTTTACTTGAGACATCTAAAGTATCACAATTCCTTAAAATTGCATTTCATATAGAGTGGGAAATTTAGTTTGAGAGAAACCAAAGAAAGACTACATTTTAGTGTTTCTGAGTTGTGATGGTCTGACCACTGGAACGGTCGGTCTGACCGCTGTATAGAAAAGGTTGTTCTATTCAAGTTTCAAGTGTCGCGATCTGATCGAAGGGCCTTGCCGGTTTGAGCGCTGTATAACTATGTTTGAGATGTGTTCGAACCTCAGTCCCAGTCTGACCGTGGTGCAATCCGATCTGACTGCTAAGGAATATAGGGGTTCTGACCCTCTGCTCTAGCTGGCGGTCTGACCACCCGGGAACAGAGAGTTTAGCACTATGTTCCCTACTCACGGTCTGATCGAGAGGATTGGCGGTCTGACCGCCAGCCTATGTCAGAAGTAATCATCACGACTTTATAGTCGTTGAACGGCTGGCGGTCTGACCGCTAGTTGACCTGCGATCTGATCGTCAGTGTCGCAAAAGTGTCAAATCAACATAAACAGTCACATTTTGGAGTGTGGTCTATATATAGTCGCTTGGCTAGTTTAAGGGATGTGATATCACTTCACTACAACTCATTTGAGCTCTTGTCTTCTTTCTCTCCCTCTCTTGACTTATGGTTGCATTTTTAAGAGTATGAGAACATCTAGTGTATAACTTTAAAGAGTTTGAGTATTAGGGCACTAGTGATCCTTCAAGCAAGCGTCATCGACTTGTTAACATTGGAGGTTGCCGCCTTCTAAATGGCTTGGAGGTTATTGCACTGTTGAGCTATTCAAAAAAGATTGTGAAGGAGCCATAACAGTGGTTGTGAGAGGCTTTGAGCATGCCTTGCAGGAGAGGCAAAATGCTACTCTAGTGAAGTTGAGGTATTGAATAGTTCTTGTTCTATTCTGGTTTAAGATCAAGTTACTCAGTGTAAGCCCTTTGTCGTGTGAGAATTAAATACTTGATAGAGAAGCAGTTATAAGCTTGAACTCACCTCAACGTGAATTAGGAGTGATCGGCAAATCACCAATACCATGAGATAAATTTTATGTGTCATTCTTTGAGCTATTTAATTTATACAATTTATCTTTCTAAAATATAAATTGTTGCATGTTAGCCTAGAATTGCAAGCCTTGACATAGCTCTTAGTTGTTTTTATATTGCTCTAGTGATCTTTAGTTTGTTTTCGCAAATTTGTTTGATCACTTAGCAATTAGTTTTAAAACTGCCTATTCACATTCCCTCTAATCGGTATCTTGGATCCTACAGATGCAAGCTTCACAATGGTGTCACATACTCCTTCAGTGCTCCTAAGGTTTTGAGGCTTAACCGTGAAACTCTCTTCACGCTTCTCAAAGCATGACTAGTCACTTGCTAGTACCTTAAAGTAGTGCTCTGACGTCGACATATGTACTCTGTCTTGTGATTCGGACTGTCAACAAGTCTCTTTTGCTCCTGATCCCTCGGGTCGCCTTGCCACTTGCACCAGTATCCCTTTCGGTTGACTTTGTCAAATACTGTCTTCATCCTCCGTTTCATGTTTTACTTGACCTTCACGTGTATAACTAGGATCACCCTTGACTCTAGCCAGCCTCCTTGGTTGTCCGGCACTAAGCACCTGCTTAATCGTGATCACTCGTTGTTGACCGTCAAGTTGTATCCGTTACTTGTACACCATAAAACAAGCAAACATATTTCTCTAACTTCAACTCTAACTCCAGTTAGACTATAATCAAAATGCTCAAAACAAGCTCAAGCAATCCAAAACTTGACAAACTAAATCGACAACCTTATCAATCACTTATCACATATAAATCAAGACATATTTAACTTGATTTTTAAGAGAAATCTCTCATCAAAAGAGGGAACAAAGGAAGAAAGAAATCATCACTTCATTTCGTCTTCGTGAGCCTCATTCCTTCGGTGCCGATTGACGAACAAGGTTGAAGCTGCCATTGCAAACCCATGCATGCATTCCCCATTTCATTGTTGCGAACCCTGACAGCTTTGCATATTTGCAACGAGTTAATTTACCCTCTTCGAAACCCATTCAAGATAACACATGTCGTGCAGTAAGATTACTCACATGGATGATGCTAGTGAGATAATGGAGTGAACCAAGCAGAGCATGACATCTCTGATTGGAATCAGTGTGCCGCTGCGGACGGTTCTATCAGTGTCTTCCTTGGATGATTTCTCCTCTTCGACGCATTGCTGATGCGAGTGAGCCCGGAATCGAAAAGGTAATGATCAAGGATTAAAATTTCGCTAAAATTTCATGAATTTTGAGAATTTCGGAGCAGAATAAAATATCTAATTCTAAAAGTTTTTTTTCAGTGGCTCGTAGGATTCACATAGCAGAGGATAAAAAATGACTAAATTTCACGAATTTTGGTCTTTCCCCGATGAACGAAAAAATTGTAAAACAAAATTAAAATCCCTGGTAATAATAGTTTCTTCAGAATAAACAGACCTTTTTGCTGGATTACAGATGAATTCAGAATGATCTCGGGGATTCCGTACCATGTGCAGTGAGAGGTCACATAGGACAAGTGTAACTCATCACCAATTATTGTGGTGCATTATCTGGGTTTGGTGGATGAGTTCGTGCCTGAATTGTAACCGAGAAATCAAAGACACATTAGTCACTGACAATAAATATAACTAGGCATTGTAGTTTTTTTTTTCGATTACAAAATTGAGTGTTTACATGTTTTGACTACTAAGTTAACGCATTAGTTTGGATTTTTGTTACATAGATCATTGCTTGATTAAGTAGGGCCCTTTAATCTATTTGACTTGTGATCATTCAGTGGTCGAAATGCAGATTCCTGAATACCTGACTGATGTAGAAGTTCTTTGCCGCTTTAGCATGACTTAATTTAACATTTGCAATTTGATCAAGGCAACAAGAATATATGTACAGCAGCATATATAGATCAGGTACATGGGAAACCCAACAGTCTAGTTGTACCTTAGAAAAAGCGAAGAACCAGACAAGATTGGATTAGATGATATATGGTAATCACGGACACGCATGGCCTTGTGTTGTGCCTGACCGTTCACCAGCCGCCCTGTTCCAGCTCAGTTTTGTCTCCACGTCAGTCTTGTAAAAATAATCCACGTATGACACAAACACTGTTAGGTCAGGATGGGATTCATCTGAATTTTGTCACACTGGAGTCTTGGAATTTCATGTATGAGTGATTTGAATGGCCAGCTTGTTCTTTTGGCAATCCTGATCAGGCTTCTTCATCATTGTTCTTTTTTCTTGCAAAAGATTGCAGCATTGTTCAAAATCCTGATCACCTCATAGTAAGACCGAATAAAGAATAGTAAATTTCAATCGCTTCTGATGACATTGCTACGTTCTTTGGATGCGCAAATCCCCAAAAAAGGCCTAAAGGTAAAGGATAAGTATCCTAGGAGGATATTACTTTACTCACTTTCAGAAAAGAATTGCTCCGGAGTATTTGCTTTCTTTCATGTCAAGCACTGATAATCATTCATGTTTCTGATTTGCAATCGTTCGCAGTCCCTGCCAAAAGCTAGCAAGAAATTAGGCTTTAGGGGTTGAGATGAAAAAGCCATCAAAGTGTTTCTCGCGTGAAAGTATCACATCATCGCTAAATGACTATATTTGCTTCTGTTCATTGTTGAGAACAACTGGATGGAGATACAGAACAGTGATGTACCATTGTCCACTGCGAGAGGAGCTTCAATAATGCGTAAAGAGCAAATCTGCAAACAAAGTTGCTTCGGAAGTGTCAATCTGATTGTTCCTGAATTGTCTATCTGTTCAGCGTTATTGTCGTTGATTTATGAAGGAAAAGGAAAACGCAAGGCATTGCCTGAACCTTCAGTTAATATCATGTCATACCTATATGTGGAAATCTAGACGGTAACGAAAGATTGTATGATGCTGTGTCGACCTGAGTTTCTTCTTCCCTAACTTCTTTCTCTTCAAACTCCTGACCCCAAGCCGTCTCGCTCCTGAGGCGACTTGGGGGTTCCCCACCACCGCCCGGATCTGGCAAGGCCTCCGCTGCCAAGGTCGCTGGCCATGGTGGTGGCAGCCACTCCTCTTCTCTCCCTCCCCCCCTCTCTTCCCCCTCCCCACCACCCTTCCCCTCCCTTCCCTCCCCACCCCAGTTGTTCGATGCGCTCGTGTCGGGTGGATCCATCAGTTTTGGTTGTTGCTCCGGCCGGATCTACCCTTACGGCTAGATCCGTGCATCCTCTCACATCTTGTTGCCAGTTTGCTGTTCCTTGACTCCGGCGGTGGGCTATGGGCTCTCCGCGGATGCTCGGATGCTGGCGGTGGTCTGGTCGCCGTCCTACCGGCTCTGCTACCAGTAGGGCTGCTACCTGGCGATCCCGATCGGGCCTTTGGCCGGCCATGGCGCACCGTGCAGGCAGCATCTAACCTTTGGCCAGTTGCTCATTGATCTTGGTGCTCCGTGCGGTGGCCGCCCTTTGTTGTTGCAACCTAGCGGGCATACCGTGCGTCCTTGCGGATCCCCGTCGTCTCTAGTTAGTGGATATGTTGCTCGTGCCATTGTGCTGTGTGATGATCCCTTGCAGGTGTTGGTTTGGTCAACCTGTCGAGCCTTGGGTTCTTGGGTTGTTCCGATGTAGTGGGGATAGTGGAGATTTGTGTGCGAAAGCCCTGGCTGGCGCCATGCCACTACCAACGGCAGTGACGCCCACAGGCATCATTACCTCCCTAGAGGTGCCGTGTCCAAGTTTTCCCCTAGGATCTCTTCGGGTGAAAACCTTGTTCGACTTCCCGGACGAGCGACGGCGGTCCCATAACCGGTTCCTTCTTGAAGACATCGTTTCGAAGAATCCCTTTGCCTTTGTTGTTACATCTAGCGGATCTTTTTGCAGGGCATTCCATCCTCCGGTTCTGTCTACCCCTTTGTCCGATCCTCCTGTTCGGTGGGGCCGTCCTACTCCATTTTGGCGCTTTGCGGTAGTGGACATGCTTTGACGTCCCAGAACCCCATCTGTAGGGTTGTTCTGGTCGAGATGCTAGCTGGGCTGTGTTGTTGCAAGGTTGCGTCATTTGGTGTGCATGTCGCTTCTGTGGTTGCTGGTTTGTATGCTGTTTAATCGAAACTTTGTCATTCGGTTATTTAGGGGGTGTGGGGTTTCTTTCTTTCTTCCTTGGCTTACGCAAATGCTAGACTCCGCAGGTTGTAGTGCTATGTTTGTTAATATTTTTAAGTCCAATTTTTCTTATAAACTAGGTTATTTTCCTTTTAATATAATGATGTGTAACTCTTCTGCATGTTTGAGAAAAAAAATTATAGACCCTCCTACTCGTTGCAACCACTCGACGACTTAAGTGGAGTTGCCAAACGGTACAGTAATTTGATCAGCGAAGAACGTTGTACCTAGTCATGGTTGTTATACGGTTCAGCAAATTTTGTTGAATTTACTCACAGAATCCATGAGTGTACTATGCAAATTGCAGCATCCATTTTCCTGTGTACTAAGTTCTTTGGAAGAACTGTAAATTTCACGTCGTATGCCATTATTCCCAAGAAGGGATTGTTTACTCTGCAATCATACGATTCTTGAACAGATTAGTGCCTCTAATGCCTGGCAGTATGGGCATTTGATTGGTTAAATAATAGAATCCTAAAGATGGCATAATTTGGAAAGATGCTTTAATAAAAAAGCAGCATTGCCGTAATAAAGTATAATGCAGGAACGAGAATGACAATTAAAGGGGTAAATAGTTATCTTATAATTTTTTATAAAACTTGATGATCTTTTTCTATTTTTACACCCAATACAACTCAAAAATAAATCACAACAAAGTGTAACACAAAACACAAAAACATAGCGAAAACAGACTAACCCTAAAGTTTCGAGTTGGATCTGAAAGTTCTGGTATATCGGAAGTTCGGGATAGAAACCAGATGAAGAGCCTCGGGATAGAAATTTGAACTAATCTGGAAGTTCTGACTTCAGTCCGAAAGTTCCGAACAGAGAAAAACAGCAGCTCAAAAATCCAAAATCTAAACAAACCATTCCAAGAGTAATCCCCACAGAAAGATTAGAAATTGGGAAGAAAAACCCAAAGATCAAAGACATAGACACGTGGTAAAAAAAATTCTCTAAGTTGATGATTTGGAGGTAAGAGAATTCAAGACTCAATTGTGTATATTAATATGTGAATTTTATGCCTCTAGCAACGAGAATAACGACTCCAACTAGGTGAAAAATTTTAGCTCACAACGAAAATGAAAATCGATCAATAATCGAAAAACTTGCGAACTCGCAAGGGAACCAATAGAGAGAAACTAAAAGAAGGTGAACACGATCACAAGAGGAAACATAAATTTTATTGTTTGCATAGATCAGTTCTATTTTTAACAGATTATAAAGTATTTTCATGCACAAAAGCTCTCACCTACACATAGCCTAAGCAATCCTCACCTTATCCTCTAAAATCCTAGCACAAGGCTCTCAAAATAGCTGGCTCAAAAAGGCTCAACCAGCCTTCCCCTCTGTTTATAGCATAGGTTCCTCAACCCCTAAGTTTTCTAGTTTGCTCCTAAAATGTCCCTCTGTTATAGTACACACCTACATAATATCGATGACATTTTAGTCTATTTTCTCCTTCATCTATCGGACGACAATGACGTCTTCATGACTTAGCTTCGTCTCGACACAAGCTTTGCGATGATGTTACGTACACCTCTAGTTTTCCTATGGTTTTGAGGTGAAACCACGAAGCACCTTGCACTCTTCTCAAAGCGTGACTCACCACCACTTACTCCCACCTTGAGCAAGCGCTCCAATATTGACGCGTGTACTTTATCTTGTGATCTTGACCACCTGTAAGTCTCTCCCGCTCCCAATCACTCGGGTCGCCTTGTCATTTGCACCAGCATCTATTTCGCTTGACTTTGTCAACACGACGTCTCCATCCATCTTCTATGCTTTGCTTGACCTCCACCTATACAGTTAGGATCACCCTTGACTTCACCGGACCTCCTTGATCATCTGATACCAAGCACCCTATCTAGCCTCAATCATCCTGCTGTCAACTACCAAGTTGCATCCATTACCTACACATCATGAGATAAGCAAACACATATCTTCAACGCCATTTTCAGTTAGTCCAAATCAAAATCATCAATTGAAAGCACATCCCTAAAATCATTTGTGAACACCAAAAGATCCAACGAGTAGAAGCGATTCAATGTTAAAAAACATTGTTCACCAGGCAGGAAATACTATTCACCAGAAGTTCTGGATTAACTTCCGGATGACTCTTCTCTGTTCAAGACATCGTGATAACCCAAAAGTTCTAGATTAATTCTGGACAGGGGCTCTCGTTTCGGTTTTCATACCAACCCGGAAGTTCCGGGTTCGGCTGTCGAAACTGAACACCAGACGCTTTGGCGAGACAAAACTCTGAACACCGGTGGTTCAACCGAAAGTTCTGCGTTTACCAAAATCAGCACATCAAAGCTCATGCAAAAACGGAGATCATCAAGCCAAATCAATACGAATATCAATCACTCATCACAAATAAACTCAGGCATATTTTAATTTGGTTTCTCAATCTCCCCCTTGATGAGTGCATTGACAACTTCCAAAGAATAAAGAAATTGGTTTGAAGAAATTCAACAAGACAAGCTCATCCTAGTGACTAAAAACTCGAGAAAGAGCAAAATTATATCACTTGGCATAAGGAAGACAGCAAAAATCCTAAGAGGGGAAGAGACAAGCAAAACGCCTCAAAAGCCCAATAAAAACACAAATGCCCCCTTGATGAATGCACATTTTCACATATTTTCTCCCCCTTTCATCATGTAAGATTCTTCTTTGTGGCTTAGTACATATCCTCCCTTTGGCAATACAAATATCAAGGACAAAACACCATGCAAAGCATGAATATGCAATCCTAATGAGCTTTCACAAGTATATCATAAAGTATTTGCAAATGCTAGAAACGTCAAAAAAGCTATGGAAAGTAGAATGTGGAGTTCACAAGTGCACAAATGCTCAAAAAGATATAGTATCATAAGAACATAAAGCTATACAAACTAAACTGAAGAATTATTGGTGCATTTAAGTTCACATAGCTAAATCATGTTAAAAGTGACTACCACATAAGCATACACTCGTGCTGAGGCGATACAAGCATTAAGAGCTAGCTAAAATCAATCTCAAACTAGGAAATAAACATTCATGATAATAGGCTTTGTAAACGTTCATATATAAAACCAAGACTTAGTTAGATTAAGTTATTT
The DNA here is from genome assembly GCF_958298935.1 of Phragmites australis. Classification (NCBI taxonomy): domain Eukaryota; kingdom Viridiplantae; phylum Streptophyta; class Magnoliopsida; order Poales; family Poaceae; genus Phragmites; species Phragmites australis. The sequence goes on along the minus strand of NC_084942.1, from coordinate 19,368,040 downwards.
AAAAAAAATTGATCATTTAAGCACATTTTTTTTATTTTATTTGAACCCCAAGTGGACTATTAGCAACCCTGGGTTTACTTCTTTGGCAAACCACATGAATTATCAATCGACCATATTGGATCATATTTTAGCACTAGAAATTTGATTTATCAAAATTATTCAATATGCACAATTTATCAAGTTTTTCACAAGATCAAATCAATTAGTGTCATTACGACATAAGGAACACATGTTCCCCTAAGGTTCTGTCATGAACTAAATATTTGACAAAAACAAAAATCATAGTACAATATTCCTCAATCCACTATCGTAAACCAAGAAGCATGGAACAAGATATCCATCAAACTAGGCTTAACACAAGCATTGACTAAGTCAAAGCAATTAACATGGTGATCAAGAATGTAGCATTTCAAAGTCTACATGATTCATAAAATTTTCAAATTTCAACTTTAGAAAAACTAGCTTGCTTGAAATATTTCATGTAAAAGTATCAACATGAGCCTAAGATTAAAAGCTTGCTCTCCATAACTAGTCAACTTAGTCCAAATTCAAGTCTAGCAACAGAAAATGTTAAAGACATACAAGTCAAAGCTCAACTATTATGAGTATCTTACATGATGCTATGTAATGTAAATGCAATAAAAGTAAGATAGAGTATGTACAATGGCAACTCCTCCTCACAGTGCAATAAGGATGACACACCGCAAACTCTCCCCTCAAAAAAGCAAACCTTGTTGCATCTAGAGGCTTAGTATAGATATCGGCTAGCTGGTATTATGTATCTATGTAACTCAAGTCAATATCTTCTTTCTCATTGTGGTCTCGTAAGAAGTAGAATCTCACATCTATGTGCTTGGTTCTAGAGTGTTGGACTGGGTTATTGGCTTAAGTTTATGGCATTGGTCTTGTCACGTAAAAGTGGCACACTCTTGAAATCTAACTCATAGTCTCTCAAGCTAGCAATCATCCACAAAATCAGAGAACAACAGCTAGTGGCAACAGCATATTCAGCTTCAGTAGTTGATTACGCAACACTATATTGTTTGCAAGAAGACCAAAAAAATAAGAGACGTGCCCAAGAAATGACAAGTACCGGAGGTACTCTTCCTATTAATTCTACAAACAGCAAAATTCGCATTCGAAAAACCTCGAAGAGAGAGAGAAAAATATGCAGAAAACCAAAAACCACACTTGAAGGTGTGTTTGAGATACCTCAAGATGCGCTTCACCGCTTGGCGGTGAGATGTACTTGGTGGTGCTTGGAAGCGGGCACATAGGCAGACGATGAAGTGGATATCTAGTCTTGTCACTGTCAGGTACAGGAGGAAGCCATTCATGATCCTATACTCCCGCTGGTCCATCATCATGCCATCTTTATCTGGATCAAGAGTTGTCGAGGTAGCCATTGATGTCACCATGGGCTTTGCATCACTCATGTCGAACTTCTTCAACAGATCCTTAGTGTATTTTATCTTATGGATAAATATACCTTTCTTACATTGCTTGATCTAATACCCAAGGAAGAAGTTGAGCTCTCACATCATTGACGTCTCGAATTCCCTGCGTATAGTTTCTGCAAACTTGGCCACAAGTGCATGAGAAAAGCCGCACAAAATGATATCATCCACGTAAATTTGAACAACTAGTAAATCATTATCATGGCTGAAGGCGAACAAAATTTTACCTACCAATCCCATCTCATACCCATGCTCTAGCAAGAAAGACCTATCGTACCAAGCCATAGGCTCCTGCTTAAGCCCATACAAAGCTTTTCGAAGCTTGTATACTCTATTTGGGTATTTGCGGTGCTTAAAACCGGGAGTTGCTTGACAAAGACCTCTTCTTCTGTGAAACCATTTAGGAAAACACTTTTGACATCCATTTGGTACAATTTGAAACCTTATGATGTCGCAAATATAAGGAGATTCCTAATGGCTTTTAATCTAGCTACCGATGCAAAGGTCTCTCCAAAATATATCTCCTCTATTTGAGTAAAACCATAGGTCACTAATCTAGCTTTGTTTCTAACAACTGACCCGTCATCTCCCTGTTTGTTCTTAAAAACTCATTTGGTGTCTATGATATGAATGTTAGGGGGTGGCTATATAAGGACCGAAACTTAGTTCCTCTTAAAATTTTCTAGTTCTTCATACATGGCATTAACCCAACTTGAATCAGAAAGAGCGTGTCCAATATCATGGGGCTCAAAATAAGCAACAAAAGCAGAATCGGTAAAATAGGCATGGTGATCAGACTTGGATCTTGTTACCCTTTCATTGAGGTCACCGATCATGATTTGTGAAGAGTGTTGCCACTGAATATGTTGAGGGGCTTCGTGCTGCGAGATGACCTCCCCCTCAACCACTGTTGGTGCAGGCTCGAAAGCAGCTGAAGTGGAAGCATAGACTGCAGGACCCTCTGCCGGTGTCGAAGTGGTAGGAACCAGCTTGGGAGCGAGTGTGGTAGAAGAAAGTAGTGGATTATCCTCATCATCCTCAAGAGGTAGAAGGTCTCCATCTATAACGATACTTTCACTCATCTCCTGATCACCTGCACACTCAAGGGGTTGATTCATCAAACATCACATCATATGACTTCATGACGGTGTTAGTATCAATATTAAAGACTCTGTAAGAATGACTATGAGGAGAATAACCCAAAAAAATTCTATTGGAAGAATGTGACTCAAACTTATCAAGATTACCACGCTTTAGGATAAAACATTGACAGCCAAAAACACTCAAATGTAAAACATTCGGCTTCCTCCTAAAGCACAACTCATAAGATGTCAAATTCAAAATCGAGTGCAAGAAAATATGATTGGAGATATAGCAAGTGGTGCTAATAGTCTCTACCCAAAACTTTCTAGGAGTCATATGCTTATCAAGCATCGTCCTAGCTATCTCCACCAAAGTGTGATTCTTCCTCTCAACCACACCATTCTACTGAGCAACACGTGGGGTAGAAAATTAATGCTTAATGCCATGTTTAAGATAGAAAGCATCAGAGAGATAGTTCTTAAACTCAGTATCATTATCACTATGAATTGCTCTAAATGCACCAGGGAGTTCCTTGAACAATCTCAAAGTCAAGCTCCAAAAGTGTGAATATACTTCATCCTTGCTCATAAGAAAGAAGACCCAAGAGTAGCGAGAGAAATCATCGATAATGATAAGTACATTTCACTTCCAGTCGCTGAACGAACCCGGGAAGGACCAACAGTATCCATATGGAGAAGCTCTCCCGGTCATTTAGTCATCACTAGTAACTGGTGGGTGGGAGGTGGCAACCATCTTGCCATGTCGATAAGGAGCACAAATAAGGTTCTTCACAAACTTAAGCTTGGACAATTTTTGATCAAGCCTAGGGCATTCAAACGAGTAAGCAAATCAAAACTCATGTGCCCTAGTCTTCTATTCCACATCCAAAACTCAGAAGAAGGTTGAGCAATCAAAAAATGAGAAGAACCAAGAAACTCAGATAAAGTAGCTCCAAAAACTCTCCGAACTCTAGAAATTCGACAGATCAAAACGCCCAAAGAATCAAGATACGAGAAGTATCATGTTTGAAATGCACTTCCAGGTTCTCATCGAACAATTGAGATATAGAAAGCAAATTATACCCCAGATGCTCCACCAAAACCACATCTTTGAGAGTGAAACTTTCATTCACCTTTATCATACGTTTGGCTTTCACCCTTCCTTTCCAATCATCCCCGAAAGTGATGTACTTATGTCGCTTCGTCGGCGTGAGGCTGGAGAACCATGATGAATCTCTGGTCATATAGCATGAACAACTGGAGTCAATGAACCACTTGTTCTCTAGGCCTCCACCTGCCACCTCAGAAGAGTCAAGTTTAGGGTCACTGTCGTTATCATCCGTCATGAAGCAAAGGCTGGTAAAGTCCTTGTTCTTCTTCTTCTTGTTCTTCATGGACTCCTCCTCCCCCTCCGAGCTCTCCTCCGAGCTTGAGGAGGTGTCGACGTCACTGAGCACCGCCACAAAAGCTCGAGATGTCGTCTTGACCGTCTTCTTGCCCATCTTGATGTGGTTCTTAAGGAATGGATTCTTGTTCTTCTTATGCTTGTCGTGATAGTGGTTGTGGTCTTCCTTCTTCTTGAGGTTTGGGAAATCTGCCTTGAAATGAGTGGTATCACCACACTCATAACAAGTCCGAGAGCTACCTCTCCTCCGGTCTCTTCTATTGTTGTAGAAGCAGGTGAACTTCTTCACAATCAAACCAAGATCCTCATCATCAAGTGTGTCCACCTGCTCCTATGTGATAGAAATCAAGGAAGACAAGGCAAAGCCACTATGTGAAGGATTAGCACAAGAAAAGCCAACTCTAGTAGGACTACCACCACTAAGTCCTAAAACCAATATCATGCTCTAAGACAGGGGATCTTAGGCCTATTCTAGATGCCTTGACTATCTCGATGGATTTAATCTTACTAAAGAGTTCATTACAAGTCAACGTGTCATAATTGGATGACTCTTTAATACTCAAGATCTTCACTTTTCATATTTCTACGGTCAAGAGTGTAGAGAAGCTTGATCGCCCTTTTATGGTCAGAGTAGGGAAAAACTACAATTGATCTAAGATTGCTAACAATACCATCAAATCGAGCAAACATGGTATCTAAAGACTCTTCGAGGCCTTGCATGAACACATGATATTCGTAGTTGTACATGCTTTGGCGCTAAGCCTTGATTTGGTTAGTGCCCTCATGAAAGACACTAAGAGTAGACCAAATCTCACAAGCAGTACGGAGGTGCTAGACTCTGTCAAACTCATTATGACTCAAGCTGGTGAACAATATATTTCGAGCCTTATTGTTGGCTTCATATTGTTCAGTTTGGATCTGAGAAGTATGAACAACAGGAATCTTATAGTTAGAGTCTAAAACCTCACATATTACACTTCCTTGTCTTATAAGATAAGCTTCCATGTGCACCTTCCAATAAAAAAAATTACAACCTTCAAACAGTGAGATCTTTCCATGTCTCTGCATTATCGCCTACAGATCATAAAGCCAATTAATATCAACAAGCGATCAAACCGGCTCTAATACCAATTATAGGAAAGAGAACGACAACTAGAGGGGGGTGAATAGGCGTCTCACAAATTTCTTACAAAACTTGATGGCCTTCTCCTCCTATTTTGACACCCAACACACCTAAAAAATGGATCGTAACAAAGTGCAACACAAAATACAAAAACATAGTGGAAACAGACTAACCCAGAAGTTTCGGGTTGGATCCAGAAGTTCCACCCTATCGGAAATTCCGGATAGAAACCGAATGATGAGCCTCAAGATGGAAATTTGAACTAATCTGGAAGTTCCGACTTCAGGAAAAATAGCAGCTCAAAAATCCAAAATGCAAACTTGGGATCCAACTAAACATGGGTCTCATAGATGGGATTGAACACTAGGTTCCATTGCAAACCATTCCAAGAGTAATCCCCACACAAAGATTGAAACTTGGCAAGAAAAGCCCAAAGATCAAAGAGATGGACATGGGGGTAAAGAAATTCTCCAAGTTGATGATTTAGAGGAAAAGGAATTTAAGACTCAATTGTGTACATTAGTATGTGAATTTTATGCCTCTAGCAACGAGAAGAACGACTCCAACTAGGTGAAAAATTTTAGCTCCACAACGAAAACGAAAATCACAACCGATAATAAAAAAAACTTGCAAACTCGCAAGGGAACCAATAGAGGTAAACTAGAAGCAGGTGAACATTATCACAAGAGGAAATATAAATTTCATTGCTTGCAAATGTCAGCCCTATTTTCGACAGATTACAAAGTATTTTCACTTACAAAAGCTCTCACCTACACATAGGCTACGCAATACTCACCCTCTCCTCTAATATCATAGCACAAGGATCTCAAAATGGCTGTCTCAGAAGGGCTCAACTAGTCCTCCCTCTCTATTTATAGTATAGGTTCCTTGACCTATAAGTTTTCTAGTTTGTTCCTAAAATACCACTCTCTTGTAGTACACTCCTACATACCACTAAGAGCAATTTGATCTATTTTCTCCTCCATCTATCAGATGACCGTGGCGCTTTCATGACTTAGCTTTGCATCGATGCAAGCTTCGCGATGATACCACATACACCTTCAGTCTTCCCATGGTTGAGGCCAAACCAAGAAACACCTTGCACTCTTCTTAAAGCGTGACTCACTATTATTTGCTCTCACCTTGAGCAAGCGCTCCGATGTCAACGCGTATATTCTGTCTTGCGATCTTGACCGCCGGCAAGTCTCTCCCACTCCCGATCCCTCGGGCTGCCTTGTCACTTGCACCGGCATCCCTTTCACTTGACTTTATCAACATGTCGTCTACATTTATCTTCCATACTTTGCTTGACCTCCACATGTACAGCTAGGATCATCTTTGACTCCACCCGGCCTCCTTGATCGTCTAGCACCAAGCACCCCGCCTAGACTCAATCATCACACCGTCGACCATCAAGTTGCATCCATCATCTAAACATCATAAGACAAGCAAACACATATCTTCAACTTTATTTACAGTTAGTCCAAATCAAAATCATCAGTTGAAAATACATCCCCAAAATCATTTGTTAACACAAAAAGATCTAACGAGTAGAAGGGATTCAATGCTAAAAAAACTATTTGCCGAAAGTTCCGGATGACCCTTCTCTGTCCAGAACATCATGACAACCTAGATATTTGAACAGGGGCTCTCAGTTTTGGTTTCCCTGCCAATCCAGAAGTTCTGGGTTCGGGCTGGAAATTCCGAGTTCGGCTATCGAAATTGAACACCAGACGCTCTAGCGAGATAAAAGCTCTGAACACCAGAGGTTTAACCAGAAGTTTCGTGTTCAGACTGAAAATTCCGGGTTCGCCAGAATCAGCACATCAAATCTCATACAAAAACGAAGATCATCAAACCAAATCAATATCAATATTAATCACTCATCACCAATAAAATAAGGCATATTTTAACTTAGTTTCTTATATACGGACACACTTAAGCTTGTAGTGTTTCATCACATCTCTGAAAAATTGCAAAGCCGGATGGCGTCAAGTAAAAGATTGCAACACTGCCATAAGATATCTCAATCTTTTGCTCCCTCCTTTGCCGTCATAGGAAAATATCTATCAAAGTTGACAGTGTTTTCTATCAGAAGTCATACGTGTCAAAACTAGATGCTAAAAAAAAATAACTAGCCGGCTAACTGAAATTGTGATGCGTGGCACAGTTCATGCTCACGTCAATCTTCATTGGTTGAACCTAAATTAACCAATAAAGAGAACAGTGAAATGGCACAAAGTCTTCTATCACCTTTAATATGTTATCTTTGTTCGTAAGATTGGAGGGGAGGCATAGGTGATCTCATGAGGTTCGTTGATTCAAGTTGTTATTGAAATGCATTATCTCAGAAAGTTAACAAACATATCTTGTATTGGTCGCAAAAACTGTCGCGCTGTCGATTCCATGAACAATGGCTATATATTGTGCTATCATGGAGCCAGTAAAATGAACTTTGCTTGAATTGTGAAGCAATATATCTTGCAGTCCGACATCCATAGTTAGGTAAGTAATATATATTTGCATACTTTGCATCACATCAATCTGCATGCCGTCCTTTGCTACAACTTGCTCTTTTGTATGTTTGTTTCACCTTTTCAGGACAAATTGCATCTTAGATATGAAGTTGAGCAACCACTTAGCGTTCTCTACAAATTGGAAAAAAAAAAAGGCAAACTAAATAAATGTTCTGGGCCATCTTTCTAAACTGAGATAAGGGTGCAAAGCAGATTTGATTTGTTTATTAAGCTTGCATGTTATGCTAACTTTAAAAATAGAAGTTGTTTGTTTTTGTTTTAGTAGGCGATGAGGCAGAAGGAAAGGAACATCAGTTGCGGTGGGCGGACAGACACGCCACTAGCTAGTTTAGCTCAATTAATGACACTTCTGACAAATTTTGATCCAGTACTAGGATACGAAAAACTATTTTTTTATAAATAAAATTTTATTAACTCTTATCGTTACATAAAAATAATATAACCGTATAAGAGTTCACTCTCGACTTTTACATAGGTAGGATGCACACATCCAAAAATACATCAACGATAATCCAAATCCGAGAACACAGGAATCACACTCTGAAAAGAGGAAAAAAGATAAGGGAAACTACGGTGGTGAGTTAGTGATCCGAAACCTAGATTCTCATCCATGCCAGATAAATAGCTCCTTGATCACCCGCTCCAAGCACGTGTAGCCGTTGTTACCATCTCTCGACACTCCTACCACTGCAGCACAAATCAAGTATGGAGCTAGTGCATACATGTGTGTGTATATACATATATACATATATATACATATCTTAAGAAAGAGGATATCGTATCTATGTAGCCATGATAACCAACAAAGAGCAGCCGCTCTAACCAATACTTTGGCTTTCGGTTGTTTAGTAAGATCACAAAGCCAATTTCACATCACATGAGATACACTACGGGGTGGGTAAATGTTTGAAACCACCTTAATGAAGGAGCTTGCGAAATAGGCAAAAGCGGTAATAAAAAATATGCTTAATTATCTTATTTTTGTGACAAAAGCAACAATTTTGACTACCATATAAATTTCTTTTGATTAGATTATCTCTGGTTAGAGTACACTTTATGGAGATGCCATTATAATATTTTGATTTTAACACATAACTTTAGTTTCCACAAATGCTTATTTATACTTAGGACATCACTATACTTTAGAGCATCGTATAATGAATTCACCGAGAATTTGCCATTTTGGTTTAAATTCTAGCTAAATTCATCCTGCTTTTGAGCTATGTTGATGTTATTAAGTTGCAAAAGAAGTTTGTTCCAAGTTATCAACTTTGGGCCAATTAGATTGCATTGAAATAAAACATTCGGTGGATAGGACTGCAAAACTTAGGCTACAATATTTTGTTTATGATGTGCTATATTATACATACATGGATATTGGCCACAGAGAGGTGAGTTACCTAACCACTTGTGCTTCCATAATCTGATTTGTGAACTATCTTTGATGGAGAAGGTATCAAAGTAGAATAAATATCGCTTCATCTTTATTATCCCAACCCAAAAGTGTGAATCTCCTAGTTTGCATTTAACTTGTGATAGAGTTTTTGTTCCAAAATATTTATTCTTTAAACCACCCTGTTCTTTGGGTTGGCAAAGTGTCCTCCATTTCGCCATATGGTACTTCTCTTCGTGACTATCACTTTAATAATAAAATCTAGAATGAAAGTAATCGAGTCATTGAAATACTCCTCGTGGAATTTGAAGACAAGACATCATGTATGTGAATAGATTAATAAGTACTGAGTTAAGAAAAACAAATCTACCATCCGTTAATAAATGCTTACCCATCCAATTACTCAGCTTGCTTTCAAGCATTTCTTCTACTCTTTTCCAATATGCGTTCCTCGGTTTCTAATAATGGATCGAAATACCCAAGTACCGCAATGGGAGTTCGCCCATGGCAAGCCTAGCCCCGAACTCGCGACTTTTGTAGACGCGCAAAGCCGAGGATTCATCGGTGTCATGGCAATGCAGCGTGGCGCGGCTGCAACCAGGGCTGCAAATGCCACCGGCACCCCGCATCGACGCCGGAAACAGCCGCGGCCGGGTGACATTCGGAAGTAGCGCCATAGTTGTCGTATCAACTTGCATATATACAATCAGAGGCACTTTGGTTTTTTTCAGAGTTGTTATCAACAATTTCTAAAATTAACTGTTAAATGAGTTCTTCATTCTGTTTGCAAAATTTTGATGGATCAGTTGAACCTTTCTTAGTAGGAGAAGCCCATATACATATTCACACCAAATTTACCAGATCTAATTTGAGCATTTCCTAGTAGCAGAAGCCTGTATTCCCATTCTGTGTCACCAAGCAAGAAAGCAAGCAAAGCTAATTATTTATGATGGCTTCATTTGGTTACCTGATAGACAATGTCATTAACCGTGTCATACATGGAAATGGTCTTGATTTATTTGCGTAAAACTCTGATCAGATCATTACTCCTGAATTTAAAAAAATCATTCAGAATAGCCTTATTGAAGGAAAATATCATCATCTTCTTGTAGAGGCAGCAAGTTGCAACCAGAGGCGAAGCTAGGGTGTGGTACCCTGTGCACTGGCATTAGGGTAAATCAAAATTTTAGTATTAATTATCTTTTTTTTCTCGAACATGCAGGAGAGCTGCGTATCTTTGTATTAAAGAGAGAAAAAAGGAAAAGAATCCCGTACAAAGAAACCTCCTTACCCCACCTACAGGGTATGTGGAGGTTACGAGCTAACACCAGAAAAAATCACCTGATATACATCAAGAAACAACCCGACCAGAATACAAAGACTCACACTAGACCTTCTACACGACCTTCTATGCAACCAAAAAATAGTTTCTAAAGCTTTCGAGCTACAGCAAGACACCATAACCACATCTCCTCTTTGAAGAATTGTTGGGCAGCCAGCAAGGAAGGGGATACACCATCAAAAACAACTCGATTTCTATGATTCCATAGGGTCCAAGCCCCCAGGATCACAACACTATTAAACCCTCTTCTTTGGGCCTTCCCAACTTTTTTACTTGCTATTCTCCACCATTCAGCAAAGCTCCTCTCATTGCTTCTGGGTACCGTGCGTTCCAGACCTATAGGAGACAGCAAGTAGAACCACAATTGCCGAGCAAACACACAGGTTGTGAGTAAATGTTGCATTGTCTCCTCAGCTTGGTCACACACCACACATTGATCGGGATGAGGGAGGCCCCTTTTAGATAATCGATCAGTAGTCCAACACTTATTTCGAATTGCCAGCCATAAAAACACCTTGCATTTGGATGGAGCCCAAGACTTCCAAAGCCATCGCCATGGCTCAAAGGTTATAGCACCATAAAAGAAGGCCTTATAAGTGGATCTAGAAGAGAAGGATCCACTCCCCTCATGTCTCCATATATGCAGGTCCTCTTCCTGAGTTAGAGTCATCTCTTCTATAGAATCCTAAATCTGCAAGTACTGAGACAAGCCTTCCAAAGAAAGACCACCTTGGATATCTCTCACCCAAGTACGATTATCAAGAGCTTGAGCAACAGTTCTGTTAAGCACACATCTCTTCAGTACACAAGCAACCACAGCTGGGGCAAGATTAGCCGATGATTAGCCATGCAACCATCTATCTGACAAAAAAGGGTGTTTGTGCCATTTTCAACCTGAGTAGTAACTGATATAGCAAACATAGCACAGACTTGGGAATGAATTGGAACTTCAAGACCTATCCAAGGGCGGTCTGATGAGGTTTTCTGCAACCACATCCATCTCATCTGTAATGCCCAGTCCACCATATCAGTTGGCCGTGCAACTTTCTCCCACACCACTAAACAACAACCACCGCTAACATCCTTTCTACCCTTCCATAAAAATAATCTTCTGATTTTATCAATGGCCCTAATCACCCATTTAGGCATATTCATGGCAATCAGAAGATAAACTGGCATAGCTGATAAGACAAATCAGACCATACTAGTCCTATCGGCCAAATTCATAAGACTCGCCTTCCAACCAGGGAGGCGATCTGCTATCTTTTCAATCCAAGGCAGCATGTCATTTTTGTGCAACTTTTTATTGGATATTCGCAGACCCAAATAGGTAGTAGGAAACTCTGATGATGGGCATTGGAGAGTAGTATCCACCAGTTCCAAGGCTGCACCTTCGCATCTGATCGGTATCACACAACTTTTTTTGGAGGTTGGTTTGCAGACCAGAAGCATTTCCAAAGCAATCTAATATTTCCTTTGTGATCTGTAACTCTTCCTCAACCGGTCGACTAAATAAGGCCACATCATCTGCATATAGCGACACATGCTGACCCGCAGTACGATTAGAAATAGGTTGTAGCAATCCTTCCTCTCCTGCCTTGATAAATAACTTGTTAAGCACGTCCATAATTAGGATGAAAAGCATAGGGGATAGTGGATAGTGGATCTCCTTGACGGAGTCCCCGCTGATGTCTAATGGGCTCTCCTGGATCACCATTTAGCAAGATACGAGTTGAGGAAGAGGTCAACAGGTTTGAGACTAGGTTGCGCCACAACTGTCCAAAACCCAAGTGTGATAGAACATCAAGTAAGAATGACCAAGAGACTGAATCAAACGCTTTAGATATATCCAATTTCAGAAATAAGCTCGGAACCTTTTGCTACTGCAACAACCTAATTGTTTGCTGGACCATGATATAATTGTCATGTATGCATCATCCACGAATGAAAGCATTCTGATTAGAAGAGACCAGCGAATTAAGGTGTGGGGCAAGCCGATTAGCCATGATCTTTGTTACCAGTTTGGCAAAACTATGCACCAGGCTGATTGGTCTAAAATCACCAGCATTGACAGCCGCCACCATTTTAGGGATCAAAGTTAGAAATGGTGAATTTAGTAACCAGAGCTTTTGAGCATTACCTTGCTGTAAGGTTAATAATGCAGACATAATATTAAATTTGATCACTGACCAGCATGCCTTATAAAATCTTCCTGTATACCCATCAGGATGTGGAACATGATCAGACGGTAAGCTGCATATTGTCACCCATACTTCATCTTCACTGAAGGGGGCGTCTAGAGCAGAAAGGTCAATCTCTCCCGAATGAAAATACTAAAGATTCAATGTTAAGTTCCTGGGCATAGCTGTACCGAGGAGGCCATCATATTAATCATACATTACTTGGTGTTTTTCTCCATGGGAAGTAACCAACTGTTCACCTCTTTTCAGTTTAGGAATGAATTGTTTGCGCTTCCTAAAGCTGGTTTGGAGGTGGAAGAAGGATGTATTTGCATCACCGTCCTTGAGATAACGCACCCTGGAGCGAAGTCGAGCGATCGTTCTTTCAAGCGAAGCAAGAGCAAGATAGTGCTTCTTCAAATGTTTGCGCAACCAATCTTCATCAGGAGATAGGGCCCTATTGTCTTGGGCTATTTCCAGATGGTGCAAGACTTTCCAGCAATTGCAAATTGTGTTTTAACATGTCCGACTTGCTTTTGGCTCCAAGATTGAAGTGCTCTAGTCAGCCTTTTAAACTTTATGGAGACACGCTCAAGGGGGCAATATGCATGCACCGGCAAATTCCAAGAAGCCGATACTGCATCGAGGAAACCCGGCATCCGAGTCCAGAAGCTCTCAAAGTGAAATCTTCTTTTTCCCTTGAATCCTTCCTTGAGGCTGAGAATCAATGGGCAGTGATCAGAAAGTTCGATGGCCTGGCTTTGAAGAATGCAATCTGGGTAAATGGTTTCCCAGTCAGCTGTACATAGTACCCGGTCAAGCTTAACCAAAGTAGGCGCCTCTCTTTCATTCGACCAGGTATACCTCCTGCCTAAAAGGGGCATTTCCTTATGTTCAAGATCATTTATGAAACACCGGAATCTGCCCATCAAGGCTCTATTCACATTTGTGTTATTTTTGTCGTTAGAGCAATATATCATATTAAAGTCTCCAGCAATGGCCCATGGTCCTGTATAGTAATTTCTGACCTCTTAATTCCTCCAAGAAACCTTCCATTTCAGCATCCTGATGAGGGCCATAGACTCCTGTGAGCCACAAGGCCGGTTCATTTTCAAACTGAAAATTTACAGGCACTGAATGGCAGTGAACTCTGTGGTTGTTTGCAGTGATCAGACCGTCACGCCAAGCCACTAGAATGCCCCCTCGAGTTTCCTGGGCAGGGAGAAAAACAAAAGGCCCATAGTCTCTACCCAAAAAAGATAAGATATCATGTTCCGAGATGAAATTCAACTTAGTCTCTTGGAAGCAAACAATCATCGACCAGCAGGCATCGACCACCATACGAACCACATCTCTTCTGGCCCTATCATTTAACCCTCGGACATTCCACACTAATATATTAGAGCTATCCATCTGTAAAGGGAAGTTAAAGGGCAACCCAAGGAACTCTGAACAGCTATGCTCCCATGATGGATTCTGACGCCCGGACTTGATCTTCAGGTAGTGCCTCCCAACAGAAGAGAGCCGTAAGGGCTCTAATATGTTCTCGTGTCAAAGGTTTGTCAAACACCCAAGCATAGCACTCCAAAGATGCACCAGAAACTTTTTCATGCTCGTCCATGAATCCCAGTTGGCGACACACAGAAGACGTCGCCTTTCCCACCGGCTCCGGTGGAAGCTTAGCCACACGTCTGCTACGCCGTGGGACAAAGCTTGATGGTAAGGTTTTTTCCTTCTTTTCTGGATTGCTGGTACAGGAAGAATCATGGAGGCCGGCTTTGTGATCTTCTTGATGAAATTCTGGGATGTCGTAGGAGTAGACAAATTCTGATTTAGACAAACTTTTCCTCTCCTCGAGTATATGATGGAGCAACATCTCTGGGAGCTGATAGCCTGCAGATCTTGCCTGATCGGAAGATTGCCTGTCGGTGAATCAGGAACCAGGGGTCCCCGAATCCCGAGGCCAGGCCAGCAATCCGCCACGTGGCGCCCTCCCGCGGGGATCGTCTCCGCGAGGTACGAAAATACTAAGTCCCGGGAGAGGGCGCTCGGGGCCATGAACAGTGGTCCCCGAGTACTCGGGTTTTCCGATGATCTGCGAAGACCAAGTGACCGGGAAGAGAGTGATCGGGGTCATGAACAGTGACCCCCGAGCACCCAAGTCCCCCGACGACTGGAGAAGACGAGTACCGGGAAGGGTGTACTCAGGGCCGTGAACAGTGGCCCCCGAGTACCCGAGTACCCCGAGGACCCAAGGAGGGTAGTTCCGGGAGAGAGTGCTCGAGGCTGCGAGCAGCGGCCCCCGAGCACTCGGTTCCCTGAGGATCCGAACAGTTGATTCCGGGAGAGAGTGCTCGGGGCCGTGAACAGTGGCACCCGAGTACTCGGTTCCCCGAGGACCAAGAGAGGGCGTTTCCGGGAGAGAGTGCTTCGGGGAGGTGAACAGTGACCCCCGAGCACTCGGTTCCCCGACGGCCCAAGAAGTCCTTCGTCGGTGGCCCCCGCAGGGGTCCAGCGATGACGTTTCAGCCTGTGAAAGGCCCGATGCCGCATTTAAGAGGGCGCGTGGCCTGTCACCTCCAACTGTTCCCGCCAAGCTCGGTGTCAGTCCCTGCCATATTCTGGCAGAAGGGCGTGGGGACATTTAATGCACGGGTCCCATCCCACGTCATCCGGCACACCTCGGGATAACATCGCAAGGCCCGAGGCGCCCCGCCTGCCGCCCTGCTGTGGCAGGCGTACAAGACCGAACAGGCACGCCGGGCCGCTCTGCGGCTGCCCGGTGGGCCCTCTCCACGGCGCCCGTTGCCAGCACCATCATGACGACCGAAGACCAGGCGGGGGGGCGGGTTTTCAACCGCCTGTCACTTCGCGCAGAGGCTATGATGACTATCTTTCCATTTATGGCACCTTGGAACTCGTGCCCTCCCTTTCGGGGCACGCTACCGCCGACGAGTATTTAAGGGAGCCGGCGGGCACGGATAAAGTGAGTCGATTCAGAGGTTTAGGGAGGGTACAGACGCCAAGACTCGAAGAACACCTCAGTACAAGCATAGAAGCTGAGACCACCGAAGAACAAGGAGCCCGAGGCTCTAGGATAGACAAACATTCTTGTAACCAGCAACATTCCTGAGAGACATTCTCAGGGTATTTATAGCATCCACACAGGAGTAGGGTATTACGCTCAGCGCGGCCCGAACCTGTCTAAAAATCCCCTCAATGCATTTACTGCGTTCTGCATTAGATCATTCCACCCCACCTGCCATCATATTTACATCCATTTATTTCTCCCGCAAACATATTCAGAATCATCCCCCTGGCCGAATCTCAAAAAGGGGTCCCTCAGGATCCCTGCGATAGGAGTTCACCCTCCGACATTGCCCGTACAAGGTGAAGGGACGACCTCTGACAGAGTATGAGGGGAGTCTAGGCCAGGGGGATCAGTTTCCTTCAACATAATGTGTGGTGAGATCAGGCATATGGGGGCTCCATCATCATGCTCCCCAAATGGAGGGATGGAGTCCACCAAGCCCAAAGAGGGAGGCCCAACATGTCCACCTGATCCAGTAATTGAAATATTATGAATGGGTTCTTAAGCCTGTCGTTCCTCCACAATCGGAGACTGGGCCTCCAGGGAAAACGAAGCCTCGATCCACATAGATGGCCCGAGGTCCTTATGAGAGGAAACATGCTTGGGGTAGGCACACGGGTCGTCAGACGTCGCACCAGCAACACCATGAACTGTCAAGGCGACGACGTCTGTATTCACCCAAGGTGAGCATGGTGAGGCAACCCCCAAGGCAGCCGCCGAGGCAGTAATGCTGCAGACCCCAATGCCCACCAAGCAAGCACGAGGTGCCTTGTCACCCGAGCTAGGAGCCAGACCATTTGCCTCAACGGCAGTCACCAATTGGTGAGCGCTGGAGACACGCGCAGCCACCTCGTCGCTTGAACCTGGAGCCGAACTGAATGTCTCGTCAGCAACTGCAGAAAGATGCCCCCAGGAAACATGTTGGGACTCCTCTACGTCAGAACCAGGAGCCGAATCATTGGACTCGACAACGACCATCCAGTGGTGACTGCTGGAGACACGCGGCCCAAGTCTTTCCATACCCGGGAGCCGCTCCGAGCCACCATGAACGGTGGACAAAGAACTTGATGAACGTGACCTCGATGCTGGAGAAGAATGTCATCGTCGTGACCTCCGATGCTTAGCAGAGTCATCACTGTCATCACCAGAAGAAGGAGGTGGATCAGAATCTCCCCCGTCCAGCCGAAAACCCACTGCCACCTTGAAATCAATAGGATAAACGAGACCACGCTTCACCGGTGGAAATTCTTCCACCTCCAATGGAGGCTCCACGACAACTAGGTCTCTATTCTGAGGGATAGCCTCCGGCTTGAAGCACCATGCAGAGAAACGAAACTAAGTGTAATCTTCTTGCGCTTGAGTTGATGGATGAAGCCGCTGAACCCAACCATGAGGGTTCATGAGATTCTCTGCAGTAACGATGCCCCAAGCATGAGCAGGAACCCCACTCAATTCCACATCAACAAGAACCGGGAGTGTCATGCCTCTCTAATGAGCTTGCCTTGACCAACGCCTGAAGTGTAGGTGGAAGGATGGAGTTCTGAGTGGCTGACCATTGCCGATGACACGCACCGCTGTGGCTTTATTGGGTAGGAAGAGGATATAATCTTCCGGATGAGATCGGCAGAGAATCAGCAACTCGATGTTAAGCTCATACTTGGATGCCACCGCTTCCAACACTTCATCAGAACGAACATAAGACCGTGAGCTGATCACCGAGACGAACACCGCCCTCCGCAACTCCTCCTCTGCACATGCAGTGTGGGTACCCCAATCAATGACACAAGGATTCGTGAGGGAAGGAGGGTGGTGTAAGGCCTCGACAGAACACGTCGCTTGGACCGATGCAGGCAAGGAGTCTCTCTCATTATCATCATGGCCGCTGGGAGGAGGGGGCGTTGTCCCATCACTCAAAACTTTACGGCGTCGGCAGTGAGGACAACGTCGACGATGACCCACACCAGCTTCAGCAGCGACCGCGGAATCACCACCAGCCATGGCCGAGCATAGAGCCTCAACTGGGGCAGGAGGACCAGGAGTCTCTGGACTGAGGTGCCATGGTGGGGTAACTCTACGCCAAACAGGAGGGTGAGAGATCATGGCCTTGGGATAAGAAGCAGGCAGAGCGCTGCCAGCACCAGCCTAACACACGTAGGAACGATGACCAACGGCACCGGAAACATCTGGGGCGCTTACGACACTGTGCTGCGCAATGATGTGGCGAAAAATAGTTGAAGCATCTCCCAATCAGGTCTTCAGGGACTTGTCGACGAAGACATCGCATCGGCTTCCTCAACCTCCGCAGGGAGGAGCGTGACACGACCTTCACCCAACCCTCAGCATCTGGACCGCGCCGCACCGAAGTGGGACGGCATATCTCAGAGTGGAGAGTGATCCGGGGGGTAGGACGAGATGGCAAAGGAACATCTGGAGAGGCGACGTCCAATCCCACCGAAGCCAAAGACGTCGAGGGAACTATAGCGCCAGCAGTGGCCAACAACGCATCACGGTATAAATTTGGGCTCGACAGTGCGGCAGAGCTAGGGGACGTCGGGCTGGACTCACGCCAACTTTCCGCCTTCAAACGACCCGTCGAGACCACCGGTCGAGACATGGGAGGAGGGGGTCCCCACGCCGGGAACGAAGAGGGAGGTGCACTCCGATGAGAGTCGCCGTGGAAGGTGGCCGCCGGGCCCAGAGCAGGCGACGGCGTGGGGCTAGAGGAAGGGGAGGCGTGCGGAGGAGAGGGGTCGGGGAGGGAGAGCGGCATGGTTGCACCTTTTTCCCGTATTAATTATCTTATTTTGACCATTTATGCACTACAATAAATTAAGCTCAGGAGTAATATTTACTTTTGATTGTGTATTTGGTACTATCATTAATTAAATTCTAGCTTTGCCACCTAGCCGCAACTGCGATAAATAGTATTTTGTTTCTTTTAGAACGACGACAACCGGTACTGTGAGGTTCATCAATTTATCTGAAGAGCCTAGTTTCCCATTCGTGGTTTTGATCAGAGATATTTTGCACCTTACCTCAGCACATGGTACTATCTGACTCAAAGGGCGAAAAGACGGGCCCGAAAAATACTAACTTCTTTTATTTTGTGGAATCGTGAGTTGGATTCTAGATGCTTTTTCATATATTTGTAGATATTATAAAACTGAAACATATATGTACCTAATGTTGTGCTGTCGTCTCAGTTTCTCCGACGAATTTTCTATATGATGATGTGACGGTGGACACTTCAGTAATTGCCAAACAACTTGAGCTTTACAACTTCATCAGAGGCTATCTAAGCCTCTAATCAACAACCACATGATCATGTCATAATCATGCTGGGATGCACTAAATGTTATCTAAGCCTCTAATCAAACAAGTCATAATCATGCAGGCTTGCATTAACTTTGGATCTTAATGAGGGAAACTAAAGTAGAAACAGAAGCTCCTAGACATGAATAATGAAACTAGGTTTGTATCAGAGGAATACAGAATCCAGTGATTCAGGTAAACATAGCATTGTGATGAGAAGCATCTGTTCAACATGGGATGCCAGCACATAGTGATAAGGCCACATTGCCAAACAAATAGAGTAGGTGCAACAAAATAGAATCGTTTATCGATCAAGGTGCAATAAAACACAGTTAATTATATTGAGTTGTATGCATCAGCCAACTCACTTAAAAGTAGGAGTAGGCGATTTTTTTTTTATTAAATTACACTATTCAGGATTCGAACTTGAGACATCTATCTTTTATACCATATCGAGCTGCATGCACTAACCAACCTACCCAAAAGCCTAAACTAATGAGGAAATATAAAAAATTCACTTATATTTTAACAAATTATACCATTTTCAGGGCAATGACATTGATGTAAACCTAAAATCAAGGCAACTTTTTTGACAGGGTACAGATAATGAGGTAGAAACAATTATAGGAAATGAGGGTAACATTTGGAGGATAGTAAGCGCAAGAAGAAATGTTACAAAACTATAGGTAAGTTAGTAAAACTATCGCAAAATTACAGATTTAAGAAATTATATGGCAAAACTACATATAAGATGGAAAAAAACAAGTTTGTTCTGTTAATTCAGTTCATTTTCATCAGTGTATTTGCTGTTTCCGTACTTTAGACACAGCCTTTCATAAAGGACCGTTAAAATAATAGCTTAAATAAAAAAACACTGCCAAAAAAAATAGAAAAACCAACCGAAGCACCAATGCACGTGCGCAGGATGTAGCCATCTAAACGATGTTAAAGTGTTCTCTTTTCTTGATCTTTTGGATAGCAAAATATGGACTCAGCATGGTAGTAATTAATTTTATTTTTTTTGGAAAAGTGTAGTTTATTGCCTCAGCTTTTACTAATGTCTAGGTTAAACCCTCCACTGTAAAACCAGATATTTAACCCCCAATAAAGTTGACAACCAGTAAAGTTTAGCAAAAGTAAGTAAAAGAAATACCCCATGATGGTTGGAGGAAGCTTTGCCTACTCATTCAAGAGAAGGGTGTAAATTTAGTGCTTAAGTAGGCGCTTGGAAGGAGTTCCAATTTTGAGCCGTGGTGTTCCCCTTCGGGAGATAAGTGTATTTCACTTCTCCTCGAATGGATTGCATAGCTGCTATACCTTTGTTTCTTTAAAAAAAATAGCGTTCGAACACCCAACCAAGAAGGACAGACACCTTGATAGTTCATACGAGAAACACCTTGAAATTTAAAATTGCATCCTGGCCATCTCTCTACTCCCCTCCCTCGCTGCTTAGGTAGACTTCAGTGCAGGCAGTTGTACGAGAAAGACCTTGAAATTTAAAATGTGTGCAGTTGGACTTTTGTACTCAAATTTTTATTTTGAAGCCTCTGGGCCCAAGATTCCTGGATAGTGGATAGACTGTAAGTACTAAGCGCCATTAGGTGCTAGTAATTAAGTCCAACCGTGACAGTTTTTTAGTAGTTAATTCACACGGAAAATGCAGGTGCAAGAGCCGCAGATCCTTGAGTATGTCTGTTTCCTCATGGTGTGACTCTGTTATAGCTTCCTTTTTTCGTCTCCTTTGGGCCTCCTTGGTCTAGTTGATGTACAATTTTTCCTTTTTTATAAATAAAATTATCACAGTAGGAGCTTCCCCTATTGTACAATTAAAAAAAAAGGAGCCACAGCTCAGCTGTAGCACTTGTCACCACACACACTAGTCATGAATCATGGACGAAAAACCATCATGTCTATTACTCCAAAGCATCATAGAGAAATTAAAGTCATATGGTTCAAAAAAATCAACCACCCAAGTCTAGTGCAAAAAAAAAAAAAGTTAAGCACAACCAAAGTTAAACTATCTCTTTTGCCCCATGAAAACAACTTGTCATAGCCTTGTTTTTCAAGCAAACAAAGGTACTCATGTACATTTTATCTTGAGAGCAAGTCTTCTTCAAGGCAACAACAAGCACCTATTTTTTCCATTTATTTTAGGAAATAGAGCTTAGATGCTTGAACAAACAAAAACTTCTTCAGATGACTCCAGACATAAGTAACAGTAAGAATTTCCATTTAGATAATCATGCATGTTGATACAAAGGTAAGGTCAACTCTTGTGATTTAAGTTTTTTGAGGGTCCTACAACCTGATTTTATCATAATGGAATATTCCACACACACATGAACAAGATGCTGGTTTCAAGGAGCGCATTTGGGGTCTGTTTAGATTGAGACCTAGCAGGAGCTGTCTGGCCAGGCAGACTATTTTAAGATCTGTAAGTATTGGATTAAAAAACTAATTAATCTATGTGCACATTGTGATGCCAATTGTGACACGTGATTGATCATGTAGCAAATAGTAGGGTTTTTTAGGATTATATTGTAGGTAGAATCTTGCTACTATACTAGCCCACCACTTTTATTTTGTTTGCGCCTGGATACTGTTGCCATAATATCGGTAGTAACTGTTTTATAAAAAATCAGGTAGTAAGTACAAAAACCTTTTCCCTGGCTGTCGCTTCCAGTAGTAAGATAACTACTGGTAGCCAGCTACTTGCAGAAAGGCAAAGTAAAAAAGAAAAAGAAAAATGTAATTGCAGTTACACTTTCATGCATCAAACGTTGATATGTCAATCATCTGATATTACTACTAAGCTCACATGCGATGCCACCGAAAAAGAAAGAGAAAGAGTTAGTTCTTCGGAGATGCTAGTAGTACACAAAATGAAACCGAGCGTAACGAACTTAATTTTCGTTACTTAATACAACGGCGCTCAGTTCCTACATATTTAAGTGTGTGTATATATATAAAAAGTATTTTTTACTCTCGGAGTATATACTTCTACGTACATATCTTATTATATAGGGAATATCTCTTGTGATAAATGATATTTATATGGAGCTTACGAGTATATAAGACTATCTAAGTGGTATGTATAGTTTTTAGTGGTTTGCATATATTTTTTTAGTGTATTACATTTTATGTATAAATACAAAAGTATTGTCAAAATCTAATAAAATTGATGGACTTTTTTTCTATTTTTTTGCGTAGTTCACATTGAAGTATCTTATATACATATATTTATAATGATAAAGAAGTATATTCAGTTTATTTATATGGTATATCATAGTTAGAGTATGTACTCTGAAGTACAGACTAGTGTATATATATATATATATGTATGTATGTATGTATATCGGTGGTTCTAAATGGCACCACAATTTGTAGGAAAAAATGTTGTATGGCAGACGCATAGTTTGTAGGAAAAAATGTTGTATGGCAGACGCATAGTACACACAGCTGCACAAATTGCAATGTCAGTCATGCTTATCTCATGTCATTAAGATTATCTACAATTAACACACACACGAACATTTTTGAGGATTAAGTTAAAAAACGCACATGAACATGCCTCCAAAAATTGCCACCTTTTCACCTTAAATTCTGTAAAGAAATTCATCTCTGAAGACATATAATAAACCTATAAGAAAAGTTTAAATTTTTCAGAGGAGGACCCCTAAACACATATGAAAAAGCACATGAATGATTTTTTAAAAAAAAATCACATGAAGGGATTCATAAAATGCTCAGAGGAAGCTGCTTGGGTCCTTACCTCGAGTAAATTGCCGCATTTTCACCTTCAATTCTGTAAAGAAATTCATCTCTGAACACCTATAATGAACTTAGAAGAAAATTCTAAATTTTTCAGATGAGGACCCCAAAGCACATAGGAGAAAGCACATAAAAGATTTTAAAAAAATATTACATGAAGCGATTCGTAAAATTCTCAGAGGCCCTCCCAAAGTAACACAACCAAACAAATAAATTAAATACAAATTTAGAATTCTGAAAAAGCTAGAATTCTATTTCTGAAAAAGCTATAAATAAATTAAATTAAAAAGTGGTTCCTGAAAAATCTAGAATTATGCTTCTGAAGAAATAAACTGGAAGCTGAAAAAATAACTGAGAGTAGATTTTCTGAGAAGTAGTGTGCTGAGAAATTAAAAATTTATTGTAAAAAATAACAGCTAAAATTCAAAAACAGTGTTTTAGAAAAACCAAAATTACAGCTTTTTAGAAAAATCATAAACAAAAGCCCAAACAAAAAGACTCTAATAGACTAATACAGTGTTACACTAGTAATCCCGCTTGCTGTTTCTCATCCCACTCAAATTAACCCCACAACTCTCATCAAGACTTCCCTGATGAGTTCTTGATCAGTGCATTTTTTTAAGAAAAAGTTTTTAATGCTTTGAACTTTTTTCTATCAGCAATTTTTATAGCTATAGATCTTGATGGCTCTCTCTACTTCCACTGCATATATATCTCATCCTTGCCCTCGGCTTGCTATGCTCTTCTCCCTTCAAAGGAATCAGCTCTACACATTCCTCTACATATGGTTCCACGCTAAATGCATTGTGATTTCCCAAAATCGGTAGCATTTTTTATCTGAAAAGTATAGTTTCTCATTCAAGCTCAAGATCAGAGATGACTATGGGTAGTATAAAACTACCGAATATTAGTATCTTATACGTATCTAGATCCTATAGGATTTTCTGTATTCTCAGAGCATACGTCCGTGTTTGGGATAGGAATCCTTACATATATATAGAAACTGCCTGCAGGTATCAGGGTATCTCGTAAACATAGAAGTTTATCTCTAAAAATAATATAATCCTACTCGAAAAGAAGTTCAAAAATCACAGGACAGCCCCCATATATATATATATATATGAAGTCAGAGGATCATGTGGAGGACAAATTCATCCAACAAGACATAAGCCCATTGCCTAAGCATACAGAAGCCTCAAGCCCCCTGAGCCTTCTGTACTCATGATCTACATCAAAATCTCACTTAGACTATACGCAATGAGCCATCTACTAGGTTTAAATCCATCTAAACTAGCCAGGACCCTCTTGTAATCTATCTCGAAGATCAATACAAGACCGCATGATGTTGAAAGGATCGAATGATCCAAGAAGGGGGGAGTGAATTGGGCCTTAAATAAAACTATTTCAACCGAATTTTAGAACAAGTAAGCAACCTTATCCTAGATATAGTAAAGCAACTACAACGATCAAATTTAATAGAATGCTAAGCAAGGAAACATGAAAGAAGAGAATAACGAAACATTAGCTTGCAAGAAACTAATTGCGAAAAAGTAAAGAGATGGACAAGAAGATACTAAATTTTTTCCCGAGGTATCCAGTAGTTGACACTCTCCTCTAATCCTCGTTAAAGCATCCACTAAATATATCTCTCTCTCTTGAGTCACTAAGACTCAAGTACTCCCTAGTGATAGACACTTCTCCATCTCCATATTGACGGGCTTCAAACCAGACACAAAGTTTCCTCTTATGGCTCCCACAAGAACTCCAAGAGCTCACCAAGATACCTCTAATTACTAAGACCGGTTAGGTGTTACCAACTACCAAGAGTAACAAACCAAAAGTTTCACTTGATCAAAATTAAACCTAGACTATAGCTAGATGCACACTTGCTACTCTTCTACACTAATGATGTCCTTAACCTTCAATTGATAACTTTGCAAATCACTCTAGCATACTCTCTTGCCTCTTGGTCACACACTAAGTGTTTCAGCTCTTCTAAATCGCAAGGTTACCCCATGAGATGAAATGAGGGGATATATAGGCTAGAGGTCTAAAATTAGTCGTTGCCTAACCACCTACATTTTTCGTGAACGCTGAATGATCCGGCGTGCACATGCTCCAAACACCAGACCATCCTGTGTGAATCGTCCACCCAAAACTAGCCATTATAGCTCTAAATACTCTAGCGAAGCCTCCAATGTATTCATCGGACCATCCGGCGTGTATAAGTCAATTTTTCACTCAATAGAAATCTTCTGGACTTTATTCCAGCGAAACATCCAATGTATACGCTGGATCATTCAGCGTGTTTAAATCCGTCTTCCAGTGAACACAAAAAATTCCTCTAGACTTTACTATGGAAAAGACTCTTATGTGTACGTCGGACCATCCGACGTGTTCAACTTGAAATTCCTCTTCTGAAAAAAAACTTCGGCGTTGCCAACTTGTCTTCGCTGGATCATCTGGCATGTACAGTAACATCAAGATAAAAACTCTGACAAGTACAAAGCCTTTACCGCCAAACCATCCAACGAGTATAGAGTTTTTAAAACTTATCCAATTTAGGCTCCTTTAAGTTCTATCTTCTTTTCAACTTATCCATGAGTTTCTTTGAGCTACCTAGTGCTAGAATTTCACTAGTGTGCATCTAATCAAATCTAGACTCAACTAGATCAAGCTACTACTTTTAACCCCTTTTTATAGTACGGTCAAAGAACAAAAGAGAGCATATGCTACTCTAAGTGTTCTTCATCTCCTTATAACACTTAGAACTAGAAGTTTCATAATCTTGATAATCACATCCTTTGATCGCTCCACTATTCAATTCTGGGATCAAGATCACCTAACAATATTATGAACTAATCTTTTAATTATCTTTCAAAACAAATTTTTTAGTCACAATGATATGGTTGTTATTAATCACCGAAACATTGAACATATCTAGAGACCTGGATGCTACAGATGTAGGGTTTGTGATTTGGGAGGCTGAATTTGTATAAATCTCTGCATTTTGACGTACGATTCGGCTACGTGGAGTATCTATTACTTTATTTGCATATACTCTTTATAAGGCCAGCAGTTAATAAATCATTGACAAGAGATACTTTTTAATGTTGTCATGTTCTGGTTCACTAATAGCTCAGCAATTACCTCAGCCCGTGGTATTATCTGACCGAAAGGGCAAAAAGAGAGGCCTGAAAAATTCTAACAATCTTTCGGTTTGTGGGACCTAAATGTTTTTTTCATGTCCTTAGAAAATTCAAATAATATATACCTGATGTTGTTCTGTCATCGTCTTAATTTCTCCAATGAATTTCCTATACATAATATGACAATGGAGACTTCAGTATTCACAAAACAAACTGTGCTTTACAACTTGAAAATGGTTTGTCTAAACCTCTAATCAACAAATACATAATCATGCAGCATTGCATTAATGGTTGTACAATCCTCTAATCGACAAACATATCATCACGTCATAATCATGCAGGGTTGCATCAACTTTGTATTACAATATTGTCAAGAAATTACTTTGGAAATTTTTCAAAAAAGAACTTGCTTTGGCAAGCTTTTTGCCCATGTGAAAGCTCTGCACACTGCACATTTTCATGGCATGGTGCAAACACATGTGGATCTTAATGAGGGAAGCTAAAATGGAAACAGAATGGACTACATATAAGAATCATGAAACTAGGTTTCTATCAGAAGTATCTTGAATCTAGCGCCTTTCAGATAAACATAACATTGTGATAAGAAGCATCTGTCAAACATGGAGTGAATGCCAGCAAATAGTGATAGAACGTTTGCCAAACAAATAGAGTAGGTGACACAAGAATGGAAGCGTTTATCCATCTAGTCCCTGTCATTTGTAGCAGGTAAGCATCCCATTTTGAGGGCAATGACATTGATACAAACCTAAAAACCAAGACAACGTTTTTCACATTGGTGCAGAAAACGAGGCAGAAATAATAGGAAACTAGGGTAGTATTTGGATAATAGTAAGGGCAACAGGATAAGTTAAGTCTCTTGGTTATGAGTTGTACGTGAAGTCTTTTTTCCTTTGAGTGTATTGTCTTATCGATGAAAGAGAATTTAGTCCGATAGTACATCACCATGGGAATATCTAGCTTTGCATGAATAAAATGTAGTAATGGTGGTGGACTGGTTGTGGTCTAACTGCAGACTTGTGTTATCCTAAATAAACAATAAAAACAGATTTACGAAGAATGTCAAGACTAGCCTCTGCAAAGAAAAAGGAGGATGTGCCAAAAAAATGAAAAATAAAAAGGAGGATGCAAATATTTGGCCAAAGTGCGTAACAAACAATGTAGCCCTGCTAGCTATTCAAATCAATTAGCAATCAGATCAAAAAACAGTTTTTTTCCATTTTAATTCAGTTAATTTTCATGTTAGTGCTAGCAACATTTCACTTATTGTGCAGGCGCAAACCTTTTTCTAAAGTACCATTAAAACAACAGCTTAGCTAAAAAGCACTGCAAAATAAAATAGAACCCATCAAAAGCACCATTGCACGTGTGTGGGATCTAGCCAACTAAACGATGTTAAAGTGCTCTCCTTTTTTTAATAGCAAATCATGGACTTAAACCGGTTGTTATTAAACTTATGAGAATGGTATATTGCCGACTGGTGTTGACACTAAGACGAGAGCATTGAATCGTGTGGCGGCAAAGAATCTAGATCGAACCACTAAAGCATTTGGGAGCATCATCAACAAATTGACAATCGCGTCCACAACTGTTTTTGCAGTGCCTAAGGTTAACTCTAAAAAATCTAAATTATCAAATAGTATCAGATGAGATGTTTTTTCTGGAACAGCAGAGGTCTTAGTGACTTAGCTAAACTCTGATATATCAACGAAAATTTAGTGACCATAATTTAGACTTTATCACTCTAATAGAAACCCAAAAAATTAGTGAGGTAGATGACAGTCTTCTTATCCACCTATCTGGTGGTTTGGACTTATGATGGCATTGCCTAACTTCTCGTGAAAGATTTGGCGGCATCGTGCTTGAGATAAATGCAGCCACATTTGACATAGCCGGTTTTTTGGATGGGGTCTTTTATGCGAAATGCCATCTACGAAATAAAATTTATGCATTTATGTGGACACTCATAGTAGTATACGGTCCTGCCCAAACAGAACACAAAGTCAGCTTCCTTAAGGAAATGGTGAACATCTGTCGAGATAACCCTTACCCTATTTTGATTGGTGGGGACTTCAATCTCTTAAGATTTAGTCAGGAGAAAAACAATGATAGGTTCGATAGCCGGTGGTCTTTCTTGTTCAATGCTGCTATTGACAGTCTGGACTTAAGAAAGATCGAACTTTCGAGACATCGATTTACTTGGTCAAACAACTAACTAAACCCCATGTTCAAGAAACTAGACTGGGTACTAATGACCATAGAGTGGGAGTCAAAGTACCCACTGATCAATGTATAGGCCTTGGAGCGGACATCCGTGTCAGACCACACTTTAATCTTGCTAGATACCGATGATTCAACACTTACTGGGTATCGCAGACCTTTTAAGTTCGAGCTGGGATGGCTAGCTCATGAAGGCTTCACAGACTGAGTAAAGGAGGTACGGAATCAGCCGTCGGGAGGAAGGAATCAAGTTCAAAGGTGGACAAGAAAAACTCAGTTCCTTAAGGCGACACCTTAGATGATGACTGTGTATAGTAGTGGGATTTATAAACAAGGGGAAAAAAGACTCCTAGCTATAATTGACGAGCTCAACAAATTGTCAGAACTCCGTTGTCTTACTAAAAGTGAGATCAACCGCAAAAATATATGCAATGAAAAATTGATTAAACTGCTCCGAGAAGAGGAGACTAAATGGTGCCAGCGCGCTAAGGTCGATAACATCCTCCAAGGGGATAATAATACACGATATTTCCACATGGTTGCAAATAGCAAATATAGGAAACAACATATTATATACATAGAACAAGACGAAGAAAAATTGAGGGCCTAAATCAGCTAAAGGCCTACATATCAAAGTGCTATAAGGAGTTATTTGCACCACCGGTGAATAGTCGCTTGTCCATGATGGAATCAAGGACATATGACATCACCCAAGTGACTGATAACGAAAATGACTTCCTAACTGCCCCCTTCACTGAAAAGAAAGTGTGTGACACTATTTTCAAATGGAGCAAAACAAGGCACCAAGCTCAGATGGCTTCCTAACAGAGTTCTACCATACGTTATGGGATATCATCAAGGATGACTTGATGAAAATATTCCATGAACTGCATTATGGGAACCTACTGATTCACAACCTCAACTTTAGGGTGATCACGCTCGTACCAAAAACTAAAAAAGCATGTCACATT
This sequence comes from Phragmites australis, assembly GCF_958298935.1. Classification (NCBI taxonomy): domain Eukaryota; kingdom Viridiplantae; phylum Streptophyta; class Magnoliopsida; order Poales; family Poaceae; genus Phragmites; species Phragmites australis. The sequence goes on along the minus strand of NC_084942.1, from coordinate 19,338,989 downwards.
CAGTAATACAGGCATTTACCTGCTAAATGTTAGATTCAAGATTTTCACTAAAGTGGTCACCAACAGAATAAACAGTGTCACGAACCGAATAATTTGTCCCACACTGATGATCTCCATATGTGGTCAAAACATTTTAGAAGGGGTGGTCATTTTACATGAGACAATGCATGGACTCCACCGTAAAAAGAAGAGTGGAGCAATACTCAAAATATACTTTAAGAAGGCCTATGACAAATTCAAATGGGCATTTATCCTACAGTCCCTCCCTCCCTCCCCCCCCCCCCTCCGAATAAAAGATTTTTCACCTAAATGGTGCTCATGGATTAAAAAATTTATTTCTAGGGGAAGCATAGCAGTCAAAGTGAATGATGAAATTGACCAGTTCTTCCAAACAATAAAGAGCATTCGCCAAGGAGATCTGCTTTCTCTCTGATTATGTTTAATATCGTTGCAGATATATTAGCACCCCTAATCGAGAGAGACATCGATAACACCATCCTCTTCATGGAAGATGATTTGGAAAAGGTGGAGGACATGAAGTTGTTGTTCTGTACATTTGAGCAGCTCTCAGGTCTAAAAATCAACTTGCATAAGAGTGAATTGTTCTGTTTTAGCACGTCACTAGATAGCGCAGGAGTAGCTCACCCTTTGCACATTCAAATATCTCAGCGTATTGGTTATTTTTATTTTGTGACGTACTAAAACAGAACAATTCACTCTTATGGAAGTTTGCTTATGTGCAAAGGATGAGCTATTCCTGCGCTATCTAGGTACAATTCACTATCATAAACTCAGGAATTTAGACTGGAAAGGAGTAGAAGAACATATTGAAAAGAGGTTGAGTAATTGGAAGGCCAAGTACCTTATCGTGGATGGCAGACTCACTCTTCTTAACTCAGTCCTGAGTAGCTTACCCACATACATGATGTCCTTCTTCCTTATCCCTCGTGGGGTACTCAAAAGACTCGACTACTTCCGTACCAAATTCTAGTAGCAAAGTGATAGAAAAAAAAAAAGTATTGCCTAGCAAAATGGAAAGTCCTTTGCAAACCCAGTGACTAGGGTGGACTAGGGATCTAGAATCTCGATATCCAAAACATAATTCTCCTTTCCAAATGGTTATATAAACTACTAGCCTAGGACGAGCCCTATCAAAATTTACTGCAAAACAAATATGCAGTGTCCAAATCACTTTCATAGATTGAAGGCAAACCAGGTGACTCCCACTTCTGGGTTAGATTGATGAAAGTAAAACACATTGTATTCTGCTATGGTACCTTTAATATAAAGGATGGTTCCAAAATCATATTTTAGAAGGACATTTGGCTGGACAATTCTCCCCTAAGAGACTAATACCCCCAACTTTACACTATAGCACGAATCAAATAAGAGACAATGTCTTTGGCTCTATAGACTAATCCCCTAAATATACCTTCAGGCGGAATCTAGATTGTCCAAAATTAGTAGTGTGATCAATACGCCCAACTTTACACTATAGCGTGAATCAAATTAGAGACAATGTCTTTGGCTCTACAGACTAATCCCCCAAACATACCTTCAGGGGATCTAGATGGTCCAAAATTATTAGCGTGGATAGAATTATTGGCACGCCTTACCAATATCACATTGGCACACGAACGAGACGAATTTCAATAGAGCTTAACCCAATCCGGAAAGGTTTCCGTCCACTCTATATAAGGCTCTTGTGTGAGGTGACAAACCAATAAAAAATAGCTCAATATGCAAGCTTAAGATACTGCTAAAAATAAAAATATTCCTTTGATAACTTCACACAGGAATTATTTTAACAAAAGATTACCTGATTAAAAGACAATGGTTAGGGAATTAAAATTGCTGCTTTTGTCCAAAAAATAAGACAATTAAGCACATCTTCTATGATTGTCGCTTCGCCCATTCTGTATGATTCATAGGTCAGGTGGCCTCAGATCTCTACCCACCACGAAATGTACCGAATATGTTTGGGAATTAGCTTTAGAGTATTAGTAAAAAATTGAAAGGTAATATACTGGCATTAGCAACCACCTTTTGTTTCTCCATATGGCTATACAGAAATGATGTTGTCTTTAATAAGAAGAAATTTATTTCTTCATTGCAGATTATTTTTGCATGTATACACCGGCTCCGCTTGTGGTCTGTGTTGCACCAGAATGAGCTAGCATCGTGACCTGGTTACTACAACAGCAACATGTTTGGAGCAAGTATCCAGGGAGCTCTTCAGTCGATTTAGATGTCACTCTAGGATACGCATTGAAGCCAATCACAATAATCATGCTCAAGAGTTTTTGTTCTAGCTTGTTGGATTCCCATTTAGATTTTGGAATTTTGGTTTATCTTGTTCTGACTATGTGCTTCTTAGTTATGCAGAGATCGGAAAAAAACTCTTGTACGATTATATCACCTCTATAAAACGTTGAGAGTTAATAAAGTTTTTTTTGAAAAAAATGAACTTACGAGGAAAGATTTATTTTTATTGCTTGGCTTTTACAAAATATCTAGTTTGAACCTTGTACTTCCCATAGTTGTTTTGCTTATGTGTCGTCAAAGTGGGCTTGGTCCGCTTAGTAAAAAAACTAACCATCCAAGAAGGATTCGACACGTAAACACCATCACCTTCCCCAGAAATTGCATCTTCCCCGTCCCTTTCTCTTCCCCTACCTAGGTAGACTGTAGTGTAGGCAGTTGGATGATCTAGTAAAAAAATACTTCTATTACTTTTGAAGATAATGCCAAGTAATAGGAGTAGTTTGGAAAGTTGTACTGTTTCTACTTCTATTACTTTTTGAATATTTGTTCCGGCTGATTCCTGGGTATAGTTCAATTTTTTTTCTTGACTAGAGGAGAGACAGTGTCTCATTAGGGATTTGTTTGGAAGAGTTTTTAGAGCAGTTTTCTGGTTAGAATAAGAGAGTTCTGTCAAACAATAGCTTTCAACTTTTAACTTTCTTAATAAAATCCGTGAGGGTGATTCTTTGAAATGAATTAGAAATCGGGGAGCTGAAAAAAACAACTTCCTGTGATTTATTTCCCGTATAGAATCATTTTCTCTATATAGTTTATTTTAGAGAATTACTAGAGAATCGTTTTTAGTCATAAAATTATTTCTCCCAGAGAATCACTCTCCGCAAAAAATTTAAATTAGTGAAAACTCTACCAAACAGGCTCTTTATTTACTGTTAAAATTCGGTGAGAATAGAACCCGGAGTAGCGGGTATACTTTTGTTACCAGCCACTATTAGCTGCTATTAAGGCCACCATGCTTACATAAACCCAACCGTGACAGTTTTCCTGATCGAGTAGTTAGCTCACACTGAAAATGCAGGCCCCAAGAGCCTCAGTTGTAGCACTTGTTACCACAGTCTCTAACCAGTCACGTACGGTACCCCCACTGTCCAAATGAGACAATCTTCAAGTTAGCCACATCAAAGCCATGACCTTGTTTTTCAAGAAATACAAGGTACCATGCTTCCAAACTATCTTGGATATAACTCCTCTTCAAGACAAACGATAAGAAAAAAGTTTCATTTGATGTGGGGAAGCAGAACTAACATGCTTAAATAAACATTCTTCAGAATCTCAGGGGCGGATTCAAGGCAGATCTGATCTGACAGCCAGTCTGAGTCCGCCCTGTCTCAGATAACAGCAGAAAAAACAACAGTAAGATCTTGGAGTACCTTTGTTAAAAATTTCTGTCAAGACAATCATGCGTGCTGGGACAAAGGTAAGGTCAACTCTTGTGAACCACAGCAGCCTGAGTTCAGGCTGGAGCAAGCTTCAGTTTTTTGGGTTCCTGGAAAACGCGATTTCTTATTTGGAAGATTCCACACGCACATGAACAGGATGCTGGTCTCAAGGAACTCCTCCACCTTATGCACATTATTCTATGAGCTGTTAGTACTGGACCAGAAGAAAAAAAGTAATGCATGTGCATATGCTGATGGCAAGTTGTAGCTTGTGACTTATCATGTAGCAGATGGAAGGTATAAGATCTGACCAAAATTTTCAAACTTTGTCTATTAATAAACTTTAAAATATTTGATTTGAAAATATGAAAACCATATCCGTAGATTTGGTTCAAAACTACTTTCGTAACTCGTAAATATATTAGATTCTATAAATATATTATATTAAAAAATAGTGATCAAAGATATATATTAAAAAATGTATCATATCCAAAAAGTTAAATATTTTTTTGACCTGAAGGAGTTGTATACTAGCTCCCACTTTATTTTGTTTGTGCCTGGATACTGAGGCCATGTGGTCATAGTGTCAGGTAAAAACAATTTTCTTTTTGGCTGTTGCATGCAGTTAAGAACTGCTGCTGGCCTGGCACTTGCAGAGAGGTACAGCAAAAACTTAATACTGTAATTGCAGTTTACATTAACTGTGCTAAAGAATGTTGGTGAGAACATTCGCCACTTGTTTTTTTTTTTTACTTACAATTTTTTCTATGCCATTGCAAATAGCTCTAATCTCGGATCTGTCATCGCAAAACGACTAATCTCGTGTATGCGTTGTTTGTGCAAATCCTACCCTTATTTGCCACGGTTGACTAGTCAAGCCGTGATGGAGATGGAGGCGTGCAAAGTCCTCTTTACCCCTCTACTTATTCCTCCATTTTTTTTTGCGAATTCGTCTTCCTCCATAATCGTGCGCTGTTGTAATACAAAGTTCGAAAATCACGTAGCAATCCAACCCAACTCCGAAGGCTCGGCAGGACAGCGAGACGCGGGGCGTTGGCCGCGGCTGTGGTGCCTTCACGGAGATCGATCAAGCTGCACGACGCGAGCGGCGGCGGCGGCGGCGGCATCACGACAGTGTCCTCACCGCCGTCGACGCGCGAGGTCGTACTTGGCGCGGGTATGGAAGAGCCGGAGAGGGGTAGGTGCCGATACGGATCCGGCGCAGGGCGGCAAGGATGAGCGGGTCGCGCCGCCCGACTCGGCGCGCTTCTCCTCCCGCATGTCGCCACTCTTATGTCCAAGCGCGGCGTCGCAGTGGCCGAGGAAAGCAGCCCTCCTCGTTGACCCGTGCCTGTGCCCGCCGTACGCAGCGCGTCGTAGTGGCCAAGAAAAGCGGCCCTCCTCGTTGACTCGTGCTTGTGCCCGCCGTGCTTCATTTGTTTGGGATGCATGTCCATCTGTAGAAAGGGCGAGGGACTGAGGTTGAAGACAGGGGCATAATGGACATTTTAATAGAAAATTAACAGGAAAAATTAACGGTGTTGATCGCGATGGCAAATAAGGTTAAACCTTGCAGTAGCAGTGGCATACACCGGATTAGACGTTTTGCGATGGCATATCTAAGATTTGGGAAATTTTTAATGATAAATTTAAATGACCTTTTTTAAGGTGAAATGTGCCACTTGGCCAACCCTAGAAATTCCAATAATCAAATATGCAACTAAGCTCACTGCACCAACCAAAAATCGAGGAAGGGTTACTTCTTTGGGATACTAGTACACGAGATGAAATGGCATGCTATCAAAAGCTGTAGTTCACATTGACTGACAGTTCGTGAAAGGCGCCACAGTTTGCGGAATTCCATTACATGAAAGTCGTGCATGCACACCGGAGTTCACAAATGCGTTTGATCATTGTAATGCGTTCCCAGCGCAGTCTTCGAATATCGTAAATATCTATTGAAATTCAAAGAATTTGGTGAGAATTTGGACAAAATTCATAATTTTTTAATTTAAATTCAAATTTGACCGATAAGTGTCGGTTTTCGTAATGCGACTGAGCTCGAATCGGTCGATATTCGCAAATATCTTTTGAATTTGTGAACCCTGATGGGCACACACCACCTCACACGATTTGCAATGGTTGTTCATGCTTATCTCATGCAATTACGATACTCTGGAGCTTACCTTCACACAAAAAATCGTTGATTAAAGTTGCCAACCGCACATGAACATTTCTTCCAAAAGTTGCTGCCTTTCCACCTTAATTTCGGTAAAGAAAAACATCCCTGAACATCTGTAATGGACATAGAAGCAACAATTATAAATTTTTCAGAGGAAACCCAAAACGCATAGGAGAAAGCACATGAAGAGATTAGTAAAATGGTCAGAGGAAGCTGGTTGGGTCCTTCCCCAAGACAACAGACAGCTCGAGCTGGACTGGCACTGCCCTCCCAAATCCCAAGGCAACACAACCAAACAAACCATTTTTTTTCTATTTTCCTCTTGTTTTTTTCCTGATCATTTTTCACCGGACAATACACCGGTAAATAAATAAAAATAGCACTAGTAGACTGTTACACTTGCTGCAGCAGTTACAGGCCCACAGCTTCCTTCTGGATTGGCTTCAAGTCACACCAGCCATCCTGCTTGCTGTGTCACCCCACTGAAACCCAGCAACTCTCTTGTGCTTTTGCTTTACTTGTGCTCAGCACGCCTTCCCTGATCAGTTCTTGCGCAATGCATTTTTTAACCAAAAATGATTGAATACTACTTTAAGCTTTTCTTTGTATCAAGAATTCTTTTAGGACTTGAAAGCATGGAAATAAATCGGCTTGATATATCCGGTTTATTGGGTTTACCGATGGATCTCGGTAGAAAAAAATTATCATATTTACAAATATTTTGTTTAAATTTATTTAAATTTTATTTAATACATCTAATAAATCATATTTACTGATTGACCTCTATTACATTTTATTTATCGGTAAAAAAAAACTATGGCCTAAAGTGAGGCAAAGTGACGCCCTCTCTCCAAAGCTCTAATGTCGCTGCCACTGCCTATATAACTGCCCACTATCCCATTCAGTTGCTCTGAAGCTCTTCCCTCTCCTGCCTCTGAAACTCTCTCGAGCTTGCCCTCTCGCTCAGTCTCCCTCCTTATGCTCTCTATGCCCGTCTTCTCTTCATAGCCTTGGCCCTTCACCTTCCTCCATGGATCCGCGCTAAATGCATCGCGAGATTGCAATTTTGTAGCATTTGCTCCTGTTCCATCTGCGGCAAGATGTAAGCAGGGTCTCACTTGACACCAGGTGGCCATTCAGAATATACCCTCAGATCTTCTTGTCTGAGAAAAGCGAAGCCCTTTTTGGTCCGAGCAATGGAGGAGAGCTTCGTGCCCTTGCGGGGCATCAAGAACGACCTCTATGGGAGGCTCGCGTGCTACAAGCAGGATTGGACTGGAGGGTTCCGTGCTGGTATCAGGTATGAACTAATCCTATCTTTATTTGCAGTCTTGGCATTGTGTTGTTTAGGAGTACGAATTCGGCCTCACTTATGGTCCCAAGATCTTGAAACTGTGTTCTTGCCCGGTGCAAGATCATGAAAAGAAGTGATTTTTGCTACGTTTCAGGATCCTTGCGCCGACCACTTACATATTCTTCGCATCCGCGATACCGGTGATATCGTTCGGGGAGCAATTGGAGAGAAACACTGGTAATGGGGGAGTCAATTTGTTCTTTGTGTTTGTTTCAGTACAGTTGGTGAGTGGGTAAGGAGAGAAGCTTATTTAGGGGTTAAACTTGTTATGTGCAGATGGAGTTCTCACAGCAGTGCAGACGTTGGCATCCACTGCCCTGTGTGGCATAATCCACTCCATTGTGGGAGGACAGCCTCTGCTGATCCTCGGCGTCGCCGAGCCGACGGTGCTCATGTACACATTCATGTTCAAGTTTGCCAAGGACAGGCCCGACCTTGGCCGAAATCTGTTCCTTGCTTGGACCGGTTGGTAGGTCATGCTTGTCGCGGTGACATAACTTTTTCAGATTGGTCCAATTGTGTCATCGCTTCAGCTGATTTTGATGTCATGTGTGCAGGGTCTGTGTATGGACTGCGATCCTGCTGTTCTTTCTGGCGATATTTGGTGCGTGCTCATTCATCAACCGGTTCACCCGTGTCGCTGGCGAGCTGTTTGGGCTTCTGATTGCTATGCTCTTCATGCAGCAGGCTATCAAGGTTGGTGACAACTCAGCCAGCCCTTTTGGTGCCATTGCTGCTTTCCAGGCTTGAAACCCTGTGCTGATGCAGACAATTGTTAAGGCATTCTGTTGATAATGAAGTTTGATTTCTTTGTGGATGCTCTATGAACTTTGTGCGAAACACCAGTTGCCCCTTTAAGTTATATACTTCTCTAGTCAATCTGAATCAACCAACTAGTGGGAGAATCTAGTAGATTAGTCAATGGCATGTGCAGAAACTGAAAAGCACATGGAAACCAATGGAGATGTCTCCTGCTTTCAGTTGCATTTCTTGTGCTGATTGGTCATTACTGCAACTGAATCTTCCTTCGTTCTGAGTTTAAAACAATTGAAGTGCATAAAAGCAAGAATGCTTATATGCAAAACAACAGTACTGAAAATTCATGAATACTGAAGTAATTTTCAAGCTGAGTTCACTGTAACTCACCACAAATCTGTGTGTTGGATGCAGGGGCTTGTTGACGAGTTCCGCATTCCTGAGAGAGAAAACCGAAAGGCACTAGAATTTATACCATCATGGAAGTTTGCCAACGGAATGTTTGCAATCGTCTTGTCGTTTGGCCTTTTACTTACCGCCCTGAGGAGCAGGAAGGCGCGATCATGGCGCTATGGAGCAGGTATGCATCAGGAACTGTAACTGGTCCTGTAGATGCTATGAGAAGTTTATACTTCTCCAATCTCCAAACTTTTTGTTGCTTATAACTATTGAGCACTTTATTTGGACTAGTTCTTGATATACTGCTTATAACCAGGATGGCTCCGCGGCTTCATCGCCGACTATGGTGTTCCACTGATGGTGCTAGTATGGACAGGTGTTTCGTACATTCCATATGGAAGTGTACCAAACGAAATTCCAAGACGCCTTTTCAGCCCTAATCCATGGTCCCCTGGTGCATATGACAATTGGACAGTCATCAAGGTACTCAAACATTCACCAGATATTCTGAAACATTCAGTTTGTTTCAGGTTAAACATCATTGCTTATCAACTGTTTCTCCAATATCAATGAAACGAGCAGGACATGACAAATGTTCCGCCCCTCTACATAATTGGTGCCTTCATGCCGGCTACGATGATTGCTGTTCTCTACTACTTTGATCATAGTGTTGCATCTCAACTTGCTCAGCAGAAAGAGTTCAATTTGAGGAAGCCTCCATCTTTCCACTACGATTTGCTTCTCTTAGGCTTCCTGGTATGCCCAGATGAGCATAATTTTTAAGTACTAACTTTTGGTTTTTGCTATATATTTTACTTACAGCAGTGTCATCTCCACAGACCTTATTGTGCGGCCTTATTGGTATCCCTCCATCAAATGGTGTCATTCCACAGTCGCCGATGCATACAAAGAGCTTGGCTACTCTCAAGCATCAGGTAAGCTATCAAAGGTTTGAATAGGCCCCACAGTACCATCTAAATATCTGATTTATCATTCACATGGCAAAAAATTCTATGCAGCTTCTCCGTAACCGACTAGTAGCCACGGCACGAAAGAGCATGAGCCAGAATGCGAGCTTAAGCCAACTGTATGGCAGCATGCAGGATGCTTATCAGCAGATGCAGACACCACTGATTTATCAGCAACAGTCCCTCAAAGTATGCATGAAACCTGACAAAACTAGTACCTCAGGTGCTTTATTAAGATAATATAGTTCTTGTCAATGACACTTCCCTGTAATTTTTTCTAATAAAATTCAGGGTTTAAATGAGCTCAAGGACTCAACGGTCCAGCTAGCTTCAAGCATGGGTAACATTGACGCGCCAGTTGATGAGACGGTCTTTGACATAGAGAAAGAAATTGATGATCTGCTGCCCATCGAGGTCAAGGAGCAGCGTGTGAGCAACTTGCTACAGGCTGCCATGGTGGGGGGTTGTGTCGCTGCTATGCCGCTCCTCAAGAAGATCCCTACATCTGTCCTCTGGGGCTATTTTGCCTTCATGGCCATTGAGAGCTTGCCTGGTAATCAGTTCTGGGAGAGGATCTTGCTGCTCTTCACTGCTCCCAGTAGAAGATACAAGTAAGTTTTACTTCACTTCAGAAGTATTGGTTACACATCTGATTCTGTTCCTGCATATCTGTATGTATCCACAAATGCACAAAGTAAGATATGATCAGATGGATGCAGGAAAGCATTCCGTTATGTCGAATACTCTTTAACAGCTTGTAGCTGGCTACTGTGGCAGACTGAAATTCTTACCATGTACCAATCTTCGCAGGGTTCTAGAAGAGTACCATACCACGTTCGTAGAGACCGTGCCATTCAAGACTATAGCCTTGTTTACCCTCTTCCAGACAGCGTATCTGTTGGCCTGCTTTGGGATCACATGGATCCCGATAGCCGGGGTTCTTTTCCCCCTCATGATCATGCTCCTGGTTCCAGTCAGGCAGTACATCCTCCCCAAGCTTTTCAAAGGTGCACATTTGACTGATATGGACGCAGCGGAGTACGAGGAATCGCCAGCTATACCGTTCAGCCTTGCTGCCGTAAGTTTAAAAGACTTGATCTATCCTGACAAACACTTGAGTCTTGCTCACGAGCATGGCATTTTTTTAACTATAACACTTACAGTCATTCTGCGTTTTTCCTGACACGTGATGCCATGTATTTCAGCAAGATATCGATGTTGCATTGGGACGGGCCCAGAGTGCAGAGATCCTAGACGAATTGGTCACAAGAAGCCGTGGTGAGATCAAGCGCCTGAACAGCCCCAAGATCACCAGCTCAGGTGGTACACCAGTGGCAGAACTGAAAGGCATCCGCAGCCCATCTCTTTCTGAAAAGGCGTACAGCCCTCGCCTCACTGAGCTCAGGCATGAGCGCAGCCCTCTAGGACGTAGGAGGGAGCAGCCCTAGGACTGGTGAGACCCGTCCATCCAAGTTGGGCGGAGGCTCAACACCGAAGTGATAAAAATAATGTTGCATTGCTCATATATGTTGCTTGTAATCCTGTGCTGTTCGTGTCTTAGCTTTGGATTCCAATAAGCCGGCTAGATAGCTCAAGCCTGGCATGTCAGTAAGCTCGACGCATGCCAGTTCATGCGGAGCACGTCGTGTCCTAGTCTTCAGGGAGGAGTGCGCGGCATGGCGAGGTCGTGGAATGGCTCGATCAGTTTGACGTTCATGCCGCGCATGTAGGGCAGTTAGCTGCCGAGTTTAGGAGGTCATTTGTTCTATTTAATTACGAATACAAACCCAAAAAAGCTGCCAGTCATTGCAGCGAAAAAACGAGTTCGTGTTCCAGGTGTTCGTGTGCGTTCCTTGCGTTCTAGTGTGGTTCCGGTGCTCGCCGGCGACAGGGGCTCGCCGGGTTCGAGCCAACAATTGGTACCAGAGCGGTTACGGCACTGGGGCCGGGATGTCGCAGCAGTCAAGGCCGTCGCGGACTCCTTCGTGTAGCGGACGCAGGCAGTCTTTGTCGCCGCCGCCACGGCGGCCACGGTTCCGCGATGGCGAGAGGAGAGTCGTGGTGGAACGCCGCGTCGTCAAGGATGTCGGGTCGGCGGGCTGGCCAACCCTCACGAAGACCAACTACGGCGCCTGGTCGGCGCTCATGCGCGTCATGCTGCGGGCACGGGGCCTGTGGGACGCGGTGAACTTCGACGACGCCGACGACCTCGACGATCAGATGGCGTTGGAGGCCATCTGCAAGGCGGTGCCGGCTGACATGCTCGAGACGATTGCGAACAAGCCGAGCGCCAAGGCGGCGTGGGACGACCTCAGGACGGCGAACCTCGGCGTGCGAAAGGCCAAGGCGCACACCCTGCGGAGGGAGTTCGACGCCCTCGCGTTCAAGGACGGGGAGACCATCGGCGAGTTTGCCGTGCGCCTCAACGGGCTGGTGCAGCAGCTCAAGACCCTCGGCGACGGCGACGACTACAAGGAGGCGACGGTCGTGCGGAAATTCTTGCAGGCACTGCCTCCGCGCTATCACCAGATCGCGATGTCGATCGAGACATTGCTCGATCTGGACGAGCTGTCAGTGGAGGAGCTGGTCGGACGTTTGAAGGCAGCGGAGGAGCATCACGATCTCAGCGGCGGCGGCACCAACATCGCACGCCTCAACCTCACGGAGGAGGAGCTGGTGGCGCGGGTGAGTAAACGTCTGCAGATCTCCAGCGGCGGCACATCGGAGAAAGGCCAGAGTTCCTCTGGCGGAGGAAGAAATCGAGGCCGCGGGCGCGGACGCCCGCGCGAGAAGGATGGCGCCGCTGGCGGATCCAAGCAGAAGAAGGGCGACGCCACGGGCGGTGGCGACGTCGCCAAGGATGAATGCCGGTACTGCGGGTTCAAGGGCCACTGGGCCCGCGAATGCCGCAAGAAGAAGCGGGACGAGGCCGCACACCTGGTCCAGGCAGAGGAGGAGATCGAGGGCACCCTGCTCATGGCGAGGGTGAGCTCAGTGCAGCTCCGTTCTTCACCACCACCACGCCAGATCGCCGCGACGCCGGGATCGCAGGTACGGCCAGTTCATTTGGAGGAGGCTCGAGTGTTCGCGCAGTTCGGCGGCGAAAGGAGGGACGACGACACCCGGTGGTACCTCGACACGGGCGCGACAAACCATATGACCGGGTCGCGCGACGTCTTCTCCGAGCTCGATGAGAACATCATCGGCACGGTTCGCTTCGGAGACGGCTCCGTCGTAAACATCGAGGGGCGCGGCATGGTGCTCTTCGCTTGCAAGACCGGCGAGCATCGGCAACTCACCGGCGTGTACCTCATCCCGCGCCTCGACACCAACCTCATCAGCATCGGGCAGCTTGACGAGGACGGCTACGACGTGCACATCGCGGACGGGGTGATGTGTATCCGCGACGAGCGTCGGCGTCTCATGGCGCGAATCCGGCGCTCCGGCAATCGACTCTACACCATCCAGCTTCAGATCGCGCGCCCGGTGTGCCTGACAGCGAGGCGCGTGGACGAAGCGTGGCGCTGGCACCAGCGTTTCGGGCACGTCAACTTCCGGGCGCTGCGCAAGCTCATGGCCGGGAACATGGTGCGGGGCCTGCCGCACATTGATCACGTCGATCAAGTGTGTGATAGCTGCTTGGTGGGCAAGCAGCGACGCAACCCGTTCCCGGAACAGGCGCGACGACGAGCCACGGGCGGCCTCGACCTGGTTCACGGCGACATCTGCGGGCCGATCTCACCGACAACGCCGAGCGGGAACTGGTACTTTCTACTGCTGGTGGATGACATGAGCCGCTTCATGTGGCTGTGGCTTCTGTCCAGGAAGGATCAGGCGCCGGCGGCGATCAGGCGTTTCAAGAACGCGGCAGAGGTGGAGTCCGGCCGCAAGCTGAAGGTGCTCCGTACTGATCGCGGAGGGGAGTTCACGTCGGTGGAGTTCGGGGCCTACTGCGCGGAGGAGGGGGTCCAGCGGCAACTCACGGCCCCCTACTCGCCGCAACAGAATGGCGTCGTTGAGCGCCGCAATCAGACCGTCGTCGGCATGGCGCGGTCTATGCTCATGGCGAAGGGTCTCCCGGGCATGTTCTGGGGCGAAGCGGTGTCCACGGCGGTCTTCATCCTCAACCGATCGCCGACGCGAAGCCTCGACGGGAGAACGCCATATGAAGCCTGGTACGGGGAACGGCCGGCGGTGAGCTTCTTTCGCATTTTTGGCTGTCTTACATATGTGCGAAACACCCGGCCACATTTGAAGAAATTGGAAGAGCGGAGTACGCCGATGATCTTCGTCGGGTACGAGCCCGGCTCAAAGGCGTACAGGATGTACAACCCGGCGGACGGGCGCGTGCATGTGACGCGCGACGCCGTCTTTGACGAGGACGCACGGTGGAATTGGGGAGAGGAAGCGCGCGTCAGGGAGAGCGGGCGCGACTCGTTTATCATCGAGTATACCGTGGGGACGGGGCCCACGACCGTGGCGGGAAACGCTGCAGGGAGGAGCCCTGTAGTATCACAGTCCCCGCCGGCGGCAAGGAACACGCCCTCGACGCCGGGAACGCCAGCCCCTGGCGCGACACACGTGTCGCCTGTGCCGGTCGAGTTCGTGTCCCCGCCCGGTGAAGTGGGAGGCATACTGGATGCAGACCACGACGACGACGCTCTGGCACATTTCCGCACCCTCGACAACCTGCTAGGCCCAAGCTCTCCGCCTGGGCTCGCGGAGCGCACACTCGACGGCGGCGAGCTGATGTTCACATCAGCGGAGGAGCCTACGTCGTTCAAGGAGGCTGAGCGGGAGGAGTGCTGGCGGCGCGCGATGGACGAGGAGATGAAGTCCATCCGGAAGAACAAGACCCGGGAGCTCGTCGATCTCCCGGCGAAGCACAAGCCCATTGGCCTCAAGTGGGTGTTCAAGGTGAAGCGTGATGAACACGGGGCTATTGTCAAACACAAGGCGCGTCTGGTGGCTAAGGGGTACGTCTAGCGCGCTGGCATCGACTTTGAGGAGGTGTTCGCGCCGGTGGCGCGGATCGAGTCGGTGAAGATGTTGCTCGCGCTCGCCGCCGCTGAAGGTTGGGAAGTCCATCACATGGACGTGAAGAGCGCGTTCCTCAACGGGGACCTCGAGGAGGAGGTGTACGTCGCCCAGCCGGCGGGCTACGTCATCCACAAGGCCGAGCACAAGGTGCTGCGGCTGAGAAAGGCACTGTACGGTCTTCGTCAAGCACCCAGGGCCTGGAATGCCAAGCTCGACGGCAGTCTAATGTCGCTTGGTTTCCAGAAGAGCGTAGCGGAGCACGGCGTGTACGTTTGCGGCGAGGGGAGCGTTCGCCTGGTAGTCGGCGTGTACGTCGACGATCTGGTGATCACGGGGAACGCCGACATCAGCAAGTTCAAGGGCGAGATGAAGAAGATGTTCAAGATGAGCGACTTGGGGTTGCTCTCCTACTATCTCGGCCTGGAGGTGAAGCAGACGGTGGCGGGCATCAGCATATGCCAGGCCGCGTACGCCGCGAAGCTCGTGGAGCGGAGCGGCATGGAAGGTTGCAATGCATGCGCCGTGCCACTGGAGGCTCGGCTCAGGCTTAGCAAGAAAAGCAGCAGTCCCTTGGTGGATGCAAGGGAGTACCGGAGCATCGTCGGAGGACTTCGGTACCTGGTGAACACCAGGCCGGACATCGCGTTCGCAGTCGGATTCGTGAGCCGGTTTCTTGAGGAGCCGCGCGAAGATCATCGAGCTGCTGTGAAACATCTGCTCAGGTACATCTCGGGAACGCGGGATCTCGGGGTGTTCTACAGCAAGCAGGGCAAGGGGGCCAGCCGGCTGATTGGCTATAGCGACAGCGATCATGCCGGCGACGTCGATGACCGGAGGAGCACCAGCGGCGTTCTGTACTGCCTCGGAAACAATCCCATCACCTGGCAATCAAGCAAGCAGAAGGTGACGGCCCTTTCATCATGCGAGGCCGAGTACATCGCCGCGGCGAACGGTGCTTGCCAAGGCGTCTGGCTAGCTCGGCTACTGGGCGACATCGTCGGCTCAGGGTCTGGAGCACCAATTCTCCGGGTGGACAACAAGTCCGCCATCGATCTCAGTAAGAACCCCGTCCACCACGATAGAAGCAAACACATTGATACAAAATATCACTACATCAGAGAGTGTGTGGAGGGCGGGAAGATCGTTCTCGAGTAGATTTCCACAGAGGATCAGCTCGCGGACATACTGACGAAGTCACTCGGCCGCGTGAAGTTCCAGGAGCTGCGCGATCGGATCGGCGTCGTCGACATCAAACTCCAGCATCAGGATTAGGAGGAGATTGTTGCTTGTAATCCTGTGCTGTTCGTGTCTTAGCTTTGGATTCCAATAAGCCGGCTAGATAGCTCAAGCCTGGCATGTCAGTAAGCTCGACGCATGCCAGTTCATGCGGAGCGCGTCGTGTCCTAGTCTTCAGGGAGGAGTGCACGGCATGGCGAGGTCGTGGAATGGCTCGATCAGTTTGACGTTCATGCCGCGCATGTAGGGCAATTAGCTGCCGAGTTTAGGATGTCATTTGTTCTATTTAATTGCGAATACAAACCCAAAAAAGCTGCCAGTCATTGCAGCGAAAAAACGAGTTCGTGTTCCAGGTGTTCGTGTGCGTTCCTTGCGTTCTAGTGTGGTTCCGGTGCTCGCCGGCGACAGGGGCTTGCCGGTTTCGAGCCAACAATATAAGCTATGCGAGTGCTGGAAATCAGCTATATGAGTGATTTCAGTATTAAGCTTTTCAAGAAAAGAGTGGTTTCGGTATTAGTATCATTATATGAAGATGTCCTCTGATGAAGTATGATGAGATTGGTTATGTATATCTCTAGCCTATTTATCTTTCTTGATTTTTCCTGATTTGAAGGAGCACATATGTGCAATCTCTGAACTAGCGGAATATTAGAGTAACTACTTTGAAGGAGCACATACGCGCAGCTGGACAGAGGCCATCCACGGTTCCTCCTCAACCCGGATCCTCCTTAATTCCATTCCAGGACCACCCCTCATCCATGCCAGAGGACTGTGACGAAGGGATTCTCTCTTCCTCTTCTTGTTTGTGTTGGTCATGTACATCTTCGCTCGGCTTCTGACCTTGGCCGGAGAGGAGGGCGTCACTGATTCCACGGGTCATGGCTTCATACTGCACCGTTGCTCCCTCTACGCCTACGATGTTGCACTCTTTATGTCGCCTACCTCTCAGGACATCCAAACACATCTACACATAATCTGGTTCGTTGGGATGGCTTCTGGACTCAGCACCAACTTGGACAAATGCGTAGCCGTCCCCATCAGCTGTACTGAGGAGCACATTGGTATTATCAATCTTCCATGCGGATCTTCTACATTCCCTATCCAATATTTGGGAGTCCCTCTCAGGTCAGTTGCAGCCGCTGGTAGACAAAATCGCCGTCAAGCTGCCACCTTGGCAGGCGAAGTTGATCTCCAAGTCAAGATGAGCAACACTGATGAAATCGGTTGTGTCCTTTACACCCTTACATACGCTAATGTCCATTAGGTGGCCCCTGGGTAATCAAGGATATCGACAAGATCAGAAAGGCCTTCTGTGGACTGGTGATAAGGCAACGACAGGGAATCGTTGTGTTCTCTCCTGGACTCGCGTGTGTCAGTCGGTCGAATATGGTGGACTGGGCATCCAAGACCTTTGTTTGGCTAGGTTGGCTCTGCACATTTGATGGTTGCGGTGGTAGCACTGTGATTCGTCAAAACCATGGGCCACCCTTCCCTTATATCATGAACCAGAGGTTGCTGCTCTTTTTGACGCTTCTACTAAATTTGAAGTGGGGAATGACAAGTCAACATTCTTCTGGATAGATTCTTGGATCGGTGGTTGTTCCATCAAAGTTATGGCTCCTGAAATTTGTGGATGTGTTGTTCCTAATATTTCAAAGAGCAGATCAGTGAGGGATGCACTGCACAACCGGAGATGGATCAGAGACATTACCGGCCCCTTGTGCATATCAGCCATAAACCAATACTTAAGGTTATGGAGCCAACTGGAATCCATCAGCTTGAATAGCGTCGGAGATCGCGTTGTCTGGAAATGGATGCCTTCTGGACAGTACTCAGCTAAATCAGCATATCAAGCCATGTTCCAAGGTTGCATCCGGTTTGAGGGGACTAAGTTGATATAGAGTTCTTGGGCTCCATCGAAGGTGAAATTCTTTAGTTGGTTAGTGTTACATGGGAGGCTTTGGACAGTGGACCGAAGGAAATGGAATAGACTACAAACAGATGACTCCTGCTCGCACTGTGCACAGCTACCGGAAACCACTGATCATCTGCTCCTTCATTGCACCTTGGCATGGGAGATCTAGTGGTAATGTATGGGAATCCATGCTCTTACATCGACAACTTGTCTTCTCGATTGGTGGCTAGACCTGCGGTGGCATATGGCCAAAGAGCATCAGAAAGGGCTTAGCTCCCTTGCCCTCCTCACTTGTTGAAGGTTGTGGCTGTCACGCAACAACATTATCTTCAACAACCATCATATAAACTCAGATTCCTTGATGACCCTCATCAGGGAGGATATTGGCTGATGGTGCAAAGTAGGGGCAAGGCAGTTATCCATTCTTATGGACCGGCTTCGTAGTTTCGGTTCAATTATCTAGTTTCATTAAGTTTTTGGTCCATCTTGTTGTTTCTTCTCCTTTGTAATATGTGAGAAACGATGACGTCGTAAGAGGGGGATGAATTAGGACATTTAGAAACTAATAGCTCCAAAAACTTCACAATATAAACCTATCTCGATTTCTATCTAAATGTGTTCTAGATTTATCTAGTGTGCCTATTCTACTACTCAAGACGATTGCAACCTACTCTAGCAAAGTAAATTGTAAATATGTAAATGCAAAAATGTAAATAAGGTAGAGAGACAAATTTGGCACAAGAAATTTTTATCTCATGGTATCAATATCATGAATGTCACCGCTAGCCCACGTTGGAGCTCTATCAAGGATATGCTCCCAGTTGTCACCCAGTCATGACTCTTGAGCCACCAAGGCAACGCCTCAAACCGGATGAGTCACCAAGCCACCAAGGCAAGGTCTCACCACTAATCTCTCTTTCAGTCATTTGCTGTCATGATCACTTTGGAACTTGATCCACCAAGGCAAGGGTTCTCGTGTCCCCGTACACTTGTCTTGCCACTGTGACACACCAAGTCGGAGGGTCAACAAGCTTGAGCCACCAAGGCCCAAGATGCTGGCGAGTCAGCAAGACTTCAAGGTGCCGGTGTACCTCTCGGTATAAGCTAGGATCACTCCTTGATCCACTCTCTAGGTAGTTATCACCTAGCAACACTCTCTCTTAGCATATAAGCACTAATCTTATGCTTAATTGACTTGGATGATCACTTTAAGCACTTTGATAGCTTGGATATCTTCTCAAGTGTATATGGGTTTCTCTGAACTCCAGTAGTATGTCACACCTTCAAATGACTGAGTGGAAGGGTATTTATAACCTCAAACCCACTAACTAGTTGTTTTCCCAATGGTTCACAAAAAGCTATTAATATCGGATAATCTGGTGAGAACAGTAGTACTAACACCAAATCATCCAATGAATACAACTTCAAAACTAGCCGTTAGAACTCTACTCAATGTCTCTGTGAACACCAAAAACTCTAATATATCTTTAAATCTACCACCGAACCTTCCGGTGAGTTATCTTGACCTATCCGAGCCTTTGCAGCCTCTCTGTGTAAAATACTCTATTGCATTCATCCTCAGAGCACCGGACCTTTCGGTGGATTGTTCTTCATTCTTCAACACTTGCAGTCGCATCTGCAAGAAATGTTCTGGTGCTATAATTCGGTGTGCACAAACCAAGCACCTGACCATCCTGTGGGTTAATCTCCAGTCTTCTACACTTGCATTCTTCTCTATAGTAAATACTTCGGTGTTACCCAGTGCCTGACAATGCGATGAGGTCCTCAGTCTTCTCCCCATTTGTTAGAAATACTCCGGTGAGTTCATGTCCTATTCACTAGACTATCTAATGAGGCTATCAGCCTCTAGACACAATGCGTCGGTGAGTGAAAACTTCTCTGCACCGGACCATCTGGTGATACAAATCTTCCTAGGACTTTTCCAATTCAATCAAACTTTATCCGGCTGTGGCGGCTTCTTGATGTATTGCATCCATAAGACCTACTAATATATATTCTTGATAAACATATTAGTCTCAATGATTATGTTATCATTAATCACTAAAATCACAAATATGACCTAATAGGGCCATTTTCGCTACAATCTCTCTATTTTTGGTGATTGATGATAACACAACCAAAGCAAGTGGTAAATAATAAATGATAACAATAATAAAGAGAACAAAGCATTACCACATTTATTGGATGCATATTCTTACCATTTAGTCCCCCTTGTTATGGCTCTCTCTTTCTCTATTGCCACTATCTCCCTTGATCGGCCCATACAAGAACTTCTACCCCTTTGTCAACCTAGGTGCTCATGTTGCTTCTTGTATCTTCTTTTCCCCTTTATCAACTTTGGCATTTCTAGACATCTTATATCTTGCTTCTTACTTTGGTCATCAAACTTCTCCTTATTTGTTAACAATCTCAAAAGGGCTACAAACATATGATGAACTCGAGGAAAAGCATTACAGCATATGGGACAAAGCTTCATAAATCATGATCTAATGAAATAATACCAATTGAAAATATATACCAATTGTAATGATATGAAGCATTGATATCAATTGAAAAAAGATAAATAAGGATCATAATTCATGAAACTCACATGATATAATCTAAACCTCCCTTTATGTGTGCATACATATAATGAGACCTACTTGTAAATACCACTTATAGGAATGTAGCAATATATGCACATCTAGACAATAAGTAAAGGTAGAAAGTTTAAGTCATATCATACATAGAGGTAGCTTAAATATAGAAATAAATTTACAATGATATCAATTGAAGCCTTTAGCATTGCATACCTCTAGAGACATATTGATTTCTCCATAAGACTATAAAAAATACATCTAGCAACATATGCTAGTCTCAAAATCATAACCCATAAGATATACTCCTCCTAAATATGTATATAGAAGTGTTGAATACTTGTGAGACATATGCACTTGTTATTAATAACAATAGAAATAGTACCATATAGATTGGTTCATGGCACATAAAAGATACTAAATGTGAAACTAATACCATGAAAGAAACTTACAACTAATAAACTATGTAGGTTGCTTATAACAAAAAGAGAAACACAAGCAACCTACTATATTAAAACCTACACTAGCCATTGCAATAAATTGAAATAAGCATATGCAATCTTAGACAAGGCAAATGAGCTACAACAATTGAAAGATTTGATTTGGAGACTTGGCTCACAAAATGAAGTGAAGGTTAAGCAAAGAAGCCAAGTGTATAAGATTATACGCTTTGATAAAGATCATGATCATCATATACCCAAATCTCTATCAAAAGGTAGAAAAGGTAATGGAGCTGGATGACCCCATAGCCGCATTAGGCTTCAGGTCTTCTTTAAAACCCAAACTGATTGGGACCTCTTCATGTTGGTGATAACTTCCTTAGGCACCCAAATAGGTTGGTTCCACCCTCTGTTCTTTCTCGCAACCATATGTGCAACCACCTTGTCATTGTTCTTCTTTTTGAGCTTATAGTGGTTGCTCTTGATTTTGATCTTGCAGTTGGGCTTGTTTTAGATATTTGAGATCTTATTGGAGAGGTTCATAATCTTCTTCTTCCCCTTATCTACTTCTTGACTTGTTTGCATTGGAAGGACTTGTGATCTTCTTAATGACATTTGAAGCATATCATGATGGACACCTTCGTAAACTTCTTCACCATGATAGCATGGTTATCTTGATGAGATTGAACATGGTTCTTACACTTTAATCTTGCCAAGTCATTCTTGAGTTTTTCTACTTATTGCTTGAGCTCATCATTTTCTTATGCAATGAGTTCATTAGATGGTTCTATAAGAATATTCTCAATATATATCTCATTACAAAGGAGTGAGCTAGATAAATCAATTAAATCATCACAAAAGTTCAATCATCTATCTTAGGATTGAAATTAAATAGATAGGTAGATTGCTCCAAATGGGCCTTAGATTGCAATTAAATACACTCAAATTTTACCTTAAGCTCTTCATACTCTTGTTTAGGAAATTGAATTTGCTCAATAATTTCTTATAATTAGAAACAAAGGTAGCATGAATGTTATTGAGTGCATTGAATTTCTTAAGTTCTTTAGATTGTTTCTTAAGGACCTTTTGTTGCTTATTGATTAAATGAAGGAGTTCATCATAGAAGGGAGAATCCTCATCGGGTTCATCATCACTTACATCGCTATCCATATCTTTGGTCATAAGGCACTTGTGTGATGACTTATGCGATAACAACTTGCATAATAATGATCTTAAGGAAGAGCTTCTCTTGGAGGAGTGGGTGGCAAAGCTCTCATCACTTGAGCTTGAATATTAATCTTAACTCACCCATCTTCCCATGCTTGTAAATACTTTGGCCCTTCCCCTTGTCTCTCTTTTGCTCTTAGTCTTTTTCTCCTTTTTGATGTGATCGATAGTTTTGACCAAATCTTTCATAGAGATTCGATGATCAATCTTTGTATTAATCTTCTTGATGTTCTTCTCCACTTGAGAGATAAGCTTGGAAAATGTGCTTCACTCATCATCTTCATTACTATCTTCATCTATATCTTCATCATCTTCGATTAAGCTTGACTCTCGCTCTTGCCTCCTCATCTTCGCCTTCATGTGTGGGCATGATATTTTCTTGTTTGTGAGAGCAAGGTTCTTAGCATCGGACGAAGAAGAGGCTTCCACCCCTATGTTCATGATTATCTCATGGGCGGTGATCTTACCGAGCACTTGACTTAGAGCATCTTCATGATATCATTGTTGTCGTAGATGATGGACACTATCAACTTGTACTTCGGAAGAAGATCTTGAAGTATTCTTCTCACCACTTGATTATCATCAATTTGCGTCAAACCTAACCCATTAATCTCATTGATAAGAATATTCAAACGTGAGTACATGTCATTAACATTTTAATGGGGTAGTTATTGAATGTCATTAAGCTTAGTCAAAAGCACATGATATTTCTCATTGCTCACATCCTTTATGTCTTCATGTATTTCAATAAAACTATTCTAAATATCATGTGTATTGTGAGAGAATAAACACAATTAAATGCATCAACATTTAAAGATGATAAAAGAATACTCTTTGCTAATGCATCTAATTGCCTCCCTTTGTTGGTGACAGGTGGTCTCATCTCTTCTTCGATGACTCTCCAAACATCTAAACATTTAGCTTGAAAATAATAAGTCATAAGAATTTTCATCGGGGGAAATTAGTGCCATCAAAATATAGAGTGATATGGGTATTCATCCCAATCCCAGACGTCATAACACTAGGATGTTAAGCCTATCAAGAGCATGAGGCTATGATACCATTGTGAGGAACTATGACATCTTAAAAGGGAGCTGAATTAGGATATTTAGAAACTAATAGCTCCAAAAACTTCACAATATAAATCTATCTCCATTTTTACCTAAATTTGCTCTAGGTTTATCTAGTGTGTCTACTCTACAGCTCAAGAGAATTACAATCTACTCTAGCAAGGTAAATTGCAAATATGTAAATACGAAAATATAAATAAGGTAGATAGACAAACTCAGCACAAGGGATTTTTATCATATGGTATCGATGGCATTAATGCCACCTCTGGTCCACGTTGGAGCTCCACCAAGGATCTGCTCCCGGTCGGCACCCGGTCATAACTCTTGAGCCACCAAGACAAGGAATCAAACTGGATGATGCTACTAAGCCACCAAGGTAAGATCTTGCTACTAGCCTCTCTTCTAGTCACTTGCCGCTATGATCACTTCGGAGCTTGACCCACTAAGGTAAGGGTCTTTGCGTCTTCATACACGAGTCTTGTCGTCGCTCCACACCAAGTCAGAGGGTCAACAAGCTTGAACCACTAAGGCCCAAGATATCGGCGAGTCACCAAGACTCTAAAGTGCCGGCGTATCTCTCGGTTCAAGTTAGGATCACTCCTTGATCCACTCTCTAGGCAGCCATCACCTAGCAACATTCTCTCTAGGCTTATAAGCCATAATCACATATTAATCTTGTGCTTAATTGCCTTTGATGATCACTTTAAGCAGTTTGGTAGCTTGGATATCTTCTCAAGTGTATATGGGTTTCTCTGGACTCTAGCAGCATGACACACTTTTAAATGACTGAGTGGAAGGGTATTGTCTCATAAAAGTTATTAACACTGAATGATCCAGTGAGAACAGTAGTACTAACACCAGATCATCTGGTGAGTACAACCTCATAAACTAGCCGGTAGAACTCCACTCAATGCATATGTGAACACCGGATATTCCAGTGTACCTTCAAATTTATCATCGGACTTTCCGGTGAGTTATCTTGAGCTATCTGAGCCTTTGCAGTCTCTCTGTGTAAAATGCTCTAATGCATTCATCCACTGAGCACCGGACCTTCTGGTGGGTTGTTTTTCATTCTTCAACACTTGCAATCGCCTCTGTAAGAAATTTCTGGTGCTATAATTCGGTGTGCACAAACCAAGTACCGAACCGTCCGGTGGGTTGATCTTCAGTCTTTTGCACTTTTATTCCTCTCTGCAGCAAATACTTCGGTGTTACCCAGTACAGATCACCGGACTATCTAGTGAGGTCCCCATCATTCTCCTTATTTGTCAGAAATACTTCGGTGAGTTTATGTTAGATTCACTGAACTATCCAGTGAGGCTATCAGCCTCTGAGACACAATGCTATGGTGAGTGCAAACTTCTCTGCACCGGACCATCTGATGAGGCAAATCTTCCTGAACTTTTCCAATTCAATCGAACTTTGTCTCGACTACAGTGCCTTTTTGATGTATTGTATCTATGAGATCCACTAACATATATTCTTGACAAACATATTAGTTTCAATAACTATCTTGTTATTAATCATCAAAATCACAATCATGATCTAATAAGGTTATTTTTGCTACGTAATCCCTTAGTATTTAGTTGTTGATGCGGTGCCCTGCGAGAGGCATTGTGTATTACTAAGCACACTCGACTCTCCTACTTAATACAAAGATACGTAGCTCTCCTACGTATTCGAGAAAAAAATTACTTAGAAAATCCTGAGTTTGACTAGCATATTATCATTCGCTCATTGTTTATATTCATTAATTTGTATATGAAATTGCTGAATATTGTGCATTCTTTCCGCTTGCATCTTCATTCAGCTGAAGCATGTGTCTGTGCTGGATACTCATACTCTTGTACAAAAGATAGTGCTGAAGCATGAGTGTTGCATACTAGTTGGAACATGAACCTCAACAGACCCTACATCCTTTCTGAATTTGCACGTATTTTATATGTTACAAATATACGTTCTTTCTTTTTTGATTGAATTGTGCCTTATGACCAATGTATGAAACCGTGCTACAATAGCTCAAGATATTGATGTAACAAGTTGGTAGAGGAAAATGTTGCTTGAATTGTGACAATGATGCGATTTAGATATTACTTCTGGTTCACTTCAAACGCTTGTCATCTCATGCTCGTGAGTTTTTCAGATGCATACTGAATGTGTGGTTCAATTCAGAATGTAAAGTTCATCTGAAGTGCCCTGAGCTGATGCCAACCGCGAGAAATTCAGTGAACTGAAAGTTTAGAAATGGGGAAACGATATCTATAGCTAATCTGGCAAACTTTTTGACCCGAGAATTTCATTAAGAGATGTGCATGTGAAAAACACAGAAAGATGATTGCATAAGTAGATACTAATTGTCTGAGTCTACCTGTAGAGCATGCCATGCAGATTGTACAGCTACTGAATATAATGCCAAGTACAGCTACTGAATACAGCCTCTTAATTGTACTTGCTCACGTTACTACAGAGGGAAAGGTACTTTGTGGTGGAGTTTTATGTGATGAAAGAAACAAAGAGAGCCTCAACACATGCCTGCAGTAGGTAGAAAGGGAGAAGGGTGGCACCACACCACAGCCACATTCCTCCTCTTTCAACCGCAGCCATGATTCCAACTTTAGAAGACACCACTGCATTGGCCCTGAAGCATTGACCTACTGAAACCAACATATCATAACCATCATAAAATTCCTATGGATGCAGGTCACAGGCTCATCTCATAGGAGCAGGTACTCCTTGTCATGCCGCTGGGCTAAACAACACGCCCATTGTCGGCAATCATCCTCATTCGCCTTTTTTCACGATCGATGATTTCCTCGACAACCCCTGGGTTAGGACTACTGATCAAATGGCTTTTACAGGTGATGAAACTGTTCTGGAAAGATGATCAAGGGTGATCTCAACCACAAGAATGAACAGAATCACGCGAGGGCTCGAGAGAAAACAGTGGCTGGAATTCATCGGCACAGCGCGGACTAAAGGCGCAAGGATCCATCCTCTTCTGCAGGTCTATTGGTGATGCCTGGATGAGAATTCAGTGAATTAAGTGCTTCGGGTAGGGGAAAAATTAACAATAGGCAACAGACGTATCCGTATTTACTAAAATAAATAATATATCAGCGTATTTATAAATCTAGCACTTGTATTCAGCACTCTAAACACAGAAAAATCAATTTCGGTACTTGATATACCGAAAACTCTTGTATTCAGCACCTTATGGACCGAATACAGGCCAGTCCAAAGCGACGGTCGCGTCGGTTCTGGTGTTTTCAGCACTGTCGGAGGATGAACTCCTGTCGCAGGGATCCCGAGAGACCCCTTTTTAAAGATTCGGCCGGGGGGATGATCCTGAACGAGCTTGTCTGGGAAACAAATGGGAACGGAAATAAAATGCAATGGCTGGTGGTGGGAGATGATCGACCTAGTGCAAGAAAAATGGGTGCACTGGGATTTAGATAGGTTCGGGCCGCGCGGGGGCGTAACACCCTACTCCTGTGTAAGTGTTATATCTCTCCTTGAAGGGAATTCTCCAAGGATGTATCTGGTTACAGGGGTGAGCCGTCTACAGAGAGCTTGAGGCTCTCGTATGCTTCTTGAGGGTTGTCGGGGCTTTCTTGCCTTGTTCACCTTGATTTTTCGGTCTCTTCTCTTGATCTCATTCTGTCTAGCTTCATCTGTCTCTTGGCTTCGCTCTCTTTCCTTTTATAGGCGCGCCGACCTCGACTTATCCAGAATGGGAAAGAGGGGGCACGAACGCCAAGGCGCCACGGAGAAAGGCGTCATCATTCCGTTTTGGCGAAGTGACAGGGGCGGTGGAAAAATGCGGCGTGCATCTGTCCATCCGCCACTGCGGATGTCCTCCGGCGTCATTAAGAGGGCTCACCGGGTAGCCACAGAGGTGCTCGATGCGCCCACCCTGTCTTGTTCTTCTGTCAGGGCGGGGTGGCAGGCGGAGCGCTTCGATTTTGGCAGCGCTATCCCGAGGCACCCAGGTGAAACCGGACGGGACCTGTGCATTTAATGGACCCACGCCCCCCTGCCAGAGCATGGCAGGATCTGACACTAGGGCGTGGGCAGCTGAGAATGTCAGGATATCAGGATGTCAGGCCGCGCGTGCCTATTAAATGCGGTATTGGGCCTTTGACTGGCTGACACCTCGACGATGGGATCCCTTGGGTCGTCGGACGATTTTGCGCGAACCTTCGGGGAACCGAGTCCTCGGGGGCTGCCACGTGCAGCCAGCCCCGAGCACTCTCTCCCGAGCACTTGGGGGAGACCTTCGGGGAACCGAGTCCTCGGGGGCCGCCACGTGCAGCCCCGAGCACTCTCTCCCGAGTACTTGGGGGAGACCTTCGGGGAACCGAGTCCTCGGGGGCTGCCACGTGCAGCCCCGAGCACTCTCTCCCTAGCACTTGGGGGAGACCTTCGGGGAACCGAGTCCTCGGGGGCTGCCACGTGCAGCCAGCCCTGAGCACTCTCTCCCGAGCACTTGGGGGAGACCTTCGGGGAACCGAGTCCTCGGGGGCCGCCACGTGCAGCCCCGAGCACTCTCTCCCGAGTACTTGGGGGAGACCTTCGGGGAACCGAGTCCTCGGGGGCTGCCACGTGCAGCCCCGAGCACTCTCTCCCTAGCACTTGGGGGAGACCTTCGGGGAACCGAGTCCTCGGGGGCTGCCACGTGCAGCCCCGAGCACTCTCTCCCGAGCACTTGGGGGAGACCTTCGGGGAACCGAGTCCTCGGGGGCTGCCACGTGCAGCCCCGAGCACTCTCTCCCGAGCACTTCGGGGAGACCTTCGGGGAACCGAGTCCTCGGGGGCTGCCACGTGCAGCCCCGAGCACTCTCTCCCGAGCACTTGGGGGAGACCTTTGGGGAACCGAGTCCTCGGGGGCTGCCACGTGCAGCCCCGAGCACTCTCTCCCGAGCACTTCGGGGAGACCTTCGGGGAACCGAGTCCTCGGGGGCTGTCACGTGCAGCCCCGAGCACTCTCTCCCGAGCACTTCGGGGAGACCTTCGGGGAACCGAGTCCTCGGGGGCTGCCACGTGCAGCCCCGAGCACTCTCTCCCGAGCACTTGGGGGAGACCTTCGGGGAACCGAGTCCTCGGGGGCTGCACTTCGTTCCCGGCACTTGGACTCTGGGGATCATCGGGGAACTGGGGTGCTCGGGAACCAGAGGCGGCGGCCCCGAGCACCTTCTCCCGGGACTTAGCTTTTTCTTATCTCGCAGGGTGGACCTCGCGGGATGGTGACGCGTGGCGGACGGCCGGCCCGGTCTCGGGACTCAGGGACCCCTGGTTCCTGATACACCGACAGTAGCCCCCGGGCCCATTGGTTAGGCGATGGCACGGAGACTGCGGATGGGCCCTTCGTCGCGGCCGAGGCCGAGGCTGGCACAGACGCCAAGCGGCAGGCTTTCGAGAGGTGGCCCTTGCGGACCCAGACCTCAAGTACGCCCCAACAGGAAAAATGAGTGGATGCGTGTCCACACAACTTCCGAAGGGTAGGATGACCGTACGGGCGGCACGCGCGGTCGCCGCGCAGATTGAGGAAAATACGCCTGGCAGCCGCTGACATTGCGTGATTGGCAGGAGATTTGCCTGGCGGTTGCGCCGATCGAGGCGACGCTTCGCCGAGCGAACCGTTTGGGCGGCGGTTTTTGAACTTTCGAGATATAAAAAGGGGGATAGGATCGGTCCGTCCCCCTCTTTGCGCTTTCTTGCTCTTGCGCTCTCTGTGCTTTGAAGCCCTTAGGAAATTCTCAGGCGACCGGAGCATTCTTCCTTCTCTCTCTCTTTTCACCGTTAAAACACCTTTCATTCTTGTCGAGATGACGAGGGCTGGAGGAGGACGCCGGGACAAGGCTACGGACAGCATCTTGCCAGAGTCTCGTCTGAGGAACGAGGAGGCGGCGGATAAGATCAGAAAGCTGCTGGTGCCGGAGGGGCAAACAGGTGCTGTGGTGGTGACGCCGGCGAGCCTGACGCCGGCGACGACCGTCCCCGGGCGGATCGTCCTCTTCACCTCTTTCGTGGCGGCGGGGTTGGTGCCGCCGTTCTCCACCTTCTTCCTGCAAGTGCTGGAGACGTACGGCATTCAACTGGTGCACCTAAGCCCCAACTCCGTGGTGGCGTTGGCGGTCTTCGCGCATTTCTGCGAAATGTTCGTGGGGGTGGCGCCTTCGACGACGCTGCTTCGCCATTTCTTCGTCCTTCGGCCGGTGGGGAAGAAGAGGGGGCACTCCACGGCGGACGTTGCGGGGTGCTGCAACCTTCGGCTCCAGGACAGCCTGGGGGATCATTACATTCCCCAGGTGTTGCGCAGCAAGTGGGAGGAGTGGCGACGGGACTGGTTCTTCGTCGACGTCGACCCCCATGAGCGCCTTGAACTGCCAGCGGTGGCGGCGGAACCTCGGCGATCGACGTGGGAGGCACCGCCGCCAGAAGACGTGAGGCTGGAGCCGGTGTTGGAGCGCATCCGGTTTCTGCGCGACTCCGGGCTGACTTCCGTTATGGTGGTGGTGGATTTCCTGCGCCGTCGCCTGGCGCCTCTGCGGGAGCGGGCCCGGCCGAGTTGGTTCTACACCGGGCCAGAGGACATCACCAGGACCCAGATCGGCGCGAGCTGGGATCTGGGGCTGGCGGAACTGCGGGGGATGACAAGGGTGATCACCGGAACGGAGGACATGGGCCGGGCGGAACTCCCGTGGCCGGAGATGGCACTCTGCGCCAACCCCGACCGGGTGGCCATCATGGCGAGGCTGCCGGAGTTCGACGCCCAGGGGCCCGTGGACCAGCCGAGGAGCCGGAGTCCCGAAGCCTCCGAACTCCCCGGATTGGAGGAGCTGCTCGGCGAGGAGGCAACAAACAGCTCGGCGGGGGCTGGCGACGGGGCCGTCGCATGCAGCAGCCGCCGTGCCAGAGAGGAGGGCGCCTCCGAAATTACCGTGGAGGTGGCGCCGGGAGACCGGGGAAAGCGTCTCCGGGCCCTGATTCTAGTGCCGGACTCTCCGCCGTCACCAACGGCGGCGGCGGCATTCCCGGTGCTGGAGCCGCGGCTG
Organism: Phragmites australis; assembly: GCF_958298935.1. Taxonomy (NCBI): domain Eukaryota; kingdom Viridiplantae; phylum Streptophyta; class Magnoliopsida; order Poales; family Poaceae; genus Phragmites; species Phragmites australis. The sequence goes on along the minus strand of NC_084942.1, from coordinate 19,309,049 downwards.
GAGCGGATGGGGCCGGGGCCGGTGCCCGCGACCCGCGTGGCGGTACCTGAGACCCGCGCAGCTGCACCCGAGGCCCGTGCAGCGACCCCGCTGAGCCCCCAGCGGAAGAGGCAGCGGGAGGAATCCGGACCAACAGCGCCGGACCCGGACTTCAGGCTCCCAGCGGCCAAGTGGCAATTTCGGTGAGTCTCCTTTCTTGCTTTTTCCTGGGCATTTCTAGCCCGAACTAAGCTTTGACATTTTTCATCTGTCTCCCGTAGGCCGGCCGCGGGCGCCCCTGCGACGGAGAAGGCGCGGGTGCCAAGGCCAGGGCCGATCCCGCCGGCTGTGTCGACGGAGACGGGCACAGGAACGGCGGAGGCGCCTATTGTCGTGGCGGCCACTGGGAGAGAGGCGGAGGCGACGGCCGAAAGGAGGACGGAGCAACTGTCCGAATCCTTGGCACCGGCGGAACCTACCCCGGGCGTGGAGAGCCCAGGGCGGAGGACGGTGGAAATGGATGTTTTGCCGGGGCCGGCGGACAGGGCGGCCGATGCGGGAACGCGGCCGCCGTCCGAGTCTTCGGCGCCGGCGGAACCTACCCCGGGCGCGGAGAGCCCGAGGCGGATGACGGGACAGGGCCTTGTAGAGAGCTCGGACCCCCCGGAGGCACTCTGCGGAGAGGCCTGGGCCCCACCGGCACCCGGCCAGCCCGCCGATCCCTTCCTGGCCGCCATCGAAGGCTTCCAGGTAGCGGTTGGGCGGCTGGGCACAGCGGTGGACGCTAAGGAGAGGGAGCTCGAGGCCGAGCGCGCCCGCCTGGCATTGGAGAAGGCGCAGCTGGCGGGCACCCAGGATGAGGCCCGTGCGGCGGCCACGCGGGAGCAAAAACTCCTAGAAGACATCCGTGCGGAAGCCGCGCGGGAACAAGAAATTTTGAAGACCGTGCGGGCAGAAGCCGCGCGGGAACGAGAAGACACCGCCCGCCTGGCCGAGGCGTCGAAGCAGCAAGCTGCCGAGGCCCTTGCCAGGATGGGGCAGGTGCAGGAGAGGGAGGTGGCAGTTGCAGCTCGGGAGCAGGCGGCGGAGGAGCGGCAAGCCGAGCTGACCCGCCGGAGGGCGCGGCCGAGAAGACGCGTGCCGACCTCCAGCGCTGGGAAGACGACCTCTGGAAGATCAGAGAAGAGATCCGCCGCTGGGAGGAGGACGTCTCCATCCGGGAGGTGGACAATGAGTTGTCGGCGTCGGATCTCGGTGCTCGGGAGGATTCGGTGGCCCAGCAGGAGGATGTGCTGGCCCGGCGGGAGGGCGAGCTGAGTCGCCAAGAGGGTGAGGCTGCTGCGGCGGCGGCGGCCGCGGCTACCAGGGCGGAGCAGAACACGAAGCACGAGGCGGAACTGACCACCCGTGAACGCGCTTTATCCGAGATGGTGGCCAAGGCGAAGCAGGCCGGGGACCAGGGACTTGAGGCGCAGCTGCGGGCCGCCAAGGAGAAGGTTGAGACCGCTTTTGTCTCGCGGGTCAACCTGCAGCTTATGCTGGAAGACATACTCCGGCGGATGCGGCGGGCCGTAGAGAAGGGTGGCCTTGGGCGGCTCGTTGAAGATCAGAAGAGCGACAGCCCCGCGTGACAAGTGTTGGGGCTACAGCAGGTCTGCGAGCGCCTTGAGGCCTTGCCTTGGGCGGTCCAGGAACTCGCCGCCCGGGAGGGACGTGGCTTGGCACATGCAGTGGCCGAGCACGTCCTGGCCTGTTACCGAAGCAGGGACCCGAACTTCCCGCTGGAGCCGGCGCGGGAGGGAGTGGTCGAGGCTGAGGGAGAGGCCGCCCGGGAAGCGGTCCGGAGCACCGCCGCCGTGGTGGCGGCTGGCTTCAGGCGAGAGGTGCCGCCGCCGCCAGCCCCTGGGGATGACTCGGAGGATTCAGCCGACGCCTCCGCCGCTGACAAAATCCTTTGTAGCTTTTTTTTTTCTTTGGTCGTCTTGATGATTGTAAGGATAGGAGTGAACCCTTAGAAAATGCCTTGTACACGCCTTGTGAATATAATGGCAGCTTTTCCTTGGGCTCGCAACTCCAATTCCTCTGTGTGTTTGATGTTTCTTCTAATATTTTGCCTGGAGGCTCCGGGGAGTACTCAGTCGGGCCGGCCCCAACCTTCCCATCCCCGAGAACGAAATTGTCCCGATCGCTGTTGCTGGCGTAGTCGGCCCTCGAGCTCTCGCGAGTCCGTACTGTCTAAGTCAAGAAACAAAAACATAGACTTCCTTGCTTGGGAGATAGATCGATCCAACACGGAACACGCCGTGCCCGGTGAACATTTTTTCACTTTGCGACCACTCAGTTAGTAGACGGGAGACGCGTGCGGGCGAGAATGTGACCAAGAGTCCTCGTGGTCCGGTGGTGCCCGGGCTTAAAACGGGCCGGACCGAGCACTGACAGCCCGCCCCCGAGGCCTGGGCTCCGGACTACTCGAGCAGCTCGAGCGATAGGATTACCCAGGGCACCCGAGGACTCGGTAGTGCTCGGGGTCCTTAAAAGCGGACCGAACACCACGACCACCACGAAGGGCTTCGATCAGACATTACCGCACACGCGGTACTCCCTTCTACAAACCGCTCTATCGTTCTGGGAAAGAGTAGACACGCGGCAGGGTTTTGCGTGCGAGGAGACCACCTCGCCGAACAGATTAAAACGCGAGAGCCCCCGAGAATGACTCGGGAACATAAACTTACTGAAAACAGACTTGTCTGAACATAACCACTCACCGGACAGCTGTCGGCCTTCTGGCCAACCGATCCAGGAGGGGTGTGCTTCCGAGCTCGGGTGCCCGGGGACTTGGTTCTTTCAACGGAGCACCCGAGTGCCCAGAGGCATACGAGGCTCCCGGGGTCGGGTGATCTCGACCACCCATGCCTAAGTGGTAGGACCACCCGAGGACCCTTGGGGCCGACCAGAGACCGGGGCATTGAAGCCCTCGCGGCCGAACTGCCCGCGATTGCTAGCCTGTGACTTAAGAGAAAATATAGAATTTCTTTGTCTGGTGCGCTCTGTTAGTGCGGTACTTGCTATAGACTGCTCTCGTTTTCGACCCGAGACCTCTTGAACACCCAAACCGGTGGACAAGAGCGGTCAGAGGCATAACCCAGAGGTCCTATGGTTCGATGGCGCCCGGGTATGACAGACCAGACCGAGCACCGACAGCCCGCTCCGGGGGGCCTGAGCTCCAGACTACTCGAGCAGCTCAAGCGATGGGATTACCCAGAGCACCCCGAGGCTCGGTAGTGCCCGGGAGCCTGCCACGACACCGAACACCACAGCCTACCATGCCGGACGTAAGTCAGCGGCGACTGCTCGCACGCATACCGATTGGGACTCTTTTATCAGCGGGGAAAATGAGAGAGCGAACTTTTCCTCGCACAACCGAGCACCTCACCAGACAGATTAAACATACGGAATCCAGGAAAATATTTCGACATAGAGATTGCTTATTGAATGTGTAATATTACAAAGTTGGGTGACAGCGGCTTACCCAAGGGACGGAGCCCTCGGACTGTTCTGGGCGGGGAGAAGCCCCCGGCCTTGCTGACCTGATCCGCGAGCACAACCATCTATGGGTAGAAGCGTCGGAGATGCTCGATGTTCCACGGATTCGGGAGTGGCTGTCCTTCCTCCGTCGCCAACCTGAAAGAACCTGCCCGCGGGACCGCGATCACGGTGAAGGGACCTTCCCACACAGGGGACAGCTTATTCATTCCTTCGCGCGACTGGACGCGTCGGAGAACTAGGTCCCCCACCTCGAGAGACCGGGCCCGGACATGGCGCAGATGATAACGCTGCAGATTCTGCTGGTATCGAGCCGCCCGGACGGCGGCACGCCACCGGCGCTCTTCCAGGTAGTCCACGTCGTCGCGCCTTTGCTGCTCCTGCTCACCCTCAGAGTATGCATGCACTCGAGGGGAGCCCAGAGTGAGCTCGGAGGGGAGGACTGCCTCGGCGCCATAAACGAGGAAGAACGGAGTCTCCCCGGTGGCGCGGCTTGGCGTAGTCCGGTTAGCCCATAGCACGGTTGGCAGCTCGTCCACCCATCCCTTCCCGTGCTTGGCGAGCACGTTATAGGTCCGGGTTTTGAGGCCCTTCAGTATCTCCGCGTTGGCGCGCTCGACCTGCCCATTACTCTGAGGATGAGCGACGGAGGCGAAGCAGAGCTTGATGCCAAGGTCTTCACAATAGTCCCCGAACAGGGCACTTGTGAATTGGGTGCCGTTGTCGGTGATGATCCGGTTCGGGACGCCAAAGCGGCTGGTGATACCGCGGATAAACTGGAGCGCCGTGTTTTTGGTCACCTTGATGACTGGGGCCGCCTCCGGCCACTTGGTGAACTTGTCGATGGCGACATATAGGTATGCATAGCCCCCGATTGCTCGGGGGAATGGACCCAGAATGTCCAAACCCCAGACCGCGAAAGGCCATGACAGGGGAATGGTATGAAGAGCCTGAGCTGGCTGGTGAATTTGCTTTGCGTGGAACTGGCACGCCCTGCAGCACCGAACCAGCTCGGAAGCATCCTGGAGAGCTGTAGGCCAGTAGAAACCTTGCCGGAAGGCCTTCCCGACCAGCGTGCGGAACGATGAATGGCCACCGCACTCGCCCTCGTGGACCTCAGCGAGAAGATCGCCGCCTTCTGCCCGGGAGATGCATTTTAGGAGGACACCTCCTGCGCCACGCCGGTAGAGATCCCCATCTACTATGGCATAGCGTCTGGACTGCCGAGCAACTCTTTCGGCAGACGCCTCATCCCCGGGTAGGAACTTTTCTTTCAAGTACCCTCGGATGTCAGACATCCACGAGGCATCTTGAGAACATTCGGCGAGTGCAGCACACTCGCCGGTCGGCGAGCAGTGCCAACCAAAGCGACGACATCTTGTATCCACCGGCCTTCCGGAGTATTCGGCATGGCTTGAACGGGCGGGTGCCTGAGGAGAGCATGCGCTGCAAGCAGCGCGCTCCCCGGGCCGGCCTCGCTGAAAGCGAGCCTGCGTCGGGATGGCACCCGACGTGGTCCAGAGGCGAACCTGGCGGCCGGGGTCCCGACCTCTTGCTGGGGGTCGGAAAGTGCATCAGCAGCGGCGGCGGCGGCCCTACTGGGCCCAGCGCCTTGATTCCCTGGAGCGGGAAAAACCGCGCACGTGGATAGCGGCTGCTGATGGAACGCAGCAGCGACTGGGCTCTCCCGAGCGTCGGGCAGCACTTCGTCACTGGAAGTGGAGCCGGAACGCTGGAGACGGTGCCCACCAGTCATCTTTTCCTGTGGAAAAAAGCAAACGAACAAATCCAGGGATATTCCCCCCTACCTGGCGCGCCAGCTGTCGGAGGATGAACTCCTGTCGCAGGGATCCCGAGAGACCCCTTTTTAAAGATTCGGCCGGGGGGATGATCCTGAACGAGCTTGTCTGGGAAATAAATGGGAACGGAAATAAAATGCAATGGCTGGTGGTGGGAGATGATCGACCTAGTGCAAGAAAAATGGGTGCACTGGGATTTAGACAGGTTCGGGCCGCGCGGGGGCGTAACACCCTACTCCTGTGTAAGTGTTATATCTCTCCTTGAAGGGAATTCTCCAAGGATGTATCTGGTTACAGGGGTGAGCCGTCTACAGAGAGCTTGAGGCTCTCGTATGCTTCTTGAGGGTTGTCGGGGCTTTCTTGCCTTGTTCACCTTGATTTTTCGGTCTCTTCTCTTGATCTCGTTCTGTCTAGCTTCGTCTGTCTCTTGGCTTCGCTCTCTTTCCTTTTATAGGCGCGCCGACCTCGACTTATCCAGAATGGGAAAGAGGGGGCACGAACGCCAAGGCGCCGCAGAGAAAGGCGTCATCATTCCGTTTTGGCGAAGTGACAGGGGCGGTGGAAAAATACGGCTTGCATCTGTCCATCCGCCACTGCGGATGTCCTCCGGCGTCATTAAGAGGGCTCACCGGGTAGCCACAGAGGTGCTCGGTGCGCCCACCCTGTCTTGTTCTTCTGTCAGGGCGGGGTGGCAGGCGGAGCGCTTCGATTTTGGCAGCGCTATCCCGAGGCACCCAGGTGAAACCGGACGGGACCTGTGCATTTAATGGACCCACGCCCCCCTGCCAGAGCATGGCAGGATCTGACACTAGGGCGTGGGCAGCTGAGAATGTCAGGATATCAGGATGTCAGGCCGCGCGTGCCTATTAAATGCGGTATTGGGCCTTTGACTGGCTGACACCTCGACGATGGGATCCCTTGGGTCGTCGGACGATCTTGCGCGAACCTTCGGGGAACCGAGTCCTCGGGGGCTGCCACGTGCAGCCAGCCCCGAGCACTCTCTCCCGAGCACTTGGGGGAGACCTTCGGGGAACCGAGTCCTCGGGGGCCGCCACGTGCAGCCCCGAGCACTCTCTCCCGAGCACTTCGGGGAGACCTTCGGGGAACCGAGTCCTCGGGGGCCGCCACGTGCAGCCCCGAGCACTCTCTCCCGAGCACTTGGGGGAGACCTTCGGGGAACCGAGTCCTCGGGGGCCGCCACGTGCAGCCCCGAGCACTCTCTCCCGAGCACTTCGGGGAGACCTTCGGGGAACCGAGTCCTCGGGGGCTGCCACGTGCAGCCCCGAGCACTCTCTCCCGAGCACTTGGGGGAGACCTTCGGGGAACCGAGTCCTCGGGGGCTGCCACGTGCAGCCCCGAGCACTCTCTCCCGAGCACTTCGGGGAGACCTTCGGGGAACCGAGTCCTCGGGGGCTGCCACGTGCAGCCCCGAGCACTCTCTCCCGAGCACTTCGGGGAGACCTTCGGGGAACCGAGTCCTCGGGGGCTGCCACGTGCAGCCCCGAGCACTCTCTCCCGAGCACTTGGGGGAGACCTTCGGGGAACCGAGTCCTCGGGGGCCGCCACGTGCAGCCCCGAGCACTCTCTCCCGAGTACTTGGGGGAGACCTTCGGGGAACCGAGTCCTCGGGGGCTGCACGTCGTTCCCGGCACTTGGACTCTGGGGATCATCGGGGAATTGGGGTGCTCGGGAACCAGAGGCGGCGGCCCCGAGCACCTTCTCCCGGGACTTAGCTTTTTCTTATCTCGCAGGGTGGACCTCGCGGGATGGTGACGCGTGGCGGACGGCCGGCCCGGTCTCGGGACTCAGGGACCCCTGGTTCCTGATACACCGACAAGCACGGTAGGTCATGTCGTGTCGTGTTGTTTCATTTTTGCCACCTTTTTTAACACACGTGCTATCTTGTTTCGCTACAAATGCGAGTGTGCTGCTGTGTTTTGCTATAAGGAGCCGCAGCGCGACCAGAGAGCTGTCAAGCAACGCGAGCAAGGAAGGAGAGGAGAGGAGAAGCAGCAGCGCAGCGCGTGGAGACGAGAAGCAGCGCGAGGTGAGGAGAATCAGCTGGAGACGGGGAGGAGCAGTAGCGCGAGTTACAGTAAATACTTAAATTACGTATTTAATTATACTTACAACAATAATAATAATTAGAGTAAGTAGATTGTTTAATTCGTTCAATTACATTTGTATAATTATTTGCTTAATTTGATTATTTGCTTAGTCAATGTAATAGTAATTAGTGTGAATTTGTATAATAATAATTAACGTGAATTTGTATAATAATAATTATTTGCTAAGTTAGAGTAAGTAGATTGTACAATAGTAATTAGTGTGAATTTGATTAGTCAGTGTAATTAAATTATTTAATTAGATTGATAATATGATGAACTAGTGGTGGCACTTTGTGTTAGTGGTGGCGTAAGGTGGTAGCCTAGTGCATATATGCTCTCTATAGGTGGAAATAGAGTGTCAGTGCAATGAGAGGAAAGAGGGAAAAAGAAATGCTAAAGAATAAAAATAATTTTCAGGAAGATTCAAAAAACTTGTGTTGGATAGAAAGATTTGATAAAAATTACAATGCACCAAAAAATTATCAAATTAATTTTTTTAATTAATAGTGGTGTGCGCCTGTTTAATTAGTATTTTAATTTAATATATTAAAATAGTTGTGTGTATAAGAACTTCTGCTCTTAGTTAAGAAAAGAAGTAGCTGTGAAGTTAAATAGAGCAATATTTACAGTGTCTTTTACTCACCGTAGACCAGTCATTTTCTCCCTTTAGCTAACTCAGCATAAAGAAATCTATGAATAGGTTAATAGTGTATTGTTAAATATGAGCACTGAAATTTTTCTAGAAACTATAGACATAGTAGTATTCACCGCAAAAAGGAGATCATTCGGGTTGAGAGCGGCATGCTGATGCTTCTTACTTATGGAGGTGTAAATGTAGTGTAAAGAAAGCTAGCAAAAGTAGCTTTCAAAATAGTTTTGAAGTCAAATTATAATGAGATTGAATATTTAGTCAATATAAATTTCATGTTAGTTTAATTAATATTTTAATTCAATATTAAATATTAATTGTTTTATTTGAATTCAATATTGATGATTTAATTAGCATTGTTAATTACTTAAGTATTTAGCATTGTTAATTATAGTACTATTTAATTTGCATTGTTAATTTATTTATTATTTAGTTGTGTATCGTACATGCATTTAAGTAGTTATTTTATTAGATGTATTTTGTTTAGCAGATATGGTATGTCTTTCCATACTTATTACGAAGAACGTCCCACAGTTTTATATAGAATGCTCATAACAATTCAGAACTGCCAGCACATAGAGAGTTCGGTTGAAGTACCTAATGACCTGGATAGCCTGAAATCACATGTTATGAGACTTTTACGTGTAAACTAGCAATTCTATACTGTTGTCTTGGAGGGTGTGTAACCACGACTTGTTCCAAACAGCTCGGTCGTTGTCCATACGTTGTTCGAGATGAGAAGGAATAACACATGAGTTTTGTACTCATGCAAAGTATTGGAGGAGAACTTTGATATGGGGGTGTACGTAAATATAATACCACGACTGGCGCAAGGTGATGCAGTGACTATCGTGAAAGGATCCGGCCAGCAGGTGATGCATGAAGAGGATAGAGGGTATGTCGGGGAGAGTAGTTCTGGTAGAGATGGAGCTAGAGTGGACCCTTCTGAGGTAGATCACTTGCAAGATGATGGCAGATCAACAAACACAGGAGGACTATATACGAATGCAAATAATTAGGGGACAAACTATCGTTAGCCGTTCATTTGCTACGTTCAGCTAGTGGATAGTGGGGAAGTCGATGGAGCATTGGGCCCTAATCCATGACACTCATAGTGCTAGGTTAGCATATAGAATTTAAATGATCATACTATACCCTTTCTTATGCAAATATGCCTTCTGAAATTATTATATCTCATGTTAGATACATCATCATGACAACGAACATAGCGGAGACATTCAATAATGTTCTAAAGGGAGTACGGTTAGGTACATCATCATGACAACTAACATAGCGGAGACATTCAACAATGTTCTAAAGGGAGTACGGGGCCTCACATTGTGTGCCATCATTGAGCTCACATTCTATAGAATAGAGGACTACTTTCGAGACCGTGGTAATGCTGCTATGAATTGCAGCACGCGGTTTGCACCTAAGGTGGAGGAAATTATATCCAAAAGAAGAGACCATGGTAATGCTGCTATGAATTGCAGCACGCGGTTTGCACCTAAGGTGGAGGAAATCATATCCAAAAGAAGGAACAAGACACGTTTTCATCGGACGAGGATCTATGACCTGGCCAACAATGAATTCAAGGTCATATACCTCCATAGGTATGCCTCAGGGTATAACTCAAGGGACATCGTGCAGTAATGTCAACTTGGGCCTCACGAGGTGAAGTGCATATGCAATAAGCCAAAATTGTATTATATCACATGCTCGCATGTCTTAGCCGCTTGTAGGGACATAGGTGGTAATGATGTATCACAGTACATATCACTGTACTTCACGATCGATGCATTAAGGAACACATGGCTTCCAAAGATGTGGTCCTTCAATATTGAAAGAACCTACAAAGCGATCTGGAGGCCTAAATTGGTACCTTATCCTTGAGCACGAAGTATAGATCCTAGAAGACCTAGAGTCATTAGGCTGCAAGGTGACATGGATGAAGCAGATGTTGTTGACGGCCTACGTAAGTGTAAACTTTATAAACAACCTGGCTATGATAGGAGGATATGTCCAACCCGACAGTAAACTATCAGACCACTATCGAACTATAGTGTATTAGAGTTGTTGCATTTTAGTTTGTTGTTTGAAGTTATTCGCAATCATGGTTTGCATTCTAAATTATTATTCACCTATCAATTGTACTATTTATTTTGTAATATATCGTTTGGTATTAGCATCACATGCAATGTTTTTTTATTGAATCATAAAGCTTGTTATTCACCTATTTTATTGAATCATGAAGCTTGTAATATATTCTTATTTGTTATTCACGTACTTATTGAACCATGAAACTTATAATATATTCTAATTTGTTATTCACCTACTTATTGAAATAATTGTCATGGCTTATGTTAGTCTTCCCGAGCTTCTTCAGCAGCGGTACGCCGAGAACCATAGGGAATAGATGATTTTCATAGGGCAGCAGGTACCATAATTATATGTGATTTGTAATTGTCACGATAAGTTGCTACTAACTTAGTACATGTATTGGATACATTTTTCAGTTGTTTCCGTTGCGAGCCTAGAGTGTTCACACGATTAAGGAGTTAGACCCTCGATTCTATGAGCCACTCGTACGGGCAGGACTATTACCTTTCGCTCTTATGATGGCCGGAGCTCCCATGGCGGGTAATGGTAGGACATCTCTCCTGTCAATTGAGGAGCCACTGCTCATAGGTCTCATCGATCGGTGGCGTTCTGAGACGCACACGTTCTACTTTCCTTTTGACGAGATGGTCGTACATTGAGTGATGTGGCCATGCTGACCAGGCTGCCAATCAGGAGTGCCTCATTAGTAGTTTCGCGACCATGCTGACAAGGTGAAAGGGTTACGTTGAGGCAGATAATTATTTGTTATGTAATGCACTTTAAATATTATAGTGTTATTCAAGCTTCATTGACCATCTGCATCTTATAGGTTTGATGTGTAATATGACAAGAAAGATATAGGTTTCTCCATGTCCTAGATTCATAGGCTGCCACAGTTCAGTCCATACCCACCGGATGCAGACGAGGCTACAGTTTTATAACACTATGAGGTGTACTTGTACGTCCTGTTGGGAGGCATCATGTTCTGCAACACGATAGACGATTATGTCATCCCCCATATTGTATGGTTAGTGAGTCAATGAACACCGGGAGTACAAGCAATAGCATGAAAAACTATAGCTCAAGCGTCAGAAGAAGAAGCGTATGAGGAAGTCATTCAAGGAGCATGCCGCAGCTGAGGCACGCGAAGTAGAGAGGGAAAGGAAGCGGGAGAGAACCCATCGCGCTAAAGTGGAGGGTCCCGATGCTATACGAAAGGGCAAATATTCTAAGTGCACTCGATAGAGAGCATATATTATAACCCAATCTATTTTCATTCCCTAAGATATGTTTGGTTTAGCTGCGATACGCTATTAAGTTAGTCTTTAGACGTACCATACATACTAATATTTATTATCATTATCTCTTTATGGTTAAGATCCATTCACGCAGCGATGAAAAATCTCATATCACATGTAATATTTATTAGCGTATGTAACATCTATACCGGATTATATAATAATCATACTTCACAACTAGTATTGTTCGGTAAATTAGATTTTGTATTCTTCCAACGTTACTTTCCTAAAAAATTACCTACACAAATACATTAAATGAATAATAAAATATCAACAAAATTATGAAACACTCACTCATTCGGTTCCTTTCTTTATTTATTTACTCGTGCCCTAATAAAACTAAATTATACTGTAAAACCAACTTGCTCGCATTTTATAGCGAAACATGGCAGCACTTGGGTTAAAAGAAGGACAAAAGCGAAACGACGCGACCATCACTTTGGGTTGGCATGTATTCGGTACCTAAGGTATCAAATACGGTATTGTTCATTATATTTAGTATTTTCGGCACTTAAGGTGCCGAATACGATGAACAGTGCCGTATTTGATACCTCAAGTGTCGAATACTGGAGTTTTCGATACCTCAAATATCAAAATCAATTTTTTGATGTTTAAAATGCCGAATATATTTACATACTATTTTTAATTTTTTGTCCTCGAAGAAGGGGTATTCTTTCCCCATCATTTGACGTGCAGACAGCAAGTAGCATGTCATGCTCTGCACACAATTCCTGAAATGGCCCCAGCTCCCAGGCCACGTCTCATTCTCTCCACTCAAGGGTCTCTGAATCCATCAACCTCACCTGTTCCAATCCTACACCCCTTTGATGCAATGCCATTTGTTTCGTCTCGCTTTCCCAGATTCTAAAGAGCAATGTGACAATTTTATAGGGACGTAGATTGTGTCAGTTAAAAGTAGAGACATAAGATCCATGCACATAGATCATCCAGCACCTACAGATGTGACCATGAATAATTGGAATGCAATGTGTTACTCCACTGAACCTTGGACGGACTTTCCCGGTTTATATGGCGAAAAAGAACGACTGAAACACTTATGAGAACTGCAGAACTGGACAGCAATTCTGTGAAAGAACGAAAGGCAGTAGCTCCCTTCAGTGTTAAGCACAATGCAAGCAAGCATACCATATTTCTGACAAATAGGGGGTTTTCATAGCTGCAAGCTTTTTCTGTGTAAACTGTTTCCATACTGCAGACCATCAAAGGGGATACCCAAAAGGCCTCAAATGCTTCTGGTAATGGAGAAGTCCAAACTTTCCATTATTCTAACATAACGAGGGAGAAGGCCATTGCCACAAATTTTTGCAGTTTGCACTTTTGTAAATTTGTGGCTGTGGTTCGGTTCCACAGTGACGGAACCAAGAAGCATGATGAAAATGCCCCAGTAGGTACAGTTTTTATCAATCCTCAAATTCAAAGCTGTGTGTAATCTCATAAATCACCACCCAAAAAAGGCTATCAGTCAGCCATATACCTGTTTTAGGAAAGATTGGAGCATCCTCAAATTTAAAGTATGGCTGCGAGAGGCATGCTAGATGTGTTTTTTCTGAATAAGCTGACGCTAGAACTTAAGCTAACTGTTCCAAATAAACGAGGTCCGATGACTGACTACTCATTACCATACAACAGTACAAGTTGATTTGAGGGTTGGTCATTGCCCATAGCACCAAGGAGAACACAATAAAAGGTGCTAACGGAGCCTTACTCTGAGCACATTATCAGCAAGTTCAGGAGGCAAGGCTTTCTGAAGTGAAGGCATCTTCTTTTATGCTGGGGTAGTCACTGAAAAAGTATTAGAAATTGCTGTCATCACCAATACTCACTTGGAGGATAGATTAGAACAAGAAAACAGATCAACATCAAAAGTTCTAACTCATATGTGTCTGTGGCCTAAAACAATAAAAAAAAAGTAGTTGATTTTTTTCTCTGCGCAAGAATGATTAAAGCACACCAGTAAAACACTAAAACATATTACCACAGGATGACAGGAAAGAATATAAAACTCAACTTGTTGATGAGCACACAGCACCTAGTTATTAAGATCATGAAAAAACAAGTGAAGAAAACTTGCCCTAAATGCTATACAAAGTTGCATCAAAGGCCCATAGAATCAAGTAATGGATTGTGTCAAATTATGATCGTTCCAAGAGATAGTTAAGGATCCATCCAACCAATAAATGGGCCTTCAGTGCCCCTCTATTGATCGATGCAAGTATTATAGACTGCCATATCTCAGCATCCATAAAGTCACCTAGGATTCGGGTCAGGCAACTACTGAAAGAAAAATAGGCAGCCCAATAGAAAGCATCATTTCACTTATTCGAGAAGATGCCTCTCTTCCTTGTTTAATGTGTCGAACTGTTAACACTGAAAATGCGCAGCAAACATGACTACTGAATAAAGATGGCCAAATAGGCCGTGCTTACTGGGCCGGCCCGAGGCACGGAACTGTAGGCACGGCCCAGGCACGGTCCGGCCCGAGCCGAGATGGGCCGGGCCGGCACAGCACGAGGCCACGGGCCGTGCCTGGGCCGAGCGCGCGGCACGGCGGGCCGGCACGGCACGGCCCGGCTCAGGCACGGGTGGCCCAGGAGGCACGGCCGGGTCGGGCCGGCACGGCACGCGGCGGCCCATCACGGCACGGCCGGCCCATCACGGCACGGCCGGGCCGGCACGGCACGGCACGGCCCACCGCGGGGGGCACGGCCCGGCCGGCACGTGGGGCACGATGGGCCGGCGGGGGCCCGGCCCGTTTAACCCGTTAACCCGATATTTTTGAATTTTATAGCCGTTTTGTGACCGTTTGAGCTTCAAAAAATTCGAAAAAAATTACAAAAATCACCATTTTTCACCTATAAATAGAGGAGCACCTTGCCCTTCCATTCCACACCAGCAACACCATTTTCTCTCTTGTTTCCTCCTCTCATTCTTGTCTCAAAGTTTGTGAGAATTAGCGATAATTTGGCAAAATTAGTTTGAATTGTTGCAAAAAAATCCGAGCAATTCCAAAATCGTCATCCTGCTGATTTGCTATCTTGAAGTTGAAGAAATCTTGGTGATTTTTTTGCATCGTTGTTGAGTCTTATTTTATTATTAGTTTTATTATTTGATTATTTCTAACTCTGAATATTTGCAATTTTTGTAGTGTCATTTGACATTGATCATGGATGCCGGTGATCATGATACATCCATAGATCATGATTTTTTTTCTCCAAGGACTCACAGGGGACTACGGCCCCTTTGATACTAGTGCTGCAGGTGATGATGGACCCGACGGTGAACCTCCGGTTGGTTCACATCCAGATCCAGGTGATGCAGCAGGAGTGCCATCGTCAGGCTCTACAAGTGCGCACACATTAGCAAGCAGCGGGTCTAAAAGATCAAGAGCCGGTACTTCCGAAGTTTGGCAAGACTTTGAAAGGATCTACAAAGAGGAAGATGGGGTAAGTGTCAGGTATGCTAAGTGTTATATTTGTAAAAATGAATTATCTGCAAAGCCCTCGGGTGGAACGGGGCACTTGAAGAGGCACGCCATAAGTTGCAAGCGAAAGAGTGGAGCAGCCATGAAGCAGACGGTGTTGCAGTACAACCCCGACGGCTCTGTTCATCATTGGGAGTACGACTCTGCCAATGCTTGAAAAGAGCTATGTCGCTTCATTGCAAGAGCGAATCTACCACTCAATATCGGTGAGTCTGCTGCATTTGAAGATTACATTAAGCAAGCTCATAATCCTAGGTTCACGCATGTTTCTAGACAGACAACTAGTAGGGATATGGTAAAATACTACAATACGTGTCGTAGCAAACTTAAAGAAATGTTGTAAACATGTACATTTTCAGTTGCTTTGACCTCGGACATATGGGCAGGTAGGGCTAGAGAGGATTATCTTAGTGTGGTTGCTCATTTTGTTAATAATGATTGGGAATTAGAAAAGAGAATAATAGGTTTTAGCTTGATTGACAACGCGCATACCGGTGAAAATATTGCTGAAAAAATATCTCAAGTAGTTGCAGACTTTGGCCTCACGAATAAAATATTTTCTATCACTTTAGATAATGCCGGTGTAAATTCTAGAGCAATGGATATTCTTACTCCGTTGTTTAGTACTTATGCTGAATCTTTCTTGTTACATCAACGTTGTGCTTGTCATATTATCAATCTTATAGTAAAATCCGGTTTGAAGAGGTTATCGCGATACTTAGAAGATTTTCGTACTGCAATATCTTTTATGAACTCCTCTAACCAACGAATTGCAGCATATAAACAGTATTGTGTTGCAATGGGTGTGCGTCCACGTAAGTTTGCTCTGGACATGCCGGTGAGATGGAACTCTACTTTCTTGATGCTTAAAAATATTATACCATATAAGAGCACATTTGGTGTGTTTATTCATACACATTACCATCAGCATGGGGGTCAAACTTTACTCACGGAAGCGCATTGGTATGTTGCTGAAAGGATACTGGAGTTTCTTGAATTTTTTTATGATTCAACTATGAGTTTATCAGGAGTTTATTATCCAACATCTTGTTTAGTAGTGCATAATATTGTTAAAATTGCTACTCATTTAAACAACTATGAAAATGACAATCTTTTAAGAGATTGTGTAGTTCCTATGAAATCTAAATTCTTAAAGTATTGGAAAGAAATTCCTTTGTTATACGCTTTTGCCTTTATTTTAGATCCTAGAGCTAAAATTGCAGCTTTCTGTAGAGTTCTCGCAATTCTAGGTGATGCTCTTGGCCATGATTATTCTAATTATTATACTAATGTTCGTTCTAAGTTATTCGAAGTTTATAGTAAATATGAAACAAAGTATGGCGGAGTTCGCTTGCAACGACCTCCACTAGCACCCACAACAAGTAAGAAGACGACAACGTGGGGGAAAATATTTGGTGCAGGTTCTTCATCAAGAAGTTCAGACTCTTCGTCACGATCGTCTACGGGCACCGGAATTCCAACATCCGGAGGGGAGCTAACTACCTTCATCGACAGTGACGTTATCAGCCACGAACAAGAAAACTTCAACATACTGCAATGGTGGCATGAGCACAAGACGAATTATCCAGTCCTTTCACTGTTAGCGCGAGATTTGTTAACGGTTCCTGTATCTACAGTTTCTTCTGAGGCTGCCTTCAGTCTTACAGGAAGGATAATCGAAGAGAGAAGAACAAATCTGTCAAGTGAGATGGTTGAAATACTCACCATGTTAAAGGATTGGGAACAAGCTGAAGCACGAATGCAACACACTGCAGAAAATACTGAGCTTGAAGAATCATTCCAAAATTTGTATCTAGATGCTGATGAGAACGTGTAATTTTAAATTTTCTGAGCTAGGTTGTACTCTTTTTTCCTTTGCTAGAAAGGTTTTTAATGAGGCAACCTATCAATAAAGCTCATTTTTAGAATTAATCATGTGCCCCTATTATTTCTAAGTTTTTTTATTCATGTTTTTTGTTTATTTTTTTAAAATACCCCCGCGGCCCCACCCCCACCTACCTCTCCTCTCATCGTGGCCTATAAATACCATCTACTCCATCTCAAACTCCATGTATTCTCATTGCCCACCCTGCCCACCCATCTCTCTTTTCCTATTTGCTAGCCAAGTAGCCAGTATTCACTTCACATCAAGAAACTAATTCCATATTTCAATTCATGGATCAAGACGCCGAGAACTCAGGTGCATGGTCCCAAGTGTGGCAACATTTTGAAAAGGTTTTCAAAGAAATTAACGGGGAACAGGTAAGATTTGCTAAGTGTAATATATGCAGTATAGAAATAGGTGCCAGATCTTCACATGGAACGGGACACTTGAGGAAGCATATTAAAAATTGCAAGCAAAATTCTGGGGTTTCTAATGAAACCATGTAATTTTCGGAGCATAATCATTGGTTGTACTCTTTTTTCCTTCTAGTAGAAAGGTTTTTAACGAGGCAACCAATCAATAAAGATGTTATGTATTTATTTTCCATATTTTTTTATTGTTTTTTGGATTTTTTTAGCTATTATTTTTTATTTTTTCCTATTTTTTTGAGTGCTGACGGGCCCAACGTGCCTCCACCGTGCCGGCCGGGCCCGTCGTGCCTTCCCGTGCCGACCTGGCCCGTCGTGCCTCCACCGTGCCGGTCGGGCCCGTCGTGCCAAACAGGCCTATCGTGCCTCCACCGTGCCGAACGGGCCCATCGTGCCGAACGGGCCCATCGTGCCGGCCGGACCCATCGTGCCGACCGTGCCGTGGGCCGGCCCGGCACGGCACGGTGACAGTTGGGCCGTGCCGTGGGCCAACGGCTCGGCACGCGGGCCGGCACGGCACGGCCCGTAACAGTAAATGGGCCAATCGGGCCGTGCCGAGATGGGCCCGTGCCAGGCCGGCCCGATTGGCCCATTTGGCCATCTTTACTACTGAACCAAAATTTCAAGAGAAAAGGGAAAGAGAGGGAGAGCAGGCCATTTAACACTTTAACAGTGTTTCGAGACCGGGACTGGATAAGCAACCAGTGGCGGCCATTACTGGTTTGATGCACACTCTTCAAAATAACCAGTCTAGGACCAGAGACAATACCATGGCACATTGGCTATTTCTAATTTTCTCTCCATTTGTACAGGTAAAAGATCATCACTAGTATTATTCTATTGCAACTCATCCCAAGAGAATCTGAGATCAACACGAACAGTTCCATTGCAAGTGACCCGCGGTCCTAGAGTCAGGACTGCAATCCATCCTGGCACTAGCTGGCTGCAGGACAGGTCTCAAAATATTTATATATTAATTACAAAGATAATATTATAGGTAAAGTTTACAAGCATTTACGATAAATTTGAACAACTTAGAATGCATCCGTTACGGTAAGCTGAAACAAAATTATCGTAAATGCTGAACAAAATTATGAGGGATCAGAGTATATGCACATATGCTTGCATTAATGCATGCTAGCTAGGTAAAAATACTCATATGCCTATATACAACTTGTTGCGTGCAGCTCTAGTTACTCATCGATACATGCAGCAGTTAGTTTGTAACCATAGTAGCTTTGGAGCTATCTGCTCGTAGGTGCCAGCACCGCAGTACAAACGCTGGACCCATTAATCGCCAGAGCAAGTGGGAACCTTTCCATATTTTAAACGTGCGATCTCAACAAGGGTCGGATCCATTTGAGATGAAGTAGAAACTATAGAGCAGAAAAACCAGTAAGAAATTAGACTGTTTGTACGCAAGAAAACATGAAACAGTTAAACAGCCAAATAGGCTAGACAGACAGGTTATTTGAATTTTTATGGACCGGAGGAACTAGGCTACTTGCGTCCTACCGTACGGACTACTAAGTCTAACTGCTACTTTAGACCTAGTTTTATCTGTTGTCGTACGGATTATTAGGTATGTATATTATACACAAATACATGAAGAGAGGCCTCTCGATTTTGGGGCCCAGGGCGGCCGCCCTGCTCGACCCCCTCAGGGCCGACCCTGGCTGGCTGTGACATTTCCACGAACACCTCGCGGGCAGCGCCACATCCCTCCCCTCCACTCCCGAACCCAAAGCAAGAAGCGACGAACCACTGCTGCAGCAGGCACAAACGGCACCCTAGATCATACCGCGCCACAAGATAACAGAGCTCGCCCGAACGCGAACTGCCAAGAACCTCGCTAACGCCAACGGAGCCCAAACAAACAAGAAGAGGGAAGCAGAAGCAGAATCGAACCATTAATGCCTGTTAGGTGCCGGAGGGAGAGGATTCGACGTACGGGTACCTGGCGATCTCGCGACGGCGGGTGGAGATGGCGATGGGCGCGTTCAAGGGGTATGTTAGGTTTAAGAAAAAAAAAATGGAGGGTATGATTGGAAGAGTGACCAAAACACCGCCTTGGTCGCCGGTTGGCGTACTTTGTACTCCCGTGTCTCATTCGCCGTCTCGGGTCGGGAAGCGAAGGGCGAAACCGACCCACACGCGTGCTGGTGGGAGAGCATGCGCGATCGAGCGCCGATCTCGGGAAGGCACGCCGGCTCCGGCGCCACGGCGTCCGGTGCCTTGTTCGTCGTGCCTGGTCCGCCGCGCGTTTGCCCTGGCTACCTACCTATGTGGCTATGTGGGCTGGCGGCGCTTTCTCACCACGTGTTCGAGGGAATGCCACCGACAGGAGAACCGAGCGAAGGGAACGCCGGCACGCCGCAGCCTGCAACTGCAACTGCAGCATGTAAGTTCATCTCTTATCCTTCCATCGTCGCGTAGTGATTTGCTGTATGATTTCAGCAGCGTGCTGTATGCGCTTGCATGTATAGGGTAGAATAGCTTGACACTGCTGTAGAATAATATGGCATGACTTGTGCTCAGGAAAGGATGGGAGTAATCTTCTACACATCATTGAGTTCTTGCCATGTAGAGTATAACATTCAGTAACATCTCGGCGTATATATGTTAACAACAAAAATAGCACGTTTCAAATATTAACAATTCAATACCACTTATAAATTACAATATTCTACACAACGCGATGAACCAGAATACTTGCAATAGCGAAATACAAAGCCGATTTGTGTGCCTCTCAATGGGCATGTGCTGAGTTGTGCTTCAGAACGGTGAAGAAGAGGAAAGTGAACACAGCAAATGCAGTGCACAATCCAGCTAAGGTCCCCACATCCCGCATATCCTCGCTTGACTTAAGGACCAAACGCTCTCTATCCTTTCCCACACATACGAGCCATCAGGGAGCCGTGGGCATGTGCACTGTCTCTGGCATTGGTGTGTGTCACAGTAGAAGCTTATCGTCGTAAGCATGCTCATCGCATACTGGAACTGATTTGTCCAGTACATCCACTTGCAGAACCTGATGTCCGAGAAGACAACCACCACCCCGGAAGCAGAGACCCACACCGATGTTATGACCAAGACCAAGAACGCGGCAAGGACCAGGCTCGGAGCAAGGAATGTGACCATCATGCCAAAGTAGGTCATGCAGAGGGTGAAGAGGAAGATAACTGGTCAGTAGGCCAGGAAATTGGTGGCCGTTTGGGTGGCGATCCCTGCCATGCCATTGCCAATGCTGACAAACGCGAGTGTTGCGATGAGGAAGTAAGGGATTTCACTTATCACCCATGACACTGGGTAAAACATGGGGAGCTACATCTTGGACCTCATTTCTCTGAAGTAGGCAAGCCTGTCTGTGCCAATCTGAGGAATCACATCGTTAGCAGATATAACCTCGATGAGTATAGTTTGCATGTAGATGTACAGTGACCTCGAGGTCACCCCATATGCGTCTTCATACTTGATCTTGAAATAGTGTGAGCCCATCAGTAATCCAATCATCACACAACCAGTAAATCTGCTGTAGATGTAGTGCACATTCCTCCATAAGAACCTCTGTGTGCTCAACAATACCAACCCTACTTGCCTAATTGGTGACACTGGGTACCTGTAATTTCCGGTTATCATGTTACTGACATTTTCTTTTCCAAATTTGTTGCTCTTGACAGTAGGGTTGACAGACTTCTTGGCCACCTCACACAAATGGCTGTTCTGAAACTCTTGTGCAAAGTCTGTCACTGCAACCCTTCTTCTTCGGATTCCAAGTCCAATAATACCCATGATGAAACTGATAGGATTTTGTGTCTGGATGTACTGAGGCCCCCTTGGGATTGCAGTGAAGTATCCAAGTATTTCATGGAAGTTGAGTCCTACTGGGCCGAAGTATGCTTGACAACCTTCTTGAGTTAGGATGATGACTTGATGGAAGTATGAAAGTGCCCGGGTGTTGGGGTGGCTAACTGTTGCAATGACCGATTTCCCGGGAAACCGCAAAACAAGAAGGCACATACATGTTGAGTTAGTTCTTGACCAGCTTGGCTTGCAGCACTATGTCAACCAATTGGTTGGGTCCCTGAGAGATGGCACTAAATTGAAGTGACTCACGTATGGTGAGGTATGGCTGATGAGCATCAAGCCGCTCTGCGTAGCCTACACTTTTTGAGAAATCAGCAGAGGGTTTGGTGCTATTGACTCGGAGATATCCAGTAAGACTGCCACCGGGAGGCATCCTTCCTGCAAGGCACTTGAGAAGAGTGGTTGCGCTTCCATTAGCACCCCCTACAAGAGCTAGCATAGTTCCTGGTTTTGCATATCCAATGATATCCTTAAAATATAAGGCTTCTTCCTGTTTAGCTTTCCCGCACCTGTTATAAGAAAGCTTTGTTTTATACGTCATGTGATATGGAATCAACCAATTGAAGTGTATTTTCTTCTTCGAAACTTTATTGATGTTATATCTACCTTCGTGAAGTTGCATTTATCTAGGTATAATTTTTATAATGTATTGTTACCATGTGTGTCAATTTCATAAAAGATTCTACTTTGAATGTCAATTTTCGAAAGAATATTTTATGAAAAATACACTAGCATAGAATTCTGAATCCAATGAATAGGAGAATTACCTGACAAATGATAGATCCAAGAATGTTAAAGTAATTGGCATGGCTGGTATTGTCAAGTGTTCTGATTCGATTTCAACTCTGGATTCTTCCATCTAGCTCCCAACACTCCCATTCTCATCCTCAGAAATTCCTTTGGTTGAATTGGGTACTAATTTTGGTATCTCCAGATACTTATATCTGCCTGACTCCATAGAACCTTCCATGCTGCCATCAAGTGAGTCTGAATAACACTCCACATCATACAAATAGTTAGAGGTGTAATTGGATCAGATACGGATATAGCTCATCATGTATCCTATCCTATATTTTTTTCTCGGAGTCAAAGTCGGACACGAATAGTGCCAGATAGTTATTTCTTCATCATGTATCATGTCTTTTTTTCTTTCTCGGAGTCGGAGACGGAGTCGGAAGCTTTCGGTTAGTCAGATAGATGAAAAAAAATTACTTCATTTACATCCTCACACAACATATTAAACAGTATATGAATGTAATCGAAATGAGCACAGAGAGAGTAATCGTTGAGATGTGAAAACAAGAGCATTCAATATTATATGTCTACGAATGCGTGACAATCTACCTATATATTATCATGTTTTAAAGTCAAATCATAATAGTCTTTCTCGTAACACCTGATATTCGGATATTTTAGATGATACCAGTTATCATGTATCCTATCTTTTTTTCTCGGATCCGGAGTCGGACGCGGATAGCGTCGGATATCCATTGTTGCATCACATATCTTTTTTTCTCGGATCTGGAGTCGGACGTGGATAACGTCGGATATCCATTGTTGCATCACATATTTGCTTCGCAAGCCTTCGGTCGGTCAGGCGGGCAGAAAATATCCGTCCCGTTTTCATCCCTACAAATAGTTTTTTCACGGCTTCCTTTCATTAATCTGTGGCGCAGATTGGCTCGTTTGTGAAAACTCTATCTTATTTAGGGACATGAGTGCCATTAACTGAACAAGTATTGTCCATCCAATAAGAATAATGTAAAGTCACCCAAGGCTTTCCTGAAACACTTGTCAGCAGTTGAGCATAGATTAAGTAGGCCTTTCCAGAAGTCATCTCTGGATTCCCTTTGCAGAAAGTAAGTTGATTTAGATATTTATCGCAGGGGTCTTTGTAGCCACCTAAGAACTGTTGATCACAGAAAGAGAGATTGGCCCAACGGATTGGATTGATGTGCATTAGCCACTTCCAGTATTGAGGGGTATTAGATGGGTAAATCACAAACCCGCGAACGAGCAACGGCCTGAGTGGTCAGCTGGCTAAAGTAGCACTCGGGAGCTCCGGATTCGATCCCTGGGCGAATGAATTTCGGGGCTCCCACACGGTCACGCATAGAACGTGGGGGCAACGCTTCACGGTGGAGCCGAGCCGAGTGGGGGTTCGATCCCCGTTTCGCCTTTGCATCAGGTCTCTAATGAAGACCGTGCTGGGGTCACACTGTTAAAAAAATCACAAACCCACTGAAGAGAATGAAAATGGAGACTGCAAGACCTGCAGGTAGGTAGCAATCCAAAACAGTAGTATGTCATATTAAATCGCCATAGATCTCTCTGAATAGCAGTGATGGGGTCATAAATGTTAACTTTGATAGTAGGTTTGACTAGATTAAAACAAGGCTAACCAAATTCTTTTAAGATCAAATTCTCATAGTTAAGAGTTAATAAAGTTGGGAAAACACTAATTACCTGCCAAAGCATTTGCTACTTCAGGAATGGATGATACTTTACTCAGAAAAAAGAACATTGATGATCCAAGTAGGCTACGAGAAACATCAGAATTAGGTGTCGAAGAACACAACTCCGTTGTTTTCCATTGTGAGCCCAGCTAGGAAATATACGCAGAGTGAATAAAGGAATGCCTGCATTATACATGACACTGTTTAGATAACTGTAAGTGTTGCCATGATGATGAAGCTAGCAAGTACCGTGGAGGTTTTGTTTAGGATCAAGTACCACATAGCACTAAATTAATAACCAGCAAGAATTCTAGAGTATGTGCAGATGTTAACTATTGATGACAAACGATCAAAGAATGAAATTACCTCAGCAAAAGCCTGAGGTAGATTAGTGACACAATGAGCAACAACATAGGAGGATGTCCTGAAAATTCTTTGGTCCCTATGTTTGTAAAATATTGGTCTCTGAAGCATTTATAGTGGGAGCTGAGGCGTGTTTATGAGCAAAATGCTCATTATCGTTACAAAGCCAAGAGCTCTCACAGAGATCATATCTTGAAGACTATACTACCCACCAAGTTTGTAGAACAGTGCCCCAGCAAAGATACTAAAAATGCATACCTGCAAAGGGCATTTTAATACACCTTTTCCTATCATGACAAAGCGAGCAATTGATTCTTTTACAACTGTCATGTTTTTAATAATTGGCAAACCTGGATGAGTCCAAGTGTGCTCAATACATGAAGCTGTTTCAAGATTATAAAGTGCCTTTGGATTAGGGTTCATGTCGATGTGCTCCCATTGCAGTTCATTCTCATTTTTCTGTGCCATATTTATTGGTTATCAATGCAAACAGTTCAGAATTAGATTGTTTGAACAAGCCCTCGAGTCTTATGACAAAATTTCAGAGCCATTAAATTTACATTTTACCATTGATAAGAATTACAATTTCTGAAAAGAAACCTGCCTTATTGTCAAAGATCGTTCAAGTTGAAGGCGGATATGGCCACGGGCATGACGTATAGTGGAAAAAACTTGGTCTAGGTGTTGCTGTCATAAGCTTTCTTTGTGTACTTTCATCACAAGCCCTCAAGTACTATTTGATGAGTGCTTTCTTTGTGCACTTTCATCACTAAATATTGTTATAAGCTTTCGTTTTGCACATCTTCTCTGATTTTTGCCCAAATGGAAGGAACAGTGTGCCACTAGATAGTTGGATTTCAGTCCATGTATTATTTGCTCTAGTGCTAACTTAAAATTTTCGTATCATTTACATACGGCAGGTTTTGCTGAAACCTCGGGTTTTACGACCATGGAATCTACCTTAGTTTTGCTGAAACATAGGTAATTAGTCGACTCTTTTGAACCTCAGATGCTGTTTTTTCATTGTAGATGACCATGCATGTCAGTTCAGAATCTTTTCCTGGATCGGCCCTTCCAGCAAGTACCTTCAGCAAGGTGCTCTTTCCACTGCCTGCATGCAGCAGAGATGTGTAACAGTAAGGGATAAAACGCTCATATAAAGACTGTCATATTTTGAGGGACAAGTCGGTGTAAAGAATAATAGTATCCTCTGACATGGGGATCTACAGCGGTTAAATATCTGTTTTTTCTACACGTTATGATTAGGCAGCAGCATGGTCCCACGGCACGTTTAGCCAATCACCACGTGACTAGTTTCTCCGATCAGTCGTCAGGTCTCAGAAGGAAACCTCGTAACCAATTTTCTCTAGTCGCAGGACCGGCACAGGCTTATCGTGTCCCATCCCGTAGCATTAAACACTACAAGACGGTCTGACAAGACATGGTAGTAGGTTTTGCAGGAGCGCAGACGGCGCGTGGGGATAGGACCTAGCAGACCAGGCGGTAAGGATGATGTGGGTGTGAGAGCGATGGCATAGATCCTACAGAGCGATAGGGCAAGTGAAATACGACCTCTCATCGTAATGATGGGCATACATTAGAAGGATTAGCTAAGTATGGATCTATCTTGGGTCCCTATGTAAGTCCTCTCTTCCTCGGATATATAAAGGGAGGGAGATACGGAGAAGAAAGTAAGTGTATCCAATTTATTCAGACCTATATATAGGATGTAGGACTATTATCTTTAGGCAAGCTTGAACTTGGATAACCCTCGGTGTTCTTAAGTTCATCACACGCACGCGGTTAGGACATACGACCACATGCCGCAAATCACGCGTCAGTTGTCAGGTATACCTCAGAATCATTGTCAGAGATTAACCTCCGACACAAGTAATTCTCTATTTGTTTTTACAGGGTTAGAATTACGCACAAATAGGTTTCATATAGTTTCATGTAGGGGCTCTTTTGCTCCTCTCCAATGATAAGGAACATTTTTGTACTTACAGCTAGGGCACCCTAGCATACTACTCCACCACGCAATGACTGGAGCGTCGCAGATAGAGCGACAGAGGACGCTTGGCGTGATGGGTGTCATGATGATTGAGACGACATAGTGTGTTGCGATCGTGGCCGTCGTCCTCAGCATGACGACTATCCGGTAGTGAACACCTACACCGACGTCGTGATCGGTCTCTCTTCAATGCAGCCACCTCGACTGAGTGGACAACATCCCTTTCGGTGATGATCTTCGTGTGTTCCTTCTCGAGGTGCACGGTTTTGGCTTTTTCCTCCACCAGCTCAAGTTGAAGTCTTTGCATTTCGCTGGTAGAAGAAAGTGAGGCATTAGTATCAAGTTCAACACACTGACCATACAACATTTTCAAAGATGTTGTGTAGCCAAGTGTAGCCTACGAAACAAAGATAGTATGTTAGGCTAAAGAAAGAGTTTTTGGAAAACATTTTCCGAGTAGGAAAGACTTACTTGGACAACAACTAAAGCTCTGTCGCCTTGTAGAGTTGGCAGAGAAGTCAAGCTCGATTGCTCGATGATCTCCAACTAACTCGGCAGTCACCAGCATTGGTGCTTTATATATATTGATGACCAGATAAGTATATATCAATAAATCGGTTTTACAAGAAGGTAGAATCAATCACAATCAATCACGGCATACTACCGGATATTGGCATAAGTATATATTAAGAAATCGGTTTTACAAGAAGGTAGAATCAATCATAATCAATCACGGCATACTACCGAATATTGGCATATTATCGGATATGCTACAGTATCTACACAATACTAACTAGCACATGTGGATGAGAGTTATAGAAGAACACACGCGTGCGCGCTCGCCTCTTCGGGCCATGGCCGGGGCGAAGGGTGTGGGTGCACGACACTCGCGTGAATGGTCCATTGAAATCAGGTTTAGTTGCTTGCAGTTTTAATCCTTTGCTGCATGGAAAAATAGCCAACGCAGCTGTATACGAAAATCGTGTCGGTTAAGAGTCTGATCGTGGCACGTAACCGAGTCTGATTGTCTATATATATATATATAAAATATATATATACACACACACGAAGCACCACCAAAAAGAATATAACAAACTTGGATTCTCTCTCTCTCTCTCTCTCTCTCTCTCTCTCTCTCTCTCTCTCTCTCTCTGCTGCACCGCCACACATATTCTCTGTCTGCGTGCACTGGTGATCAGGAGAGCAGTTCTCCGTAACCCATTGTCATTTCAATCCTACACCGGGAGAGGTTGAATAAGATTTTTAGTAAGCGCTCCGCACAACTGCTAATGATGTGCTTCATCTTCGCCATCAACTGCATGCGATCTGCTTCCGGTCTGATGTCGCCTTTTGCATTGTCATCATAGGGGCGTAGGTCAGGGACGAACCCACATGTGGTAGAGGATACACAATACATTGGATAGCTTTCATTTTTCAAGGATCCATTATGTATATGAGGTCCATATGACACCACATACCTCAACAAATAGGACACCCGGACCCATCATATGTACCAGGCCGCAGCAGCCCACAAAACCTCTAGCCCAATGGTCCCAGCCGCCCTCTATCTCTCTACCTTGCTTAATAGCCAATACATCAATTCTCTTGGCCCTGGCAAGTGGTGACCGAATGAATGCCCACGTCAGTGACTCAACGTTGCAGTGCTCTCGGCGGTGTATTGGAAAATTGGCGTAGCGCCACCCTCGGCACCTCAACGGACCATCGGCGAACGTAGACGGTGCCCTCGACGAGTCGACAGGCCACAGACGGTTGCGCGCACCCTCGCCGAGAGACGCCCTCAAGAAGAGGAGATTGAGTTTGATCCTGGGAAAAGGAGAAGAATAGAGGAGTATCCTCCTAATGAAAAAGAATTGGTAAGAATAAAGTATTTAGACAAAGGGTCTAGCCAACCTTGCACTTCTTATTTTCCAATTACAGTTATTAGTGGTAAAGGTAGAAAGTTTAATGTTAAATGGTTTGATGAGTTTGGTAGCTGGCTCGAGTATAGTAAGTCCAAAGACAAAGTATATTGTTTTGTTGTTTCATGTTTAGGGATCCAAACAACAAGGGAGTTGGGTATGACACATTTGTTATAAATAGGTTAGTCTAGTTGGAACAAAAACTTCATATTAAAGGAGCATATAGGGGATGTCAATAGTGTGTTCATAACCAAGTAAAGAGAGATTTTGATGCCTTGTTGAATCGAGAACAACACATTTATATTGCACTTAATAGACAAAGTGATGCTAAAAAGATTACTTATTGTACTCGTCTAAATGGATCAGTTGATACTGCCAGAGTGTTATTGAAGGAAAGGTTGGCTTTTATGGGTCATGATGAGTCTGAGGATTCCTTAAATAAAGGAAATTTCAAGGAATGTGTTGCATATACAACACAATAAAATCCAGCGCTAGACAAGGTTGTGGCTCACAATGCTCTAGGTAATAATATGATGTTTTCTCCAAAGATTCAAAAAGACATAGTTCATTGTTTTGCAATGGAAATATTGGACTCTATTTTTGGACTCTATCGTTAGAGTTTGCACTACAAGACTCTTAAGAGCTTGATTCATTTGTTCTCATCAATTATCAAGGTGCTAGAATATGTGGAAAAAGAAGAATGAATGACAAAAATAAAAGGCAAGCATTTGGTTTGCTAGTTTATTTCCGGTCATTTGATTTTATCTTCTATTTGCATCTTATATTGATAGTTTTAACAATCACAAACTCCTTGTTGAATTCTACAATGGAAATATCAAGATATTGCAAATGTCATTGCATGTGTCAACTCAACCAAAAGTCTTTTGGGTGAGCTTAGGAGGGATGGTTGGGAATCTATGTTAGGTGAAGCTTATGCCTTCTGTGACAAGCTTGACCTTTCCAAATTGGAAATGAGATATGATTATGTGAATCCCAATAAGCCACGTTAAAAAACTGGAATTACTAACCAATATCATTATGAAGTGAATTGTTTCAATAATGTCCTTGATTGGCTACTACAAGAGCTCGATACTTGCTTTAATGAGAAAACATCTAAATTATTGTCTACGTTGCTGCTTTGAGTCCAAGAGCATCATTTAGTGAATTTAATTTGGAATATTTTATGAGTCTTGTTAAACTTTATCCCAATGATTTTAATAATGGAGAATTGAGGGGCCTTCAGCATCATCTTCACCTCTACATTGCTGATGTGCGAGCCAATGCAAGATTCTCTCGCATAGAGTCTATTGGTGTGCTTTCTCAAAAAATAGTGGAAACAAGGAAATATATTTGCTATCAATTGGTTTATTGGCTATTGAAGCTTGCATTAGTTTTACCTGTGGTAACTGCTATAGTAGAGATATGTTTTTCAGCTATGAAAATTGTGAAACCAAATTTGCGCTATCGCATTGGTGGCAAATACTTGAGTGAAAGCCTTATTTGCTATGTGGAGAAACAAAAATTAGAGAAAATTATCAATGATATTCTAATCATACGCTTCCAAAATTACAAAAGCCTAGAATCGAAAACTAAAATGTAATGTTTTACTAACTGGAATTACTTGTTATAGACATGGAATGTTTACTAACTAATTTATTCATTTTTTTAGGATGTTATGGCTGGATGTTATTTTTATGCTAATAGAGATCATCTATTGTATGTATTTTCGAACTTTATCTATCATTCCGTTCACTTTACTACAATTATTACTTGCGGAAAATTTTTGTTCACGTAAACACTTTTATCGCTACATATTATTTTCAAATACAATATTACCTGCTAATTAGAGTATTTAGATATTTTGTTGTGTATAGTGATATATATGAGACACTCGGTCATTTTTGTTCTGGGTCTGTCATTGTCTTTGGTGTCGGTCACTGCTAATTGGTATATTCGCTATGATTAGTCTTCTTTTAATCATGCTAGGCGGTAATCTGTCGTTTATGTTACATAGTATATTATATATGTGTCAATATGTTAAATACATGTCTAGATTATACTCTGGATTCATAATAGTGATGATATATCAATTCATGTTCATGATTTATCTAAGAATTAAATTAAATCTAAAAAAGTGTGCTTTTATCCAATGTTCCCCTTCTCAAGATTTCATTGCCAGATCGTTAATGGGCAAGGCTGGTAAAGTAGTTCGAAAAAAAAAACTCTATTTCCGGATTCGTCATTTCCTCTATGTTATTTCTGATACTAATGTCTGTAGTTCTTGACCATGTTAGGCACCTCAGAGTAGCAATGGTGCTCAAATGGGAGAGATAGGAGAAGAAAACGGAGGATCCGTAGTGCATTACAACAGTAACGGAGATGTGCTAAAAGCAGTGGACATCTTCGAAGACAATCCAGGAAGTTGTGAAATTTTGCTCTCATCTACTAGAAAAGGCTAGATTTTAGCATCTCGCACTAGCAGTCTAGCATGTAAATTAGAATGCGACGGGCTACATCAGAATGCAATGATACATGAGAATGGAATGCCTTTTTTTTTTTCTTCCATGGGAGATTGTGAAGATTCAAAGCTTTCTTGTGATCCAAACATCACCATTTTCTTGTTACTCCGTTCTGAATTTTCGTAGGTTTTCACTCTACGCGCAATCATGTTCTTGTGTTTTTTTCTATATTCCTATGTTTTTTATTCATGTGCTCCAAACAGGTCCTAAAAGAAAAATGGTTTGACCTATTTCATAAAGATGATCAGAGGTGAAGCCAAGTTAGCCTATATGAAATGAGTTAGACATAGCTCGAATAAAAGCATTTTAATGAAATTCGTAGGAATCTTGCTAGAACCAGTTTTGTTCTGTATGAGTTAGGATGAAATCCCAAGATTAGGGGTCGGATCAAACGATGCTTGTTTGTTGATGAGGAAGGGAAGAGAGTTGCGGCTTGACACATCACTCAGATGTTTTTTTACCACTCTGCCCCTCTTGGTAGCTCGTGGATTACTGCGAACTTTTCGTCGCATAAACCAGGGAACCTTCTGTTTTGTCTACTTTTCGGACTCCAGAGCATATGAATGCTTACATGTGTAGATTTTTTTTGACACTTTAGCTCCTACGCAAAAGAGGGTAGGCATGAAAAATAGATAGCAGGTATTCGAATTATCTAATATTCGTATATATTAAAATATGGATATGGATATTCATATCCGTATTTATTTCTGAAATGGATACTAAAATAGATGTATATGAATTTGTTTTTAAAATTTAGATTCAAATGTGGATATCCGAATTGATTTGAATTCGACTGTGAAAATGGATAATATCCGTATTTGTCAATTAGGGAATTAAATTTTGCTAAAGTTTTAGAAATTTCAGAGGTGAACGAAATTTATATATTCTAGTCCAATCAAATTGGAAAAAAGTTTTAGTCAAATTTGAATTCGACTGTAAATATCCGAATGCGGATTCGGATTCGAACAATCCAATTTGTATTCGCATTCGAGGATATTTAGATTTGTATTCGTATTCATATTAAAATTTCGTTTGCGATGGTGCATTCTCTTAAAAATGGGAGAATCGGTGAAAGGTGACGTCATTAACAGAAGCTCGAGATGAAACGTTTGCGGTTGCTGCCTGCATCGCACGAAACCTCCAAATCGCGGCGTCCGACGTGGCGAGCCAAATCCAAGCACGCAACAGCGCTTCGCCTTTCTCAAGGCCCCCACCGGATCCTCTGCGCCGTGCAGCCACACGCGCGACCACGTCCCTCCACTCGCTTCCCTCCACGCGTCCGTACACACCCTGACATGTGGGTCCCCAGCGCTCACGGGCTCACCTTCCCCCAGCCATTCCCGTCCCGCCACGCGTCCCTCCCTTCGCCCCTTTATATCGCTCTCACGAACGCCTTCCCCAACCCCCTCCGTCGCCTCCCTGTGTCCCTAGTCCCTACCTCGCCTCTGACAAGCGGGCCCCACCTGTCATCCTCTCCCTCTCCTCTGCCTGCCGCCGCTCGCCGGACGGCAGGGCGTCGACGGCCCCGTTACCTCCTCCCGCTCCGGCATCCGCCTCCGCGTCGTCCACCGTTGATCCGAGCCGGCTGCTCCCGCTCCGCCTCCCCGCGCCGATCGCCTACTCCGCCTCCGCCTCCTCCTCCTAGGGTTTCGCCCCTCTCCTCGCTCCTCGCGGCTCCAAGGAGGCGGCCCCAGAGATCTCGATCTCCCCGGTCTCAGGCCCTCGCTCCCGCTCCGTTGGTTGTTTCCACTCGATTTGGCTCGAGGAATTAGTGGCGTGTCCCGGCGCAGGAGCTAGCTCGCAGAGAGGAGGGGCCATGGCCTCGAGCCTGCTCTCCACGGACAAGAGGTTCGCGATCTCTATCCCACACTCGCGCACGATACAACTCTTTCCCCCCTCAAATTGTCCTATTGCAATTCTGGTTGTATGCGTAGGGAGCCTGTGCATTGTTACGTGTGTCAGTTTCTGAAAAAAATTGGATCATCTAGCATCGGTTTGGTGTGGTGTGTTGAAGCAGTATGCAGCTTCTGTTTCAATTGATGTTGGGGCTGTCGATGGTAGCTTTTGGATGGTTCGGTTTGGTATGGAACCGTCGTTTGGGCCAATGGAGTTGCAAAGTTCATCGGGTGTGGTTAGCTTTTGGATGGTTCGGATTGTTTGGAGGTTTTGTCAGTTTTTTTTGGACGTTGGACTTTCTGGTTTGTGTGGAGAACACCACAGGTTGTCAAAGGATTGGTGATTATATACCCTGTCTTGTGAATGAAGAGCTGCCGTCCTGGATAATCTGGTGTTCTGCTTAACATTTTGCGCAGTTGAA
Organism: Phragmites australis; assembly: GCF_958298935.1. Lineage (NCBI taxonomy): Eukaryota > Viridiplantae > Streptophyta > Magnoliopsida > Poales > Poaceae > Phragmites > Phragmites australis. Next base: position 19,276,306 of record NC_084942.1, on the reverse strand, counting down.
CCGCCTCTCTCGGTAGTGTGCTTGCCTTTTTCCATATTTGAATCACCTCTTCTTTTTTTTTTTTGCTTAACTGTTTCATGTAACCTATTTGTGATTTTATGAGTGGAGTTATTGAAATTTTAAAGTAATAACAGGGATTAACTATTATCGAAGGCTATGGTGCTCTAGTTTATATCTATTCAGTTGAGGGTTCCTAATTAATGATTGTACGATGCAGATATAAGCTTGTTGCACAAATCCATGTACAATGGTCACAATTGAGGTGATAAGACATTACATTTTGGCCCATCCATAGCTAGCCATGTGCGAGGTGTCTCAAAGGTTTCTGTACATAAGCATTTTATAAAAAAATGTTGTGTCCCATGTAAAATTCTCCCTTTGCACCTGCGAATTAAATGTTGTGTCCACATTATGAACTGCCTTGCCTTGTAATGTCATTTGTTGGGATATTTGTAATTTGTGTGGCTAGATTTTTTTTATTCGTTTGACTGTCAACACTTTGTCTTTGTACTTGCATAATCAATTAACTGGCCTGAATTGTAACATGATTACATGAGTTACATTAGCATTTCTGCAGATAATGTATTATCTGCTAATTTCACTCTTCCGTGTGGCTTCCTTCAGATGGGCTGCTCCTACAAGGAAATCTGGTATGACTGTTCTAGGAAAAGTCCCAAAACCGATTAATTTACCAAGTCAGAGGTAACAGTTTTCCTATTGGCTATTGGAAGCAAATGCTTAATTCTATAGACTTCTTTATCTGTGGATTGATTTGGTTATTGTTTATGAAGATTGGAAAACAATGGTCTTGATCCCAATCTGGAAATTGTTCCAAAGTAAGTAACCCTTGTGTTATGCTTCCTAATTGTTCTTCAGATTCAATGGTTTTTTATTATTAGGATGATCTTGATGTTTTCCCATAATTACAATGTCTTTGATGTTAGGGGCACCCTCACTTGGGGCAGCAAACCAACACCTACAACACCAAATGCATGGGGTTCCTCGTCAATTCTGTCAACCAAGAATGATGGAAGCTCCAGTTCATCCAGCCACTTCAATGGTCGGCCCTCTTCTGGGGGAGGCTCAAGGCCATCAACAGCTGGAAGTGAATCGCTTGGTTCAACCAATGCATGGGGTCCGAATTCTCGTCCATCTTCAGCATCAGGCACATTTCCATCACCTCATTTACCAATGGCCACAAATCGTCCTCGAAGCGCGGAAACAAGACCAGGAAGTTCACAGCTTTCTCGTTTCGCAGATAACGCTTTTGAGAATGTGAAAGCATTGATAAGGACTATTGACAGATCGGTAATGCTTCAGACCTAGAACTCAATCCGGATTGGGATTCAATACATCTTTCAATTCATATTTTTGGTTTTAACTATGTAGGGATCTTCATCACATGGGCATGGGTTCACTCTAAGTACCGTTGATTTCCCAACACTTGGCTCTGAAGTAAACAGTCAACGAGGTAACTATGTGCAACATAATATATGCTCTATGAATTTTTGGTGTGTTCGGTTGGTAGGATGAGGTTGGATGGGGGATGACCATCCATATTGTTGAGGCGTTTGGTTGGAGGGTGGGTGGATGAGACCATCCGACTTTTGGGAATATTCCTCAAATATGCTGGATGGAGTGATCCATTCATTTTGCCTGGATGAGGCCATCCACCTTGGCTAATCACGATCGTAGTAAAATAATTAGTGATAATTAGCATGTTGTATTGCTAACTAGTATTTATTACTATGAGATTATGGTTGTTAAGTGTTAGTGTGTTTATTAGTGCACTATTGGTGTGTCGATTAGATTATGGTTAGTGATAATTAGCATATTTTTCTGTTAATTAGTAATTACCACGATAAGATTAGCATTGATAAGTGTTAGTGTGTGTTGATTAGTGTATGGTTAACTATTATTATTTAAAATTAAGACATATAATTTAGTTAATTACTCTCATCCTATCCGCCCTCATCCCTCTAACCAAACAGAAAACTGGCTCATCCCATCCACCCAACCAAACATACAATTTGGATGGACATATCCCAAAAAATAGGGACGGACATATCCCATCCATCCTTGCCCTCCAACCAAACGCACCCTTTATGTTTGAGGCTGAGTTTCCTGCTCCTGCCCAGTAACTTATCGTGTCAAATTCTTAACTGTATTGAACATGTACATATGTACTAGATAAATGCTGTCATTGTTCAACTATTTGGGGAAAAAAATGTTTTTTTGTTCAGACTTCTTTTAGGCTACAAATGCAGTTTCATCTACTTAGCTTATGTATAAAGAAGAGTTCTCCTTACACGCCTTTTTGTTCTAGGTCATAGTTCGAAAGGGCGCCCAACTTCTAGTTCGGGTAAAGAGGCATCGCAAACTGAACAAGGGAAGAGCCTAACAGCTGGTATGATTAATTTCACCATTATGTCATAGGTTGATAATATCCATTGCTGTTGGATACATATAATTGCCTTACTTTGTAACCGGATATATCTTGTGTGCTAGGATCTGATGAGGTAATTTCGCCATCCAATAATCATCCTGTTGATATCATGAAGACAGAGCATCATGCACAAACTGGAGGTGCTCCTGCCCCCGCCACAAGTCTGCCAAATGAAGGCCTGCAACCACAGCCATACCCTCCTAATTTCCGTATGCCTCCTCCACAGTTTGATTCATGGCATGCACCTCCTGGTCACCCACCTGAGGGAATGTGGCATAGAGGAGCAGCACCAGGTGGCCCATACAGACCTGTAGGCTCCCCTGGCAGTTTCCCTGTTGAAGCATTTGGTTATTATGGTCAGTTCCCACCCAATTCTGAAGCAGCAGCAAGGCAGGGCTCGGGGCGTGGTGGATATCACTCTAAAAATGGAGACACTTATCATCCTATGCCTCCTAATTCCTATATTATGAATCAACCTGTTATTCCAGTGAGACCAATTTATCAGGGTCCAGAGGCTTATGATGGATATTATGCTCCTCGAGCAAATTTCAATAATGCCAATGTGAGAGATCCACATTTCGTTGGAGGTCCTCATCAACCAGGAATATTGAATCAATTCCCAAATCAGAATGACAGGTTCCACCCTGGACATTCTCAGAGCAGACCAGCCAAACATGAAACAGTTCCTAGGGAGCAGCTAGAATCTGATAAAGTACATGTGTATCGTCGAGGACAGCCTAGGATTTTGCATGATAACCCTGATCGCCTAGGAGGTACCCATGAAGTTGAAAGGAATGTGCAACCAACACCACCACTTCTTCCACATCCTGATGGAGACCGGACTGATGTGAACATGAGGACAGATATAAGGGATACCTTTGAAAGAAACAGGGTACTTACAAAGTCGGTGCCTGACCAGAGAGGTCCAGACGGTGCAGACCATTCATCTGTTTTTGAAAATGCACATTCCCAGCCCAGGGAAACTGGTGATGTCACTCTGTGCAAGAAATTCAAGGAGGATAACTCAGTTACACGTGATCAGCAACCTGTCATTAAGAAGAATGCAGCTTTAATAGAGAAAATTGAGAGTTTGAACAATAAGGCTAGAAATGTTGATGCACCTAATGTCCCAGAACCATCTTCATCCAAGGAGTTCAAGAGGCAGCAAAAAAGCACTGATTCAAAGGCAGATCAAGTGATTAAAGATGTTTCGTCCACTGTCATTGCTGGTATTGTTTCTGCTTCTGATCAGGTGGCTTCTGTTTCTCATATTTCTCCTGTGCTGCAGAGACTACCAAATGTGCCTACTGATGGTACAATTGTTGGACCGTCACACTCACAGTTAGCTGAATTCAGCAAAACTGGAAAGCTTGGCAATTCAATTAATGATCATGCGCATAGGAGAGACGATTCGTCAAGAAACAATCACCATGGTCCTGCTAAAGACAGGTCACCTAATAAGTTTGCTGGTCATGGACGGGGTGAAAGTTCCACAACTGATTCTTTACCGGTAGTTGATTTGAGGAATAATAGTCAGCATGGCCAACCACCTGACACTGCTTCACAGCTGCAACCTGTGACAGTAACTGATGATATACCAGCTTCACTCGACTATGAGTCTCAGGTATATAGTTGTAGATTTATGATATTTTTACTAATTGTCTGGCTACCATTCTAATATTTTGAAAGTTCCTTATTATAATTATCTTTAGGGGGCATTGACCAGTAATCTCTGAACATTTTAATACTCTGAAACCTCAATCATTATGCGTCCATCAAAAACAGCCAATTAGAAAAGTATATTATCTGTTGCAGCGTTGCCATTGTTTGAAGTTATGATAGATTCTCTTATCTGAGATTCTGTTGGAATTCATTTCACGGTACAGTAGTTGCATCATCATCAAATAATGACCAGTTTTTGCTAAATTAAGACATAGGGATGGTTGGATCCTTGCTTAGCTGAGTTCTTAATTGTCTAGGCAGACTAGCTCATCTTTGCAACGAGGTCCTTGCCCATGCCCATAATTGGTTGTTTTAGTTTCGATGGCAAGTTTTACTAGCCACTAATTTGGTTCAGATTTCCCTTATTGTATTGATCTGCTTTAATTGTCTGTGGGATTTGTACAATATATAGAACAAGAAAGTAGCATACGGCATCAAATGCTCAGCAGTCAAGTAGTGTGAGGTTAACATGCTGCTTAGGGACTCGAACAATGTTGATGACTGATTACTATTTTTTTTTTCCAATTTCAGCGTGCAAAAATGAGAGAGTTGGCTGCACAACGTGCAAAAAAGTTGCAAGCCGAGGAGGAGGAGCGAATAAAGAACCAAAAAGCAAAAGCTCTTGCGAAATTGGAAGAACTGAACAGACGGTCATCAGTACTTCAGAAGAAATCAAATGATGCGAAAGTAGAAACTGATGATGCGCATATTAAGGAAAAGGCTGTACTTGATGTGACTGCTAAACTTGCCACTTCAACTGCTGAACTACCTGATATTACTCCACCTGCTAGTCTTACTGCTCTTCAGCCTCCTACCGATCCCATGTATAGTGTGGTTCTTGTACACTCTCCGTCTACTACACTATCACATTCTGCAGGTGATGGCGAAGACCCTGTTGCTCATGCCACTTCATCCTCAGCTAGGAACACACAGAGCAACACGGAGCATGTTGTGCAGAAAAATATCTCACAATCACATGACATCAGTGTTACAAAGCCTAGGCAAGGCTACAGAAGAAGACATGTTTCAGAGGAGGAAATTCCTGGCAAGAAGCCAAGCGTTCCAGTAAGCACTGGAAATGCTAAGAAAAATATTGAGGTTTCTTTTGACACAACAACGGCTGTTGTTACATCACATGATCCCCCAGTCCAGAACAAGAAGGGTGCCCGACATTTGAGAAGTAAGAAAAAGGTGGATGATGCTTCAGTTACTTCTAAACATCCACCTGTGGTGTTTAATGAGCAGAATACAGTGAAAGTCTCTAGTGAGCCAAAGACACATACTGGTGGTGTTATCATCAATAGCTCTATAGTTTCCACTGAAGGTACTATTGTCACTGTGGGAAGTATAACTGTGGGTGGAATTTCGCTTGCATCTTTGAATCAAGAGCGTGTTAAATCACCAGATGGAGCACAGAATACAGAAAACAGCCGATCAAGATCTGAGCAAGCAACAAGATCAGGAAAACATCAGCATGCTGTTCGTCCTGTTGAGAAGCCACGTGGGAATGAAGGTGTCTTGTGGGCACCAGTTAAGCCATCAGGACAGAATGAACAATCTGACGGAGCCATGCTGAACACAGCAGTAGCTGATTCCACTCAACCAGCTGGGAAGCTCTCCAATGATGGGGAGAATGTTACAAGAACAAAGAGGGCTGAAATGGAAAGATATGTACCTAAGCTTCTGTCCAAAGAGCTGCAACAGCAGAATCTGGGGCCAACTTTACAGTCAGAAAAAACATGCGGGGACAACAAGAGTCATGATAAGGAAGCAATTGAGAAGTCCAGTGCTGCTAAATTCGATGCCACAACCGAACCCAGGAAATGGGAGGACAAGAAAACTAGTAAGGGACATGGAAAATCTCATCCATCTTGGCGCAGAAGGAATACAGATGAATCAGCTTCGGTGGTACCGAATCCTATTGAGCAAGCAGACAACTCTCATGAATCAAAGGAAGTTCAGAAGTCTGCTGATCAGAACCAGCCAATTGAACCCAACAAGCAAGAAGATAAGCAGTTAAAATCCAAGGTTGATACTTCTGCTGAGAACAGTTCAGCTTCAGCGCAAACAGTTTCATTACCTGTTAGTGCTGCAAAAGAACATAATGCAGCTAACAGGCAAAGGCGACAGCATGTTAAGGCAAGTAACTACTCAAATGAGAGCAAAGATAGAGAGGGCAGGAATGACTTTGTCCATCAATCAGCAACAACGGCCATGGATTCAAACTCATCCGATCATAGGAACATTTCAAGAACTGATGTGAAAAGCAGCGGGGTAGTTTCACATTCTAGAGGGCACTGGAAACCTAAATCCAACTCCCATCCTCAGAACAGCTCAGATGGCAATAGTGGTGTTGAAGGGCAAGTGGATTCCCATGGAGGTAGGTTTGAGATGAACAGCTCCAAAGGATCTGATAATACTACCCGTCAAGACAGCAGTGGTAAACCAATTAAAAGGAGTGATGGCATTGACGAAAAGGATGCGCACAACGAACAGGAGAACTTGACACGGGAAGATGGTAACCATGCAGAACAGCAGCAGGTTAATCCTCCACTACGTCGGCAGGGCCACCACAACGGGAGGTACAACAGAGGTGGTATGCACAGGGGAAGGGGTTATGATGCTGGGAGGTCAGGCCATGGCACAAATGCAGAAAGGCAGAAGGGTGGCAGTCATCTTGAGTACCAGCCAGTTGGATCCTACAAACCCGCAGACTTCCAGCAGAATCCAAGCGTTGATGAACGGACCGAGGGGCCTCCCGCTTCAGGACCCGCGTTCAGGGAGCACGGCCACAACAGGGGGCCACGCCCAGCAGGTCACTTTGTCAGGCGAAACCCTGCCTCGGCGTCAACTACTAATTCTTACCAAGACGAATAATTTTCCATGGCCCCCACGACTGCTGAGCTACAAAAACTCGGCTTTTGTCCGATATTTCACAACAGGTAGGTGAATGCGTCTTTCTGGCATGTACATGGAGCATGCTCGATCTCAGCCCCCTCATGGCTGACATGTTCTGGGGTTAGCACGTTGGACGCGCTCGGGCGGCGGGTACCCGTCGTCTATGGTGGTGAGTAGTGGGATGTAGCGATAATGATCTTTGTTCCCCAGGGCCGTTGGGCCCTCACGTGTGTATGTTAATTGTTATGAAGAACATCCCTTGCTTCGGTGAGATGCGATGTTGGAATGTGTGCTGACAGAGTTGTTTTTAATATCTAGGTTTCAATGTTGTTAGTATGTGCTAATGGGAACGGGAAGTGTTCGTTTTTGCCCATACTTGGCTGAATGAGTGGATTCTGCTGACAAACACTCCATTAAGGTCTAGACCAGTAACACCTGTTTTTATCCCATGTAAGATGGTAGGACCAGGATTTGAATACAAATGCAGCTAGCAACTTGCATTTACACGTGAAGGTGACAGTGTAGCGAGCAGAGGTTGAGAAAAGAGAGGTGCCGTGTCAAGTCGTACAGGAAGAGGACACCGGCCGGTAAAAGGGGCGAAGAGATCTTTGCTTGCTTATGCGGAAAAGAACGAAAGGCCCAGCGAGCAACTGATTTCCATCCATCCGACATCGCATTACATCACATCATTCCCAACGCCCATCGGTCACCAGCACCTGGTGGTCCACTCCTGCAAAGGAAATGCGACCATCCGCTTACGAAGACGACAGCGAGGCGACCGGTGTTGAGTGTGGACGTGCCATGCCTGGGACACGGGGCCGACTGTCACGAGTCAAATGTGCCAATCCCAATCCCTTCCTGTAGCCCATCGAGCAGTCATGATTCAACCGACAAGTATGTGATTATTAATTATTTATCATTTTTACCGTGTGTTAATTTGATCTCTCATTAACATATAAGACTACTTCAGTTACTGAATATGGATCAGGGTGATAAATTTATAACTACTCACTCCGTAAGTGTGATAAAAAGTTAAATGCCCCATGAGTATGCATGTCCAGCGACATTTGCATCAACATGCCAGATCCAGTGACCCTTGTTGTCCAGCGATATTTGCAAGTGGCAGCGGTAGGGAGGCAGCTCCAACAGTGGCAGGTCAGGTACCTGTACCTAGGCGACGTTGGATTTTGATCGATATGGAAGACAGAGAGAGCAGTGAAAACAAAACGTTGGGCTCCTTGTTTCGTCGTCACCCCGAATCAAAGGAGTTTATTGGGGTTTAAGGATATGGTTGCTGAGGCCATGCTAGATCAGGTGAGGATTTAATTTGCTTTAGAATTTATGTGTTGTACCTATTGATTGGAAAGATGTGAAAGAAATTTGGGGCAACGTACGGGTTATTTTCATCGCTTCTCCGCGTCCTTCTTCCTTGGAACATGAAGCTGCAACCCAATCCTTCTCCTTGCCCATGTAGAGCAGTAACAAGATTAGATTATCTTCTATTGCCCTCTTCTTTTCGTCCTCTTCTCCCCTTGATCTCATGTAGGAATTGCAGGAGCACCACGCATGGCAGGAAGCAGAGACGCTGGAAGTTGCAACAGATCGGCTTGCAAGTGGTGCTGGTCGGGCCGCTAACTCGCTGGGGTGACCTGCACCACAAGCCCACAAAATATCGCATTTCTACCTGCTTCGCTGGAGGAGGTGTAAGTGGGTAGCCCGCAGGTCCCAGCGGCGTCGCAAGCCCATATCGGCTCCTCCTCCGCCGCCACCCCGAATCAAAGGAGTTTATTGGGGGTAAGTATTGTAATGAAAGGTATATCTTTTGTACAATATCATTCCGTGCCATTGTCTTGAAATATACTTTTCATGCATGTGGTTAGGATCTTCACGTAAAAATAGAAGGCGCAAACTTACATTGAATATACGGATCGATTTTGAGCTTATATATGACAGTCATACTCTTGTGCAAGCTTAGTGCAAGCATTGCAAGAGATTATTCAAAACAAGTCGAGACGTTGGCAGTTGGCACAGGTGCTTGTCGTAGGCACTTAGAAAGTTGTGATGGAAAATTTGCACCGGATCACATGCTTGCCCAAATGAACTTTAATAATTATGCTTCTTTGAAATATTAGAAATTTGGCCAAGAAGTATCTTTACAAGAATTGGTTAAGGTGGTTGTTATACATAAATTGTCTTTTAGCTTAGTTAATTACCTAAAATTTAGAAGCTTTTGTTGCTAGTCTAAATCATTAGTTCACACTAGTTTTTAAACTACCATCAAGGCTGATTGTATTAGCACATATGACGAGAGAAGGCAACCCTACAAGAGATATTAAAGAAATCAACATCTAAAGTTCCTCTCACGGCTGACATGTGGACTTTAAATCAAACTTTAGGCTATTTATATGTCACATGTCACTATATAGATGATAACTGGAGAATTCATAAAAGAATCATAAAATTTACCCTCGCAGAGACACCTCATAATGGTAGAATCATGTTCAATGAATGTTTAGGAGTCTCCAGGATTGGAATATAGAAGATAAAGTCTTTGCAATAACATTAGACAATGTAACATTAAATGAATCTTTGTGGGGTCTTTGCAAGAAAATTATGTAGCTAAGCAATTGCTAGTTTGGAAAGGAGAATTATTTCATTATCGGTGTGATGTACATGTCTGTCGGTGTATCAAGTAAAGGGGTACCCCAGCTAACAGGCCCCACGAAAGGTGCAAACAACCAAGGGAACATCTCCTAAATAATCTAATTGGTCGATAAGCTACCCCGAATGTGCAAAGCCTCCAACGACCAATCTCTCTACACCTTCACACAAACCCACGACCAGCCCCCTGGTCGGGGGACTAGATTGGACACTTGCCCGAACGTTTCTCTTCATAGGCACTGGCCCTGACGGATAAGGTCGTGGGTGGTGCAGGGGGTGTTGTCCCATCCCGTAGCATTAAAGACTACGGAGTGAGACTCTACAGGCCAGCGCAGCGCCGCACGACAGATAGGATGTTGTCAGCCATCCGGCAGGGCAAGTGGACGGAGATGACGTAAAGAGGCAAGTGGACGGGAACGGCGCAGAGGCAAGTGGACGGGGACGACGCGCAGGGGTAAGTGGACGGGGACGGCACAGAGAGGCAAGCAGACGAGGACGGTGCAGAAGGGCACCATTCCGTCCCATTGCATTAAATGCAACAGGATAAGGCTCTACGGGCTAAGCAAAGACGACGCGCAGCAGCACGATATACAATGCTATCAGAGCAAGTTGCATGTCTGGTACTCCGTAATGATGATTTGAATTAGATATTATAATAAGCAGAGGCCATCTATATAGAGCTTGCATATTAGTTCTCCATCTCCCTACTATATAAAGGGATGAGGATCCCGTTGTAACCAAGATAGATCAATTCTGGCAAACTGCTAGAACACCATTGTAACCAAGTGAGATCTACTATAACACAAAACACAAGATGTAGGGCTGTTATTCTCCGGGAGACCCGAACCTGTATAACCCCCGGTGTCCCTGAATCCTTCATCTACACACATAGACACACTCACTCCCTGAAAACGCCGTTCACGCACCCACCGTCTGACATACCACGGAATCACTGTCAGAGATTTACCCTCGACAATGTCTTTAATACCATCGCTCAAGAGGGTTTAAAGATCGTCAGTGGTGATACCTACAACATCAAAGAAAGAGTAAAATAGGTTGAGAGATCGTAAGAAAAGATTTGAGAAAATGGTTGAGTAAGTGGGCATATTTGAGAAGCGCCCCTCTCTTGATGTAGCCACCCACTGGAATTTAACATATGACATGCACCAAACTTTTTTATTGTAAAGAAGGGCATTTGAAGCTTTGAATCGAGAGGATGCTCAGTACGTATATGAGCCTTCGATGAGAAATGGAATATGGCCAATAAGCTTTGTGACTTGTTGGAAGTATTCTATGATGCCACTAAAATAGTCTTGGGCTCAAAATATCCCACTATGAGCTGCTACTTCCATCAGGTTTTGGAGGCGAAGAATATACTAGAAAGAGAGTCATCAAATCTAGACTTGATTATTGCAACTATGCTACATGAGATGAAGTAAAGACTTAAGAAATATTAGAATATGTCATTGTTGAAAATTTGCATTCATGTTGTTGTTGACCCTCGGTTTAAGTTGAAGTTTCTTGAGTTTCGCTTGAGGCAAGGCTCTGAGGATATAAAATCTAGTTGTTTTTTATAATTGAGAAGACAACTAAAAAGCTCTTTGATGAATATTCCTCACAAATGGGTAACTCAATCACTGAGAATGCACAAACAAACAATAATGGTGAGTTAAATGTTGATGAAAGTGGCCCTTAGGCAGATTGGAGCCAGCATGAGCAAATGAAAAAAGTTAGTGAGCTAGACAAGTATTTGGAAGAATAAAATGTGCACATAGGAGTTGATTTTGATATTCTACAGTTTTGGAAGATGTACTCAACTAAGTATCTTATACTTACACATATGACATAAGATTTGTTAGCAGTCCTTAGTATCAACAGTGGCTTAGGAATCTACCTTTTTATCGGAGAGACGGTAATCAATGACTATAGAAGCAGGTTGGCCAGCAAGACAATATAGGCTCTTATTTGTCTTCAAGATTGGATTATAGAAATTGATACATTTACTCCTCTCTACAGTAAAAATTATAGCTTCTATATATAGTGTGCTAAATACATTATTTATGCAATTGTATATTGAATCTCTTTCAAATGTTTCAAACACTACTCATAACAACATAGCAGGAAATTTGATGGGAGATTACGATGAAAATTAAGGCAATCATTTTTAAAAGTCCTAATTCATGCGTATAGTACTATATTGAAGAAGAATGACACAAGAGCTTGTTTGTACCAGTATTGCATCTTAGGTTTCACACTTTTCTATATGTCAAATTTTGTGAAACATATTAGTTGTATTTTTTTCTGAGATATTTCGATAGATAGTATGTAATACTTGTGACTAGTTGTTAAACTTAGTGACTCTGTATTTCCTTTTTTTTAATTCTCTGTTATATTTCTCTGTAGTGTTGTTGTGGCTATTATGGTACTACTGGTTGGACTTTGTGAATGCCCTTGGCACCCTTTTGATATTGCACCTTAGTGTTTGAGATTACAAAACGAAGGCCAAATTATGGTCAAAAGAAAGGATGTCAAATTACTGCTGATGCAATGTGTGCTCAGTTATGGGTATTTTTGCTAGTGTTGTTGATCAGTTGATTTGGTCATGCACATTTATATCCTGCTTTTTTGTCCTTTTAGGAACTAAGTAGCTATGAACAAAGTAGGACATATTTTGTTCTCAATGAACCGCTGCAACATGAGAATTTTTGAAATGATATTAATTTAATATAAAATTATAAAAATAATGCTGGATTTAGTAAAATTGTAAGAATAAAAGCTTGTCGGTATTTAACATTACGAATCCCTCAAACTGGCATATAAAATGCTGACATGCTGGTGTGGTAGCCGCGTGGAGAAAGGAACATCTCCTGCCGGAGCTGGTCAGACCCGACAAGATCGATAAACACTTCCAATCCCAGCATGACTATTGGCATTCCAAATGCCGATACTTGTATTACATGTGCATGCCTCTTTTCTCTCCAACATTTATTCTTGCATGCATATTCATCTAGAGTACTATTTTGCTATAACATTTATTCTTATAGAGAATACCGATAGGTTTTTATTCTTACAATTTTGCTAAAATCGGTACTATTTTTATAATTTTTTATTAAAATACTATTATTTAAAAAAAATTGCAATATGATATAATAGATGTTCTTTATTTTATGGTCTCAGCGTTGATGCTTGGTTATGGAAGCTTGCTTTTCGTTGTTTTCTGTATGATGATTGGTGGTGAATTAATGATACATTTCATTGGTCAAGATAGCTTAGTTTTGATTGTGGCTGCTACATTCAAAATCAAAATTTTGGCGGCAGCAGCTAAGGTTGTAAAAAAAAACTCAAGCTTGCGGGGCACTCGAGTTTAACTCGTTCTAGTTCGATGTGAGATCGGCTCGATCTCAAATGGAGGGCAAATTTGGGAATTTAGACAACATACGTGACCGTATTTGCGAAAATAGACAACATGTCGACGTATTTACAAATCTAGCACTCGTATTCGGTATCTCAAATACCGAAATTTGATTTTCGGAAACTGAAAATCCGAAAACACCGTATTCGGCAACTGAGGTGCCGAATACGGCACTGTGGGCCGTATTCGGCACCTCAGTTGCCGAAATATGCCGGCCGACCGATTTTGCTGCGTCGCATCAATCTCTTTTACGTCACATCAATCATTTTTCCCTTCCCTCCCATGATGCTTTCGGCCGGTGCATGCATTTGTTGTTTTGGCGCCACACGCGGAGAGATCGCTGCTCTGCTGAATAAATTGAGGTCGCAGCAGCAGCAGAGCAGAGAAGGGAGAAGAGAAGGGAGCAGAGGAACGCGAGAAGCATCAGCAGAAGAGGAGCAACGCAAGCACTTAATTAGCTTTCGTACCGGTTAGTCCTTATATTACCTATTTAATACTTAGGTTAGTAATATTATTTAGAGTAATTAGCTTATTTGGTTAGTCCGTTTCGAAGTAGATTAGTTTTTTTTTAATCCGTTCAATTACATTTTTTTAATTATATTAATTTGATAAATTAGAGTACTTTGATTATATAAATTAGATTATTTAATTACGTTATTAGAGTACTTACAGTTTAATTAGAGTACTTAGTTTATTAAATTAGAGTACTTAGATTATACAAATTAGATTATTTAATTACGTTATTAGATTACTTAGATTAATTAATTAGAGTACTTAGTTTATTTAATTAGATTAAATGAATTAAATTATTTGATAAATTAGAGTACTTAGATTAATTAATTAAGATGCTTAGTTATAAGAATGTCTAATTTAAAATAATTTCATGCTATATAGGTTATGTAGCTATAAATGATATATTTTGTGAAAAAAATTAGTTAAAATTTAACTTAAAAACTGAGTAAAAAAAATACATCTGCTATTTTAAAAGTAGAGTGTATGTTGCATGTTCGCAAGATGGGGGCAGATTTTTAGCTAGGATTTGACATTTTTTGTTTGTTGCGTTAGTGAGAGGTCCAAATCGACGTGAATTAGGTAAATATATACTAGAATCTGCTGCAAATGGCTAGAATAAGCCAGACTAATTCTAGACAATGAGTTTTCTAGGCCAAAGTCTTAATCAGATCCATCAAAATTATTTGATAAATTAGAGTACTTAGATTAATTAATTAAGATGCTTAGTTTGATTATATGAATTTGATTAGTCTATATAATTATATTATTTAATTAGTTTGATATCATGAATTTCTTTCAACATTGTAATTAGATTGTGTCCTTAGTATAATTATATGAATGTCCTTATCCGGTAAAATTAGAAAAAATTACGTGTACCTTTATTTAGCAGATACAATATTATGAAGCTTGTAATATATTCTAATTTGTTGTTCACCTATTTGTTGAACCATGAAGCCTTAAATCATTATCATGGCTCATGGTGGTCTTCCCGAGCTTCTTCAGCAGCGGTACGACGAGAACCATAGGGGAAGGATGATATTCACAGGACAACAGGTACCACGTTTATATGTGCTATTTCATTGGTACGAGAATTTTGAACTAACGCTGTACATGTATTGGATAACTCATGCAGTTGGGTCCGTTACGAGCCCGGAGTGTGCACAAGATTAAGGAGTTGGACCCTCGATTCCACGAGCCACTCGCACGGGCGGGACTACTACCTTTCGCTCTCATGATGGCCGGAGCTCCCATGGAGGTCGGTGGTAGGACACCTCTCCCGGCAATTGATGAGGCACTGCTCACAGGTCTCGTCGACCGCTGGCGTCCTGAGACACACACTTTCCACTTTCCTTTTGGTGAGATGGCAGTAACACTGCGGGACGTGGCCATGCTGACCGGGCTGCCAATCAGGGGTGCCCCGTTAATAGTTTCGTGACCCGCAAGGGAGCAGTGGAAGGGTTATGTTGCAGATAGGTAATTATTTGTTATGTAATGCATTTAAAATATTACAGTGCTATTAAAGCGTCATTGACCATCTGCATCTTATAGGTTTGGTGTGCAATACGACGGGAAGGATGCTGGCCTCTCCATGTCCTGGGTTCATGGGCTGACACAGTTCGGTCCATGCCCACTGGATGCGGACGAGAATACACTTATGCAACACTATGAGGTGTACTTATACGTCCTGCTCGGAGGCATCATGTTCTGCAACACGGCAGGCGATTATGTCGTCCCACATATTGTATGGTTAGCAGCCCACCTCGCGTCACATCCTTATGAGCCTACATCTTACAGTTGGGGATCTGCAGTGTTGGCTGCAACCTACAGAGGATTGTGTGATGCAACCCAGCGAACAAAGAGGAAGGCAACCATTACAGGGTGCTTACATCTCTTACAGTTATGGAGTTGGGAGTACCTCCCGATTTCCAGACCTTGGGTGCTCAAGTGCTACTACCCAGTTCACATCTCTGATGGCATTGCAGATGACATAAGGCCAACGATGGGGTATCGGTGGATTCATGCCAGGCTAAGATGGAGTCAGCAGCAAGACCATGGTAACTACTCCAGGGTGATAAGTGACCTGGACATCCTTAGCGCTGATCTAGTGGATTGGGATCCATGGCGTATGGCACGAGTAAAAGAAATTGCAGATGGTGGACTCCTGGCATCCTCTTGTAGCCGTGACGCAGATTTATGGTTGACCACATGCTTCTTGTTGTACATGAACTGCGTGGAAGTATATTCTCCAGAACGTGTACAGAGGCAGTTCGGGTACCGACAGGTGGTGCCTGTTCCAGCACCACGAGACGCCGGACGGGCGCACGAGTAAGTGTGTTATTGTATGTTGCCTTAGTACATTGGTTATCCACGTTAACAAATTATAACTGTTTATGTCACGTACAGGTGGAGCTCAAAGGGGGGCGGAGGCACGCAGGACTGGGCATCCAAGAATGCCGAGTACATACGGAGGTGGACAGAATCAGCTGCGGTGGATGTCATCATTACTGCTGGACAATACGACGAGGCCACGTACTGGGACTACCTTGCTTGGTACCGTCCGCGCACGCGTGCCACCTTACTCAGCGGACCTGTACAGCCGGGCCCCAGACCCTTCCCCGAGGATCGTGCCCGCCTACTTCATGTTGTGGTAAGTGATGCGTTACTTATATTGGTTTTCTTTGGGAAATCTGTGTATTACTGACATGTCCCTCATCTTATACAGACTGAAGAGGCGTATGAGATGCATACGCAAGCGGATCAACCTTTTGGGGAACCAAGCAGGTCATCATCGCAGAGGGATCGTAACCCTCTCCGGGAGTACATGAGGACAAGAGGATCCCGCTTCCTAAACGCTATACGTGGTCTAGGTGGGTGTGCCCCGCAATGGAGGGGGTACGACCAACATGCCATGGACCCGTCTCGTGCCTCCCACAGCAGGCGGTCCTCCCACAGCAGGCGGTCATCCAGTGCTCGTGAGGAACCCGTCCGGTCAGAATCACGACATACATCTTCAGCTTCGGCGCGTCATGTCTCATGTTCCGGTGCTGAGGCCGAGGAGTGCACGCAGCCTCCTGCGCCCGAGCAGGTTACGCTGGGTTCACTAGCACCTCCGGCTACGATGACACCTCCGGCTGCAGCATCTACTCATCAGGAGGACGTCGTTGACTACACGCAGCAGACCCCTTGCTGGAGCGACCCTAATGCTTTTGACTGGGGTGCTGCAATGCATGCGACCGCCACCTTCACTGATCTACTCGGCGGACAGTCCTCCCATGATCTCAATGAACCTGGAAGTTCACATTGGTACCAGCATGGCGAGCCTTCGGCACACTGGACTCCATCGGAGCACGTTCTAGGGCCGTCCACACTTCCGCACGAGGATCCTTCGGCATGGTACATGCAGAGCCGAGTAAGCGGGGCGGGATACACGTTCGGTGGGGTTCCCACAGGGCAGGCAGATGATGATGAAGACGACCAAGGGCATGCAAGGCAGGGGCCTGCGCAGGCTGCTGGGATGAGAGCCACACACCCGCCAGACGCTTACACGCCTGGAGATTGTGTGAGGCATCGTCGCCGTTGAGTAGCCAGGACAATTTGTCATGACACATGTATTATTGATTTTAATGTCGAGGTCATCCCTATTATGTCCTATTCACTGTATTGTTAATTTAAGAAATTCTCAGTACAGAGGAAACAATAGTAGTTGTAAAGCATAAGTAGCATGGAACCCGGTACAGAGGTTACACATAAAGAGCGAACAACAACAAACATTATCATGTACGATACGCCTAAAGAACATAATATCATGCCTTAAGGGAATAAAATATATAGGGTTACAATAGATGCTTAGGGCGAAGGAAAGTGGCGACGCAAATTAGCGTAAGAATTCCAGGTGCGATGGTCAAAGCTATCCGGGTAAGATGGTTGTCGTCTCCGAGGTGGTTCTGGGAAGTTGTAAAAATGAGTACGAGCAAATCCATCATCATTTTCAGGGTCATCGGTGTCCTCCGGAGATGGAAGCCTCGGAGGGCGGGGTCGTTGTGGCATGAAATCGTCATCATCGTCATCATCTTGAGGTTTCTCCGAGGTGGTACCACGTCCTATTTCCCTATCAGTTGTATGGCATCTCGATGTTGTGCGTGAACGTCCTCTTGCAGTGTTCCTAGAACTTTCTCCTGTATTTCTGTTCGAACGTCTAGGCATGGGGGGCATGAAATCGTCATCGTCTTCGTCCTCGTCATTATCTGGATGATTCGTAGAGGTCACCTCTGTACCCCTTTGATTCGCTGACTGTCGTCGTCTTCTACGCGAACCAGGCATCACACCCCCGCCGAAGAGCATATACATCGTCAAGAAGTGTGAGATTTCTTTGTTGATCAACTGTTCGTCTTCCGAGAAAGCCTGACGCAGAAGAGGACCGTTCGAATCAATGAAAATAAGATAAGTAGGGTGACCAAATGTTTATATGACATACCTGAATATGGGATGCATACTGGTCTGGCGACATTACTATCGTTCTTTGCCTCCTAGAGAAACCTATCACAGAAGGATGGTCGGCCAGTTCGCGGACCCTCAGATACATTTGACACCGGTGATACAAGAGGGCCCTAAGGTCCTCGGTGGTTACACATTGGAGTGGCGCGGTTAACCTAGAACATATGGGTCTTGCATGCAATTTCGCCATGGCTTGGATTATGTTGTTCTCCTTTAACGGATCATCGTTTCCTTCGCGTACAACCTGTAAGGAGGCATTAAGTGCTATAGCGATCGTTGCAGGTGTCCATGGAAAGCCTGTACTAGAGGATCCCGCCATAGATTTCTTGCTCACTGACTACCTACGCTCTGTCTCTGCATCAAAACACGGATCCATGAATATTTAAGAAACACGAAATAAATAAATAAAATTACATTTACAATACAATGGTCACTTCTTGTCTAAAGGGGTACAGTGCAAACCACATAATGCACAATAAGTAGTACAACTAACAGGTGAATAACATTTTACAATACAAAGTCTCTAAGACAGTTCAGTTTGACAGTGGGCTGATAGTTTACTGGCGGGTCGGGCAAGTCCTCATGTTATGTCCAGGTTGTTTGCAAAGTTTGCACCTGCGAAGGCCATCAACAGCATCTGCTTCATCCATGTCACCTTGCAGCCTCGTAGATCTAGGCCTTCCAGGATCTGTGCGTCGTGCTCGTGGATAAGGTACCCACTTAGGGCCCTCGATCGATTTGTAGTTGGTTCCGATGTTAAAGGACCGCATCTTTGGAAGCCATGTGCTCCTCAATGCATCGATCGTGAAGTATGGTGATACGTACTGTGATCCGTCATTGCCACCTATGTCCCTGCAAGCGGCTAAGACATGCGAGCACGGGATATGGTGCAGTTTTGGCTTATTGCATGTGCATTTCACCTCGTTAGGTCCAAGTTGACATTGCTGCACGGTGTCCCCGGCGCTATACCCTGAAGCATACCTACGGCGGCACATGACCTCAAAGTCATTGTTGGCCAAGTCGTAGATCCTCGACCGATGAAAGTGTGCCTTGCTCCTCCTTCTTGATATGATTTTCTCCACCTTAGGTAAAAACCGTGTGCTGCACTTCATAGCAGCATTACCACGGTCTCGAAAGTAGTCCGCCGTTCTGTAGAATGTGAGCTCAATAATGGCACACAACGGGAGGCCCCGTACTCCCTTCAGGACATTGTTGAACGCCTCCACTATGTTCGTTGTCATGATGGAGTACCTAACATGGGATACAATAATTTTAGAATGGCTATTTGCATAAGAATCGGTACAATATGATCATTACAATTCTATGCGCTAACCTGGCACCATGAGTGTCATGGATAAGGGCCCAACGCTCCGCCGGCTTCCCCGCTATCCACTGGCTAAATGTACCACGTGAATGACTAATGATAGTTTGGCCCCCAACCATTTGCGCCCGCAGTTGATCCTCCCCTGCTTGCTGGTCTGCCATCATCTTGCGAGTGGTCTCATTTAACTCTCTCCATATCTCGTTGAACTTCGCCTGCTGGTTCTGAAGACATAGCCATTTGAATCTCTTTACAAGCGACTTGCTGCGGTACCTTGTGTACAGGTTCGCGCCCAAGTGTCGCATGCACCATCTTCTCTCCACATCAGGCCATGCAATGGAGCAGTTTGTGCTATCATGCAGCACGTCCAACGCATGCAGAAGACCCTTGTTGCGGTCTGAGATGACGCAAACTCGTTCCCTATTTCCCACGACACGTGTCCTTACCAAGGTGAGGAACCACAGCCAACTATCATTGTTTTCACTCTCAACCATTGCAAAGGCGAGAGGAATGATCTGATTATTTGCATCCGCCGCCATTGCTGTCATAAGGGTACCATGGAACTTACCGCTTAGAAATGTGGCATCCACGCATACAACCGGCCTACAATGCCTGAATGCTTCGATGCATTGTCCAAAGGACCAGAATAACCTAATGAGGTATCGGTCAGTGGTGCTATATGACCCATCATCTAGCCTGATCTGCTCATCCGCCATGGCCCACTGAGTCCCTGGATTCATCATGGTAATCTTCTGCAGCAGTCTCGGAGCATTGTTGTATGACTCTTCGAAGCTTCCAAATAGCATCTTCAACGCCTTCTGCTTCGCTCGCCACGCGGTGTGGTAATTGATAAGCATGCCAGTCTTAGTGTGCACCTCCCCCATAATCGATTTTGGCGACAAACAAATTTCTGTGCCAATAAGCGTGATGAGGAGTTGGGCTACGAACCTCGCATCAATGGCGTGGCTCACATTCCTAATAGCCTCTTCACTGCATGTATGTGGGGTGTGTCTACTAATCACAAAATAGTTCTCATATTTTGGCTGATGTGCTCGTACGAAGTAAGAGCAATTCGGGTGCTTCGTACACCTGACCTCATACTCCGTAGGGTTAGACCGGGCGCACTTGTGGTCCCTTCTTGTTATTACAGCATAGTTGCTAATAAAGTGGATGACCTCCCCTCTGTTACGAAACTGTTGCCCGACCTGAATGTCGCTATTCTGGTATCCCCAGTTAGATAAGGTGTTATACTCAACGAAACTGTTGCCCGACCTGACACACTCCAGGAGCCCAGTACCACGAAAGTACTGGATCGCCGGGACCGGGTCATCATTGTCAGCAGCTTCTTCATCCCCGCTACCACCGTCTTCATTATCCATGCATCCTGCATCGACCTCACCAGGGTCCACTCTACCTCCCTCTCTACTGGAACTGCCCTCCCCGACATGCCCTCCATCCTCTTCATGCATCACCTCCTGGCTTGAGCCTTCCACAGTGGTCACTGCATCACCTTGCACCAGTCGTGACACTATGTTTACGTACACCGCCATATCAAAGTTCTCCTCCAATGCCTTGCGTGAGTATAAAGCCCATGCGTTGTTCCTACTCATCTCGAACAACGTATGGACAACGACCGAGCTATTTGGAACAAGCCGCGGCCGTACACCCTCTAAGACAACAGTATGGGACTGCTGGTTCACACGCAAAAGGCGCATAATATGTGATTTCAGGCCATCTAGATCAATAGGTACCTCAACCGAACTCTCTATGTGCTGGTAGTTCTGAATTGTTACAAGTCTCCTGTGCAAAACTGTGGGACGTTCTCCATAATAAATATGGAAAATCATACCGTATCTCCTAAATAAATATACATGTAATAAATAATAAGTACAAAAATAATACTAATTAAATAGTGCAATATACAACTAATATGCATCTTTGTTGCTACTGGACACTATCTTCTACGGTTCTACCAAACCTAAGTGATTAAACTAATTAATCAAGTTAATTGATTAATTATATTACTTTAATAAAACTAATTACCTAGATTAAATCACGTAAATTCATGTTACTATATTAAGTAAAGAATCTAATCACACTTACTAATAAAAATTATATAACCCAACTAAATCATTAATTTAAATACTCTAATTTACCAAAATAATATAATTAATCAAATGTACTTGAATGAATTTAACAATATACTGACGAAATGACTAATATACTTCTGAACGAACTAAGAAAAATCTAATTATAATTACTAATTAACTACGTAATCTAAAAACTTACCTTAAGGAAATTGAGCGCGGCTGCTGCTCGCGTTGATCCTCTCCAGCTGCCCCCTCTGCTCGAGCTGCTTCTCCTAGCGTTGCTCCGCTGCTGCTCTCTTCCCTCCACTGCTGCTCTCTTTTCTTCTCCCTTCTCTCCTTTGCTGCTCTCTTCTCTTCTCCCTTCTCTCCTTTGCTGCTCTCTTCTCTTCTCCCTTCTCTCTTCTGCGAGCCAGGGCTTTTTATTAAGCGCAAAAGCAGCATCCCGCTGGCACGCACACACCGAAAGCATCGACAGGACGCGAAAGTGACATGATGCACTGAATTCGGCAACTGAGGTGCCGAATACGGCACTGTGGGCTGTATTCGGCACCTCAGTTGCCGAATACAGCAGAGTACAGGGTGTATTCGGCAACTGAGGTGCCGAATACGGCCCACAGTGCCGTATTCGGCACCTCAGTTGCCGAATACGGTGTTTTCGGATTTTCAGTTTCCTAAAATCAAATTTCGGTATTTGAGATACCGAATACGAGTGCTAGATTTGCAAATACGTCGACATGTTGTCTATTTTCGCAAATACGGTCACGTATGTTGTCTAAATTCTCAAATTTGCCCAAATGGAGCGAAACTTGAGCCTAGACCAATGCTCACAATCCTCACAAGCTTGAGCTCAAATAACTCGATAATGCTCGAGTTAATGAGTATTATGATTTTTATTTAATTTTATCACCCTGTTAAGTCTATACGGTCTTTAACTTTTTTATGTATCTTCAAGGCCAAAGAGAAGTTGTAAGGATGAGAAGGGAGAGATCATCTCAAGCCTACTAATTTGATATAATATTTGTCTTCTCTGTATTAATATACTCCTTCGATTATAAATGTAGGTCATTTTAGACTTATGCACAAGGATTAAAAAAGTAGATCAAATGACCGTGTTGCCCCTTATTTATTTATTTGTGAGAGTGATAACATTTATTAAACAAGAGCAAGAAGGGAACAAAAGAGAAAAAAGTGCATAGAAATTTGAGAATGACTTATATTTAGAAAATAGTTGAGGAGACTAAAACGACCTACATTTGTAATCAGATGGAGTAACTCTTGTTTCGTGAGGTTTCTTTTATTATCAAGCTTAGGCAAGCTGAATTCGAGCTCCGTAGCCCATCATAGACTCGTTGGCTCAATCTTTTATCAAACTCAAATATAGCCGAAGAAACTCACTCGAGTTCTACACATTGACAGCAAGACGTTTTGCTAGCCCTCTAAATTGTAGCAGGCAGTGCGAACGTAGGGACGGTTAGCCGCAACCGATCCCACCTATATCCTTAAACCATCCCTAACCGATTCCTGTCAGGGCTTAGAATCTCTTCACAAAGGGATTTTTTTTTTCCCTTTAACGCTTTAAGGGTTTCTCTTCACGATTTCTGTTACGAAGTGGTCTCTAAGGTTATTTTTTTCAGGATGAGATTCTCTCTTTTTTTCTTCATAAATCCATTAAAAAAAGTTGTTGAATATAAAAAAAATAAAAAGAATAAGAATAAGAAAAGGAATCAGAAAATAAGCTAAATGAAAGAAATATAATTGATGATGATATTAGCTGTGTTGATGTCACCGCACCAACCCAAGCACAACCACTACCAGATCGCATCTACCCACAACCAAACCAGCTGGGCGGGCCTCCGTATACAAAACCGCTCGCTCGCTCGCTGCCCTGCCCCGCCCTTCGCTTCTTCTACCAAGGTCCGGTCGGCGGCGGCGATGGCGCGGAAGAAGATCAGGGAGTACGACTCGAAGCGCCTCCTCAGGGAGCACCTCAAGCGCCTCGCCGGCATCGACCTCCAGATCCTCTCCGCGCAGGTCATTCCCCCGCTTCTCCTTCTCTCCCGCCACGCTGCTGCCTGTCGAATCGGTTGTAGAGTTGTGGGGTGAGGCAGGCTTGGGAGGCTTGTCCGGCGGGGGCGGACGGAGTGCTGAATTTGAGGAGCTGTTGGTGATTCCGGCTCAGGATCGTAGGGTGAAGCTGTGAAAGAGCTTGCACCTCTACGCTTTTTTTGGGGGGGGGGGGGGGGGGTTGCTACGAGCATCGCTGGTAGTGCCAGATTTCAGGTGGGTTGTTGTCTTTACCGCGGATTGTGTATGGGTACCATGTGCGAAGATGTCCGCTTTGAAGCGGTTGTTCGCAGCTATCTGATGCGTCGTGATTGCTGTAGTTGGTAATTGGTGAGGAATCTGGCTGGGAACTTGGGGACAAAATGCAATGCACTTGGGCAATTGCAAATTTTAGACAGTTTTTTATAGATCTGTTTATCACTTGATTCATCGTGTTGTTAGTATGTATTTCTGTGTATTATCCAGATCTATATTATTATTCAGTGTATGTAGGAAATCATTGTTAGTAGGTGAAATGGTGAATTGGCTGGGAATGCTCAACTCCTCTTCTTTTTTTAAGGAAATGATTGAGCCATAATAGTTGGTTACCTCTTTTACCATAATGGATTTGTTAGGTGTAGTGCTGCTATGATCTGAAATCTCAACCTTTGTTAGAATCTGAAATATTTAAGTAACAATATCTCCGGTTTGGGTTATGTTCTTTTTTTCTGTGATAAAATAGGTCTGTGTCATTCACTGGTACTGGTAACACTAAAACATTGTCTTAGTTTCTAATCACCAGATAGGAACAAGTGATTCATGTTTATCTGTTTTCTCTTGGGAGGTGTCCTTGCTGAGTATTTTACATTAGCTGGGTTTATCAGTTGGAGAAACTCAGCTTAAATTTGATTACTCTTGACTGGCATGCTTCAAGCTCTGATGTTCTATAGTAGTTATATTTTCCTCTCTATAGCATCCCTGTTTCCGATATATTCCTCAAGATCAATTTGACTGAATTTTCAGCATGCTTATTTGTAGGTCACACAATCAACGGATTTCACTGAGCTTGCAAACCAGGAGCCATGGCTCTCATCTGTGAAGTTGGTCGTGAAACCTGACATGCTGTTTGGTAAACGTGGGAAGAGTGGACTTGTGGCCCTCAACCTAGATCTTGCCCAAGTTCGCCAATTTGTCAAGGAGCGGTTGGGAGTTGAGGTAGTGTCAGAACTAACATCTTGCCATTCTTTTACAACACAAGCTTCATTATTAAAGCTATTTATAATCTATATGGGTATGCTTGTGTATCTAGGTCGAGATGGGTGGCTGCAAAGCTCCAATTACAACCTTCATTGTTGAGCCGTTTGTACCCCATGATCAAGAGTACTACCTTTCGATTGTATCAGAAAGGCTTGGTTGCACCATTAGTTTCTCAGAGTGTGGAGGTATTGAGATTGAGGAGAACTGGGACAAGGTTAAAACAATCTTTATTTCTGCAGAGAAGCAAATGACACCTGATGCATGTGCTCCGTTGATTGCCACCCTGCCATTGGAGGTAAGCTCTTCCACTATTGTTCCCCCATTTATTTGAACTTGTTACAGCTGACAATTCTCAAGTTCTTGATTAGCCTTCCTGTGCCCATTTCATTCTCACTCAAGATTTTTGTCTGAATTTCAGGTACGCACAAAAATAGGTGATTTCATTAGAGGAGTATTTTCTGTCTTCCAAGGTACCTCACTCTTGCTTTTCAATGGCATGCACTTATCAATTATTGCTTTCACTGACATCATATTATGATCGGCAGACTTGGATTTCTCATTTCTTGAGATGAACCCATTCACCTTGATAAATGGTGAAGCGTATCCTTTGGACATGAGAGGAGAGCTGGATGACACAGCCGCTTTCAAGAACTTCAAAAAGTATGATTCAGGATTTGATCTTCCTTAAAGATTCCAATTACCTCCTTCATACTGCTGATATCTATCTTTTTGTTTAAACGAAAGGTAGATCATTCTCTACCTTATATGCAATCATATTGACCGTTGTTTTCAATGTACAGGTGGGGCAACATTGAGTTCCCCTTACCTTTTGGAAGAGTGCTCAGCCCCTCAGAAAGCTTTATCCATGAACTAGATGAGAAGGTAAGCTCATGTAAACTTATATTTCATTCTGCCATTCCCTCCTGAAGTCTGCTATCTGTAAATCATTACTGTCTACGTTGTATATTAAATTATTTGGACAGAGTACTGCATGCTCCATAATATTTTTTGATGTACCATTTCTCTTCTTTCAGACAAGTGCTTCTCTGAAATTCACAGTATTGAACCCAAAAGGACGCATTTGGACAATGGTTGCAGGTGGTGGTGCTAGTGTCATATATGCTGATACAGTAAGCCTGACTTTCTTGCAGACCCTCCTTCAAGTTACTTTGCACCTTTTGATACCATCTTCTTTTAACTTGGATCTATCGTGGAACAAATTTCTGAAGGAACGAAATAATCTCATAGTTCCTCATGCATACCAGGTTGGAGACTTGGGATATGCTTCAGAGCTAGGAAACTATGCGGAGTACAGTGGAGCTCCCAATGAAGAAGAGGTTCTGCATTATGCTAGAGTAGTTCTGGATGTAAGGACTGAAGAGTAACCTTTTAGCCTATTGTTCTGTCCATTAGTTTTATATTTTAGTAATGACATTTTGGATCTGTGCAGTGTGCCACCGCTGATCCTGATGGCCGCAAGAGAGCTCTTCTCATTGGAGGGGGTATAGCTAACTTCACTGATGTTGCTGCTACATTTAGTGGCATTATTCGGGCTTTAAGAGAGAAGGTAAGTTGGACCCCACAGTTGGATTGCTGTTCCATTACCCAACCACTCCCACCTGTCTCCATTTATAATCTTGATGAACCCTGTTTGTTATATCGCTTCCAAATCTGCTTCCAGGAATCCAAATTGAAGGCCGCAAGGATGAACATTTACGTTCGGAGAGGTGGTCCAAACTACCAAACTGGGCTTGCTAAAATGCGCACCCTAGGTGCAGAACTTGGTGTTCCAATTGAGGTATGATCTATTATGCTTCTTTTACAGATGTCATATATGCCATTTTCCTGAAAGAAGATCGCTGGGGACCAGCTCCACCCCTATAGCAGATGACCCGATTACGCTCAACAAGTTGTCAAATTCATGGCAGGTATATGGACCAGAGGCGACCATGACTGGAATCTGCAAACAAGCCATTGATTGCGTCATGGCCGAAGCATAAATCACGGTATAGTTGCGCTGTTTGCAGTCGTATCCATTTTGTACCAGACCTTTAATGTAAGGGGTTGTTCGAGTGAACAGAGAACGATCATTGTTGTGAGTAAACTACCTTTGTAAGACAATTACAGAATAATCTAGATCTTTGTTTGGGGGAATTGCAGTAATCTAGATCTTGGTTTGAGGGGGGAGGTGAGGTATGAATGTATGATGGAATTGTTGTGATCCACCAGATTTCAGGGTTCATGGTTACTTCTTCACATCCAATACTGTTTGTGGTTTTGTTTTGGGTGGTTGCATTTTGAAACGGACTACTGCAGCTACATCAGCTGCCTGTGTTGTGAACCGTGATGTGGCACTCCTTCCCAGCCTTCCAGGGCAAGATATTCATTCATCTTCTGACCTATCCCGTGAAGTATGCCGATCTCAGATCAAGAAAAAAAGGGTGATATATGCCACTGAGAAATAATTTTTTTACCTGAAGTTTTTCACTTTACACTAAAAGTTCCAAAACTCTGAATTGTAGAATATATAAACTTCAATATATTTTTTCCTAACGCGCAAAGCTTTGTATGCCGATTCATTAAAAAGTGGTGCAAGAGAGCACAAAATCGGTACACCACCCAATGGACCAATTGGTTGTTGCAAAAATAGAAAAGGTTTTTAAACTACTTAGTGCCCCCTTCAGCATTCAATTGCAAAGATATGGGCTCACAGCTTTGGCGATGTTAGAGCATCTCCAATAATATATATATATATATATATGTTATTTATAAGAATAATACATGCCACCAATAGATGATAATATAGACAACATACCCAATAACTTAAAGGTAGCAGCGTCTATAATATTAATATAGACCTACATGCAATAGATTGTAAGATCAATAGATTAAATGAGTAGACTATCTACATAGTTAGTAATCTAGCTTTTATCTCTCCTCCTTACTTTTTCTTTACATAGACAAAAAGTCTAAGTAACTATCCTTAGAGCTAGCTCACATATATTATTCGAGACATCTTTACCCAACTTATTATGATGGAGCTTCATAAAAGGCATAGGATTGTGCCAGACCACAACAAGAGAGGCGCAAAATCCCTAGTCATAAAAGATAGACCAAGTGTAACCACAGCCAGAAAGATGCCAAATCCTAAAAGTGGATCAAGGTGTCATCGTTGCTTGCACACGAGCGCGAGGCATCACTCTTGGTGGCTTCATTAGGGTTACGATCGAGTAAGAGTATCTCTAATTGACTTTTAAATCTCACTCCATATATCTTTATATAGGAAACCTCATATTCCCTCTCTATTTCTCTACGCACTTCAACCAATTCTCTAAATCTCGCCCCTAAATTCCACTCACTTATTTTATTAGTATCCTATAAATAAAAAATATTTGCAACGACTATATTTTCAATGGCTATATTTTGTATATATTTGAATTTTTTAAATTTAAATTAAATTAAAAGAAGAATATCATATGAAATGATAAAAATGCATATAAATATAGCATTACAAAGGAATTCAATTTTTCACCATATAAGCTAGGGTTGGATTAATTTTAAAAATTAGTCCATTATATAATAAGAATATTAGTGAATTTTTCTAGATTTTTGAGAATTTATTTGAGGTCCTAATAATTGTTAGAAGTTATAAAAGTAGCATTTTTGATAATTTTAGTTTAAATTCTACACATGTTTTTTAGTTAATCCAATTAAAATAGGTTACATATGGATTATGAAACACATTAAAAAAATTATATAATTTTTAGAGTAACAAAATACTACTATTCTAAATAGAGCGGATGATAAGTAATAGTAGAGCTGTCAAATACTGTTTACATCAGGTCACATGTCATCAGCTAGTCCTTCCTCCGTTTGGGAGATAGCGAGTCCATTCTGGAGATAGAGAGTGCGTTTGCGTTCGAAGGAAGTAACGAGCCATCGAAAGGAGATAGCGAACACCTTAAAATAGTGAGGCTAGGTTGGAGCTGATCGAATCGCTATATGTAGCCATAGCGAGCAGGACAGAGAGTATAAAGAGATGATCTAAGGCAAACGTAAAGGCGGCACATGCGAATTCATGTACGAGAGGGAATTGCCTCGGTCCCTGTGCCTAGGACCGACAGCTCTACCTGTTCCACTCCATTGTTCGTTCAAGATGTGTTCTTGCAGTATCTAATCAAGCTTCACAAAAAAGAAAAAAAATCGAACCAAGCTTTCGAAAACATAAAACCGAATCCAGCAAGTTGTACAAAATGTATCGGACGCACATCCCAGCCAGCTCCCAGTGCTCCATCTGAACCATGGAGACTTTTTTATTTATATATTTTTTAAATCTAGAATTTACAAATATATGTGTTTGTTTTAAAAAATTACAAATGTTTGTCACTCGTCCGTTGGACAATAAGAACCTTTCACGGGCGATAGGAGGAGTTACTGCCTGAGTCACCTAGTTAAAGGGCTACGGTGGTGTGCCACATGTCACCTGTTAAACGAGCTATATGTATTGAGTCTTGTCCACGCTGGTAGGCCTCTTGTTGTCTGTTGGACGGGCAATAGATAGATATGTAAATTTTAAAAATAAGAGTATACATTTGCCCAATTCTGAAATATATATATACACACGACAAGTCATATATACACACATGACAAGTCTATTTTGCGTCTAGACACAGAACAAACTTTGCGTTGCACCACTGTGGCCGATCAAGCCCGGAGGGATTCGCGCGGCCGTGGCACCGCCATTCCATGTGTGGGCCTGTTCGGCGCCGCGCCGCGTGCTTTGTTGTTCACCCAACCATGTTGTGTTACCCTGCATCGCGGCCTTTCATCGGTACAAGTATGACATGTCGTGCCACTCATTCGTGCGGATTCGCCACAGGCCATGACGTCGGATGTGCTTTGGTTGGACAGTGCGAGCTGAGGGCTGCATCTCGCTCGAAGCTTGTTGCTTGCACACCGGATGTTCATGCCAATGTACAAATAGTTATAACATGTTACTGCTTTGTAGTAACTGACCTATCTTGTGGATCGCAACTATACTGCTTTTGTAATTGTAACTGGGGGTGTGCGCAGAGGTGAACGAGTTCGATCATACGATAAAAGTACTTAATTACAATCAGAGAAGGTACTGAATTACGATTAGCGAAGGTACCGAGTTGCAACTATGTATTTGTAATAACTGACATATCTTGTGGATTACAATTATACTACTTTTAGAATCGTAATTAGGGGTGTACGCAGAGATGAACAAGTTATGATCACATGATAAAAATATATACTAACTAGAGAAGGTACCGAGTTACAACCATATATATTTATAGTAACTGACCTATCTTATACATCATAACTATACTGCTTTTGGGATCGTAACTGGAGCGTGGAGCAATAGTAAACTATAGTGCACCTATGCACATAATATATATACACACTGTTGCGCCACCTCCTGTTATTGCTATCACCTTTGCGTCACCCCCAAGTTACGACTAAAAAAATAGTTAGTTACGACAATATAGATAGTTGAGTTACAATCACATGACAAAAGTCAGTTATGTAGTAACTATACTGTTTTTAGGATCGTAACTGGGGTGTGTATAGAGGTGAACAAGTTACGATTATATGACAAAAGTGCATAATTATGACTAGAGAAGCTACCGAGTTACGACCATATATATTTATAGTAACTAACATATCTTGTGGATCACAGCTATGCTACCTTTGGGATCATAACAGGGGGGTTGTGCATAGAGGTGAACAAGTTACGATCACATGACAAAAAATATATAATTACGACTAGAGAAGGGACCGAGTTACGATCATATATATTTATAGTAACTGACATATCTTATGGATCACAGCTATACTATTTTTGGAATCGTAACTGGGGTGGATGCAGAGGTGAACTACGTTGTGCATATATATATATATATAATAATGTGGATGGTAGTGTTCAAATCATATGACTGCTGGATATCATTAATCACTCTTCTAAGCCATGCGTATTTCTGTACGGCTTCATATAAAGCTATTATTTCTAAGTGGTTCATCAAAGTAGATATAAGATTTTACTTTGACGATTTCCAAGATATTGCAGTTCAACCATATAGGAAAATATAGTCAGTCTGTGATTTCGATGTATACGGGTCTGGTAGATACCCAATATTTGTGTATCTAACCAGACTTAGGTCATGATTCTTTTTGTCGAACAGACCCATATATTTGCTACCTTGCAAGTAACGAAGAATATCCTTGACACCCTTCTAATGCCTTTTAGTGGGCTTTACGTTATATCATACAAGTAGGTTTTCTACAAACACTATATATGACATATTATAATTAGCCAGATACATCAACGCACTATTGCACTTAAGTATGAGAATTCCGGTCCTAATACTTTCTCTTCCTTTTCTCTAGGTCTATAGGGATCTTGATATGCTTGCAATGACCTTCCGACCATGGTGATCTTAGTGGGAAATGATTTTTCAAAACCAAACCCCTCTAACACTTTCAGAGTGTAGTTTGACTGATGTACGAAAATTTAGGCCTAAGCAAAACTTGGTTTTACCCTAATCTTTGATTTCAACAGGGGCTGCAATGACATGGCGGCCCAGCGGTGATGCTTTGGGCAATGCATGCGAGCAGGCGGCGTGGTGGTGGCCATAGCGGGCGTGGCACGACGGTGTGTCCCAGCGCCGCATGCAGTGCGGTGCAAGACGACATGGGGGTCTTTGTCAGCGTGGCGTCGAGCGAGACATGGCATGGCCGCGTGTGCAGTGGGCGACCGGTACGACACGTGTGAAAGGATCGAGATGTTTCCTAGAGGGGGTGAATATGCATTTCCTTGCAATTCAAATAAACTCATAGCAGATTATTTAAAATTGGAGTCTCCGCAAATGTTGCTGAGCCTTTGCACTTTTGAAGACCTTTCACAGAAATAGAGGCAACTCGAATGTAAACTATGACTAATGAGTTCTAGCTCATTAGTCACTCGCATGGTTATTCGTAGCCAAGCCATTTGTCACCCCTTCACCATCTTTCCATCTTGAATCACATATAGCGTCACATCAACAATATGTATTCATTGAATTCCATTTCTCCAAAACATGATCATTGCTTGAATATTTGCTTTTATATCAATGTTGTGATCAAATAAGTTTCCATGTTGAATTTCTCTGAATTGCTAAGCCCTTGATCAACTTTTTTCTTTCTTGATTAAGAATACCTTCCATGTGACCAAGCAACCTATCATTGCAATTCCCTTTGATTTACCATTGCTCTTGATCACATATCTCTTCATCATCAATATGCACTCATGTATTCTATTTCTTCAACTTAATCTTCACTTCAATATCTTTCTTCGTATTGATGTTGTGACCGAGCAAACTTCCATATAAACTCTTCTTGATCTACTAAACCTTTGATCACTTATCTTCTTTCTTGATCAAGATACCAATTTTGTGACCAAGCAAGCTCTTAACTAAATCTTCCTTGATTTGATAAGCTCTTGAAATATTAATCCCTTGATCACCTTTGTTCTTAGTATTGCAATCTTGATAAATCTTTATGCATTTTTAATTTTCCTTTGATTATGCGAGCAAACAACCAATAGGACCATACAATTGCACTTGCATCCTTGTCTCCTTTGCCCTTTTTAATCTTTGCTCGCTATTCTTTACTTCTGTATAATTCATATGACATGAGCTTGACTTTGTCATTTGCAAGTAAAAACCTATTCAAGCTCAATAAACTTATTAATCCTTTAACTGTTTTATCATTCAACCACCAAAATCCACTAGGGGGCCTAGATGCACTTTTAATGCCCCCTGTTTTGGTGACTAATGATAACATAATTAAAGTTTACAAATGATTGATAAAAATAAGATTTTGAATCCTATGATATAGAGAGCTCCCCCTAAATATGTGTATTAAATGAATTTCAAATTTTGGTCTCAAATGCCACATGCATATTATTTAAAGTAAAGTGTGGGAACTCCCCCTATATCTTAGCATCAGTGGGGTGCACAAGGTGTGTGAACAAAAGTATTCGTGATGTGTATGACAAGATATATACGACAATAGAAAGCTGAGTCTCTGTCAAACTGTGAACAATTCGTAACTAGATACGGAACCCCCGTATCTCCAAAAGTGCGGAACCTCCATACAAATTTGCGGACTCTCCGCAAATTTCGTAGAAACTAAAATTGCATCACAACACAAAACATATAACCACATACTGACATGATAAGTACCTTAGTTCATAAACAAGTCTAGGGAGTTCAACACACACCATGCGAATTTAAAAAAAAAACTTATATACCTCCCCCTTACCCCTTTAAATCTACGAATCAATATTTACCCCTTATATTGTCCCCAAAAATCTCTCCCCCTTTGGCATCAATCTCAAAAAAGATCTTTCCACCAAAAGGAAGAAATTAAGGTAAACAAGTGAAGGCAAGAGTGGGGTAATAGTTTAACATATATGATTTCTCCCTGATTTGTTCTACCAAGCAAAGTATGCAACACATTAAGACAAGATTATGAGAATAAGCAAATTTAGCTCATACCTCACTTAGATGATAGTTTTAACATGAGACAAACTCATGTCATCATCATAACAAGAGGTATCAACCAAATATCTAAATAATTCTCTAATCGCCACTAAAATACAAACTCATGGTGTGACTAAAATTTTTGCATACACATGCACACACTAGCATGATAAGACCTAGATGCATAAAGGTAATACAAGAGTTCATAGAGCAATGTACCTTTGTTCTAAGGCTCACAATCTTCGTTTATGTGAAAACAACCCAATAGCTTGTATATGACTAATTTTGAAACCCATATGGTATCTTCTTTTGATATCACATTGATTTACTCACAAAGACAAAAGATAGCATCAAATTACACAAGCTAGACTTTCACATTTAGTGACCCTTTGGATGTGGAAGGTAAGTGGATCATTAAATGGTGAAACCTCATAATATAGACTAAATCCCCCCTTTTCCATAATGCATACATATGTATATAGAAGACACATACATATAAACTTTTGATCAATTAAGTCCAAATAAGGGAATTTTAGCTATATTATGAAGAGTAGCTATACAAGAGATAAAAATGCAATCCAATTGAAATTGAGAGATACTTTTACCAATTTGGATTGAGTTAAGGTAGCATATCCTTGAGAAACTACCTTGAGGAAATCATTTTCCCCAAGAGACTACACAAATTCACTAGAAGAAAAGGTTAGTCTCAAAGACACAAGACATATGACAGGCTCTCTCCTTAATACGTGCATCTAGTACTTGAATTACTTAGGACATCCACTTGATTTAATTTAGAGTCTAAAGGAGTTTATCCTACATCTTGGTCGAGGCATAAGAAATTTGCAAAATTAAAATTATGCCAAGAAACTCTTACCGCCACATAGGCATGTAGATCACCATATGATATAGGTAATTTTGATAATCCTCATATGATGCTCTTATCAAGTATAGCTTTGTTGATTTGAGTGATGAATTCCTTCACTCAATGTCTTGTGGTGAACTTGAGTTTTTCTTGCATGTCCAAGTTCCAACTTGAATTCCTAGTTCTTTTCCTTACCTAAAGCAACTCATGGGGAGAAAACAAGGTAAAATTTATAAAATTTACAAATTATGAACTAGGAGTTACCATAATTTGAAGATATGATCATGGATGATGAATGGGATGATCTCTTGGGTATTTGATGAGCTCTAGAGTGGAGGGCTTGTATAGAAAACCAAATTCCATTTTCTTCCTCCAACTTAGTTAAATCCAATTCCAAAGTAGAATCGAACCATCCAGTATTAAACCGGAGTACCCAGTTTATAAAGACTGGGACCTCCCAAAAATAGTTTCGGAGCATCTAAAAATTCCTCAGGAACCATTCCTCTTCCTTTGATATCTTTTTGTGTTCAACAAGTGAGACTACACAATATAAACTTGAAAGAAAGCATTAGTCTCACAAGATATATACTAAACTCCCCCTCAAGGTGTATATAAAATAATACACAAAGTATACTCATGTGCATTCTCAAAAAGAGGTTAAGGGAGAAGTTTACACTATATCTTAGTTCAAGCAAGCAAACTTTACCAAAAGAAAGGAATTTAAGGACTGGAAAGTAAAACATGCATTCATAAACCTCAAACATCACAATGAAGGAGATTAAATGATTTTATTCCACTTCATCCTCATTGTTTGGTTGTCATGAAAGTTCAACTCTCCCTTGATCCATTACTATTTCTTTTGTTCTTTTTATTTCATCCAACCAAGTGATCATGTTCTTCTTACAACTTTACTTGCTTCTGTTTGACAATATTTTGTTTATAAACTCTATCATCAGTGTGTGTTAAAGATGATATGCATGCTCACATGTGTGCTGTCCAAGAAACAAGAAAAAAGAAGAAGAAGAAAGCAAGCACCTGCATGGGCATTCATGTACATGCATGATAAAGAGTGCATACATTCACAAACCACATTCTTCTCTCTCTCTCTCTCTCTCTCTCTCTCTCTCTCTCTCTCTCTCTCTCTCTCTCTCTCTCTCTCTCCAGTACGTACAAGAATATGTACAGCGTGGCGGGAGTCATGGGAGAATGCTTGTTCTTGATCCACCAGTTAGCCTACACGCAGCTACATGTATATGAGATGAACGTCGAGGAACCACCAAGGCTACCAGCCCGCCAACGTACGGCACGCTCGACGCTCCCTTAGGCTCACATACCTGAGGGGTGGGCCTATCCTTATCTAGTCTCGCGGTTCAACAGACGCAAGCTAAGGAGTAGCATGCTTATCCATTCGGCGAAGCGGCGCTCTCATCCAACAACACAGCTAAACTGCTTCCAAGGATCACGCGCCTACTGAACAGAAAAGTGGCGGCACTCTCTCTCTCTCTCTCGTGAAGATCTCCTAGCTGGGTTCCCTACCACCTGCCTATAAAAGGCCATCGACTCCACAGCACCAAGGGAGATCCACTTTCGTTCACCCCTGTTGCCATTCACGTCTACGTGCATGCGGTCATCTTGTCGCCGCCACTTCGCACGCCACAAGAGCCTGTTAATCTCCAACTAGCCGACGTCTCCGACAGCCGACCGACGACTACACAGGCGTGCAGACCATCGCCCGGAGCTTGGAGGTCAATTTGCTAAGGACCGGAAGGCAGAGAAACCATTTGCTAGTAACTAGACATGAAGAGAAGCAAGAAAGCAAGAAGCAGACGTGAAGGCTAGAAGGACGAGGATGGTGTTCACGTCATCCATGGGTGAGCTTGTTTTCTTTTGATTTTTCCCTCTCTCTTATCTCATATCACATGCATGGATGGATGGCCTGCTCCTGCCATCCCAAACGCCATAGCTGAGACCTTAAGCCTGCCGCTGGAGATGCCGTCTGGGTTCATTAGTCAGTGTTGTACGCTGAGTCGCATATCCTCGATCGACAGACGCCCACATGTCCATGTGCGCAGTGAATGGCATCTACGTCGTCACCATGCAACCGTCGCAACAACCTGGGGAGGCGATGCTGGAGTTCACCCTCACGCTGCCTAGAGAGAAGCACTCCACCATGATGACCCATCCGTGATGCATCAGGTCATGGCATCCAATATACCACATTCATCGCCAAGTACAAGACGACGCCATCCAGCGAAGCAACTGCCAAGACGAAGACGAGAATCCCACCCAGACCATGCGCGCCGTGGAGCAACAGCGCTGCCCAGGTCATCTACAAGTCGATGAGGTCGACGCCCAGGCCACCAAGATCACTCGTGAGTCAATGAGGATGTCGCTCCTGCTGCCAACTTCGACGTCCGCTGGGCCTAACTGTGAGTCGGAGGGAGATGTTGAGCTTGCCAAGATGCCACACCAGTGCTCAAATCCTCAACGACACTGCGATGGCTACCAAAATCAACACCTGCAATAGGGAGGCCAAATAATGCACGTAGTGCTTGCATGCGTTTACATGCACGTATGTGTATTAGAGCACATGTACATGCACGTACATTTTACATGCAAGGAGATTGATGCCTAGCTCTGGAGCCTGAAAGTATCTGCGGATGGAGTTCCCTGGTCTACACGCGTCCACTTCCCGACGTCCGTCTCCACCATTTCCTTTCTCCTGCTTCTCACCTCGACCACGCTGCCAAGTCATCGAATCGGACAAGCCGAGTGCCACCATGCATGTTCTTCCATCTACTATGACGACTACGCGCCGTTCATGACCTACGAGGCCATGGATAACGCCGATGCCCCCATCTACACCAACCACATCATCACATGCATGGAGGACGCAAAGCGAAGACCGAAGAACACAACCACATACACAGCTTAATCGGAGGTGTTCTGTGAGCTCGACTCGCGTACGTAATTAACTAGGAGCCTTTCGAGGCCCTGGGAACTAGAGGACCACATCGCCCAAGTTAGATTGCCGTCAGCAGGCTATGGAGCACGCGCACACATATGGGAACCTATATTTGTATTATCTAATATGAATAAAATGTGTTCCCTACCTTTTGTCTTTTGTCTTTTTATTTTGTACTTAGGTACACTGGCACGCCTGCACCCTTACACCCTGGGTTGAGAAATTTTAGATGAATTACTCGCGTCCAAACAGCTTCGGTCCCGATTATGATATCAATTGAGGTGACACCAATTGAAGAGGAGCACACTTGAAGGGACCATGACTTATGTATAAGAACTTTGAAGCCAACTTGAAAGTACTTAGAAGAACCTTGCTACAACTCATAGAAAAGAGAAAGCATTAAAAGCACACGGGAGAGTTTCACGAATAATGATCCTTTGGATGTGGAAGGCAAGTGGATCAATTATTCATGAAACCTTATAATATAGACTAAATCACCCCTTAAAGTAGTGTACACATATGATGGAAGGCAAGTTTTTGTGCACTATTAGACATTTAATTCACAAGATTAATTCAATCTATATTATGGAAGGTAGCCAAAAAAAATACAATAAAGTACCAATTAAAAGAGAGAATTTTGCATACCTTCGAGGGTGTTTTTCACTTCCCATGAGACTAAACACAAATTTCACTTGTAAACAAGTTAGTCTCAATATCACAAAATATGGGATAAGCTCCCCCAAATATGTGCATCGAAGTATTTGAATTTCTTGAGACATGCACGAGTTCATTTAAGACTCAAGAGGAGTGTACCCTATATTTTGGACCAAAGCACAAAAGAGATTTTTTTTAAAAAGAAAATACTTATGTCAAGAACTACTTACAACTATGAAAGCATGTATAGTACCGTAAGATGTGATGATAATTTGACAATCTACCACATATGAGCTTTTATGAGTGGAACCCTCTAGAATTAAATGGTGTGCTCTTTTACTTCATTTGATCTTCACACTTGGCTTCTTTGGCTTTAAATTCATTTTATTCTCCAATGATGTGAGCCAAGTATCATCCATATCTTGCTTGCTGTGGAAGATCAATATGATTCTAATCATGACCTTTTACTTAGTCTTCCTATCAATGATCCAATTCATTCCTTTAAAGTGACTTGAATTTTCTTGCAAGGTTATCAACCAATGTAGGTTCTCGAGTGTTTCTTTTATCTCAAGTGGCACTTCTTTTTCAAATTTCTTCATGAATATAGTTGATGAGGTAGTCTCTTAGATTCTTAGATATGACCCTTTTGGATTGATCTTGACGCGTTCCTTCTACATCATTCTTCTAGAAATTCATTGGAGTCCTCATTGGGTTGATCTTGATCATGAACTCGGGCTTGGCCACTCTTCTAGCAATGTGTGGACTCTCCACACTTATTTGCGGACTCTTCACATTTTGTTGCAGCTGAAGGAATTTGATCATTTTCTTCATCTTCTTCAGCCTTCTTTTGACCTCGAGCTTCCTTGCAGCTTCACTTCTTCGATGGTTAGCTTATTGATTGCCATCACCAAGTATCCATAACCTATATTATTAACAAAATAATCGTGCTCTACTAGAGAGTCGTTAAAAGCATTATATTACACAAAGTATAAATTTTGCTTAAATTTTATCTAGCCACCTTAAAGTGTTCACAACCATGAAAAATTGTAAACATTAGCACCTATGCTAAGCTAAGTGGCTAGATAGCTTAAGTTAGATACTTGTTATCGATATATCATTGAAGATTGAAATAAAGCAATAATCCACACTCATAACACTTCTTTCCAAATATCATGAGAAAGCCCAATTTGAAATAATCTTGAGATGAGATATCCAATATAGTTCCTCTCAAGCAAGCCAAGTCTTTAATGTACCTTCAAGTACCTATTTAGCCTTTTTAAACATATTTTGGTATCCAAGCCATATTGGGTCCATCCCGATTAGTCACAAAAGATTTAGGCACCCAAATGGCCTTCGTGCTAGCAAATGATGAACTAATCATATTAGCAACACAAGTTTCATTTTTGGCCTCCCTAAGCGATAAATCATAACCAATTGAAGAGTTAGGCTTATGGATGTTACTAATGGGATAATTCTTATCAATATGTTCCTTGTCCCGGCAAGTATAGCAAATGTTGTGTATGTCCTTGCAAGAAGTTTCTCATCTTGTTTCTCCCTTGCTTACTTACCGGTGAGCCTCTTTCTTGATCACTTAAAGCCTTCATTCTTCATGTAGGGGCATGATTCAACTTCATGTCCCTTCTCATTGCATCCATAGCACTTTCTCTTGGTTCTTCTTGTTTTTTCTTTGGAAGTGTGGTCTTGTCATCAACCTGGTTGGAACACATAGAGGCATAGTGTCTCATACTTGAGCATTTGAAGCACTTGATATGAGCCATCTTCTTATCTTGGCTCTTGCTCATGTCATTCTCTTCCTTCTTCAAGGCGCAATCTTTCACATGGTGACTCTCATTCTTACACTTGAAGCAAGTGATGAGATCCTTATTCTTCTTTTGTTCTTGCCCCTTGATCTTGATATGATTGGACCTATTCTTCTTGTTGGATTTTTCTTTAAGTCCATGATCCTTGTACTTCTTATTTTTACCTACATGATCCAAGTTAGATATAGTGCTCGGGAAAATGTTTTCTTGAGAGCAACAAGGGTTAGCACAAGGCAATTCAATGTGAACTAGTGAGCATGTGCACTTGTGCATGTAAGATCGATATGATTTTACCATTATTACCACAACCTCATGAGCTATTTCTAGCATAGCATGTCAGTCTACAAGATTCTCATGCGAGCACACAAGCTCATCATGATTTTCTTGCAAAGCTACATGCTTGCTAGTGAGCTCTTCAAGTTACGTCTTTAGCTCATAATTTGCTTTCTCTAATTGAGCTACACAAGAAGTATAATTAGTAGCATAAGTATGCTAAATTAACAATTTTTTATACAGATTGACCAAGGATGCATGAGAGCACTTAAGCTCTTCATACTCTTTGGTCAAAGTCTTCAACTCTTTAATCTTCTTAATGAGGTACTCTTTTTTCTTCTCATGATCTTTCTCTTGTCTCTTGATGATCTTCAAGAGCTTCATCACTTTTAGTTTATCCTTCTTGCTCAAGTGATCAAATTCAAGGTCTTCATCTTCAATCTTATCATCACTATCATCCTCACTTTTATCTTTACTCTCACTTTCCACCTCCTTAGCTAGCCTCTTCTTATTTCTTGCCATATAGCACATGTTAGCTTTGGCAAAGGAAAGTGAGCATCTAGGTGAGGTTGATTCTTTATTTGGCCGGTGGTGGTCACAACCTTCTTCTTTCTTCAAAAGGTTAGTTTCATAAGAACTACAGGAAGTAGAAGTACCATAAGTAAGGTTATTGTTCCTACTCACCATTTCATTACCTTAGTACTAATCATATGTTGGTGAGGATATGAATATGGCAAAATCATCTTCACTATCGGAGAGCACTTCATCATCACTTTTGAACTTTTCATATCTTT
Source organism: Phragmites australis (assembly GCF_958298935.1). NCBI lineage: Eukaryota > Viridiplantae > Streptophyta > Magnoliopsida > Poales > Poaceae > Phragmites > Phragmites australis. Next base: position 19,235,535 of record NC_084942.1, on the reverse strand, counting down.
CTTTAAGGGTTGTCCAAATGAGATTAGCATCCTTAAGCATACTACCATCTTCGAGCATACTATGGAGTCAAACACATTTTCACTCAAAGCATGAATTAAAACATCAGATGCTTGAGCATTGAGATGTAGGCATTTCTCTTCCTCTTTGGATAAGTTGAACCAATAACACTAAGAGGAGAAATACTCACATGTACAATCCGCTCGAATTGAGGACCCATGGCCCAAAAAATACTAAGCACACGAGCAGACCACAAAGAGTAATTTGAACCATCAAATAAAAGAGGTTCTAAAGATACATCACTGATAGTCGACATCTTCTCTCAAGGCAGTTAAGCTCGAATTTGAGAGCCTCGGCTCTATTCCTATTGAAAGGATTGGTATGTTGCCCAAAGGAGGAGTGAATAAGTGTTTCCTTGTAATTCAAACAAAATTACAGTGGATTAGTTAAAAGTGGAGTCTCCATAAATTTTGTGGACTCTTTGTACTTTTGCGGAGCCTCCGCACTTTTGTGGACTTTTCACAAAAACAGAGACAACTCGAATGTAAACTAGGACTAATGAGTTCTAGCTCAAACCAAACAAGAAGATATGCATCTGGAACTGTCCACTAGCAAATCCACAAAGCACTTGTACTTACAAGTATGCACAATCAAGTAGATCTAGTGGAAATCACAAATCAAAGCAAGAACTCAAAAGTAAACAAATAGAAGTGGAGACACAAAGATCTGTTTTTCGAAGTTCGGATTCACGTCTCTGTTGAGAAAGCTCCAAGGAGCCAAGTCTCTTTCAACGACTTTTCTTGATCCACTAGCTTGATCTCTTTTCTTACAGAGGCGAGATAGACCTTCACAAACTTTTTCGCGGCTCACAACAAGCACGAGGGCTCATCGGGCAATGCCTAGCCATCTAGGAGGCTTCATCTTTAAGAGTAACAAATGCTTTAATAACTGCTTAACGAAGCCCACAAGCGTTCAAGGATGAATTTCTCTCTCTTGTGATCTCAAACACCAATATATCAACCTAACTATTAGGATTTCTCACAAATCACGCACACACCTCAGACAGAGGGGTTGGGAAGAGCTCTAGAAACTTTTGCCTTAGTTGTGGACGTGAGTAACACCAGCACTAGCACCGACACTGTAACACCCTGAATTTTAGCATATAAAAATATAGCAAAATTCGCTCCAAATTAAAACCTTTTCTAATTATTAAACTAGTATAGAACCAAGGAAGTATATATTTGATGTATATATACTCATATGTATATATTCAAATATACTATTTTGGGCTAAGTATTCCAGAAAGAACCAAGTTAATTTCTAAATAAATTGTTGTAATGAATTGATTATATGCATTTTGGTGTATTGGTTCTTATGGTTCATTGTGTGGTGATTCGAATTTGAAGTTCTCTCAAATTCGAATCCATTTTAGTTCTTCTCGGCAATTTCCCAAATCCACATTCAAATTGAATTCAATTCTCCTGAATTCAAACATCTCCCAAATCCCGATGCTTCCAGTTCAAATATTATTCTTAATTCAAATACCCTTATTTGAATTATGCCTAACTCCATTTCAGATCCAAATTCGATTACTCTTTTTGAATCAATCTCAAATCCAGATTCATCAATCATTATCGATTTCGTACCCGCATGCAATTCGAATAATTCGCATTATATTCAATTCTTCCAGTTCTATCATTTTGCAAATTCAATTGAAATCATTCCTTCAATGACCATTCGTCTGTTTTCGAATTCGAATACGTTTATTCAATCAACATGCAATTCGAATCCTCATTACAAAGTCTTATCAATTTCTAATTCAAACTCATTTGAATTATGCCAATTCGATTCAATTTAACCTATTCAAATTGAATCATTACAAACTCAAATACATCAATTGAAATGGTCACAAATATCTTTTCTCTCTCATCTCTCCTTCTCTCTCAGCCCATCCCCTTCCCCATGCTTCTCTCTGTGTGATCACCGACCAAGGCAGGCCCATGCTCCTCTCCCTCTCCCTCTCCCTCTGATCTTTCCACCGCGAGCTCCACCTCCCTCCCTGCTCTCTCTCATCTGCACCAGCAAAGATCACACCCGAGCAGGCAAAACGAATTGGCCAATTGCCCTCCTCAAGCTTCATCTGCAAGCCTCCTCCTCCTCATACACACAACCACATACACACAAATGCATACGCAAAATAGCAGCAACACGGGTGCCCAGTACCACCTCCTCCACTGCCGTGCTATGGCTCGCCCGTGCATGGCTTGGTCACCGCTCCTGCACGCGTGCCGCGCCCAGCCGAGCCGCGCTGCGCACAGCCGTCGCCGTGCTCAGTGCCGAACGCGCCACCGTCGTGCTCGCGCGCCTCGTCGTGCCGCACCATCGTCGTCACTCAGCCGCGACGCGCCGTGCGCCGTCCAGGTGAGCTCCCTGCTCGGTTCGCCTCCCCCCTCTCTCTGTTTAGGGCAGCCACCCACGCATCTCCCGCGCCGTCGTCGTTGCTTGCCCGTGCGCGCCGCGCTGTAGCGCCGCTTGCGCCGCGCCGCCGTCCCGATACACTGAGCCGTCCGGCCTCCTCCCGTTCGCCGCACCGCGTCGCGCTGCGCCGCTGGTGTGTGCTGTTCCGCCGTGGTCGAGCCTTCTTCTTCTCCGGCCTCCCACCGGCGAGCCTTCTCCATCTCCCCGCCGCGTCGGCCCGCATGTCCTCCGAGCCGCCGCCCTCTGCGCCGTCCCGAGAGACCACCGCAGTTGGTCTTCTCTCCGCCGAGCTCTTCCTCCAGCCTCCTTCTCTCTCTCCAGCCCCCATCTCTGGCGCCGCCTCCATCCGCCAGCCGCTCCCTCTCTCCCCGGCGCTGCTCCTCCCCGAGCTCCATCACCGGCAGCCACCACCGTGAGCCCCTTTCTCCGCTGGCGAGCCCTCTCTTCCTCCGGCCACCGCCTCCCGGCCTTCTTCCATCCCGAGAACCCCACCGCCGCTGCTCCCTCCGGTGCTGGCCCATGCCGCGCCTCCGTTCGCCTGGCCGCCACGCCGTCCCTACCGGCTACCGTCTCCCTCCCCTCCCCTCTGCTCGGCCGCCGTCTCTCTTCTCCCCAGCGCCACCGTCTCTCTTCTCTCCCTTTCTTTCCTCTCTGCGCCGCACGCACGGGAAAAATCCCCAGCCGGAGCCGGCCGTGCCTTATCCTTTTGGCCCGCCTCCCCTCTCTGCCATGTGGGCCCACGGACCGGTCCACCGGCCTGGTTCACGGTGGACCGCACACTCGCAGCCCACACCGGTCCACAGCCCATGAGCCGAGTCCACCTGAGCCCGGTCCACGGTGCACCACCCTCACAACCCACTCCGGTTCACAAATCCCATAGACCGAGTCCGTGAAACAGTGGCATTTCCTAAATTCCAGGATTTTCTATTCCGGCAATCTTCCATCCGCTATAACTCCTCCGTTTCAACTCCGATTTCGGCGATTCTTTCGCCAATATTCCTCTAAAATCATAATCTTCATCCCTGCCAAATCTTGTAAATTTTGAAGTTCGTTTATTTTCTCATCCGGTATTTAATTCGTGTCGTCGTGTTTAATCTAGATTTAGATCTCGTCTTTGAATAAATAAAGTGAGTTAAATAATTCGATAATGATGTTTAGGTTGTAATAGTAGATTAGTCACTTATGATAACCTAGCTTAAGCAGGTTAATCCCTTTTATTAATAAGAATAACTAAATGTTGTTTTAATTAAGTGTTTAAGAATAAATTGATATTTCATGTGATATTTTATGCGTTAAGCTATAGGATTAATCTTAGTATATTTAATGATAATTTAACCAGTGTAGCGGTTAAATAAATACATACATGTTAAAAGAATATGATAGCAATAAAATATAACTTAATTAGTGCGGCAATTAAGCAACCCTAGGTAATTAAGTTTAATAGCTAAATAACCATATTTAGTGCTATAGATTAGAATATTTAATCTTCACACTTAAGCACAGATAATTGTCTAGAGTTATACTTATGTATATATGTATACATGCTTACATATTTATAGACATGAGTATTACACATATATTCATGTCTGTACACGTGCACTCACCTACACGTAGAATCTCTAGCTGTCGCCTTCCGGCAGTTAATCTAATAAGAGTTCACCTAGTTAATCGTGATTTGTTCAGGTTTTCTCTTAAGTTGATAAAACAACTAGGTTAATAGCCTAGCCTAACTTTGCTAAATGATCCCGTTATTCTCTGTGTATTAGTTTCATATTGATTAGAGTTGCCGATCGTCTTCCGCTAGGTTTAGCTTTCGTCGTTTTCTCCGTCGTTCTTCTTCCGCTTTGGTATTTCATTGGTTTTGTTCTGGTGTTCATTTGCTTAGTCGTTGTGCGCCTTTTGTCATTCATATGCATAGACTCGAAGTCAAGGTTCTAAGCAAGAACGCGAGGAAGGAACTGAAGGCAAGGCCTAACGATGAAGAAGAACCCCGGGAAACTCAAGAGACAAGATCAATGTTGAATTGACCCTTCAAGAAGGCAAGTCCTATCTCCTTGATCATATTGAACCTATGTTTTCGAATAATATACATGATCAACTAAAACCGGACTTATTATCGCATGTGCTATATATTGCGTTTTCTTTCAAACTACTTGTAGTAGTTAATCCTATCAACACTGCCATGCCTTATATGTCATCATCCTGAATACATATCACCCTAGGAATACCTGTTGTTAAATATATTAACAATAAACAACGCCTTGATATCTAGCATGCTTAGAATGGAATATGTCTCATCGGAGACGTCGCTTTTACAACACTTCTCTTCGGAGGAAAGATTTACTATTATCAATGATAACTCATATACTATGCTTCCTTGATGGTTGTGAATTCCGTGATGGTCGGGAAATCCTTGATGTCATGTGGGACATGGAAGGTGATATGTAAAAATAGTTGAAAACTGTTTTGGCGAGGGCAGGTAGAGTAGTCCTCCGAGGAGGGTGCTCTTGGGGGCGTGAGGTATCGTGGGGGTACTCATTGCTGGAAGATACCTGCCCTGGTCACTTAAGGACCGAGTCAATGCGCCGTCATGCTTAGCCACCCCGTGCAACCATGCGTCCTGTATGGGCAGGATTTGACTTTTCTTTCACCAGACTGAGTTGGGTATAATACCAGAAGGCTGAGAGCAGCGCTTGAGCCAAGTTACCAGTTGTCCTGATGTTTGGAGGTTGCTAGCCGGCTTAGGCTTAAAAATGGGACTGGCCTTCGGAACATGGCCTCTGGTACTTGATGGATCATGTGGAAAAGCCCGACATGAAAGGTGTTTGGAGAATCTCGGTATGATTCGCTCCTCCGCTAGCTACGGTGGAGGCTGAGCATATCGTATGGGTAAAGCTGTACAACCTCTGCAGAGTGTAAACCTATTCGAATAGCCGTGTCCACGGTTATGGACATGCGACAGCAGTAACCGTTTTGACTAGACTCTGGGTGCATGAGTTTTGATGAGTGAGTGTGTGGACTAGATGTCCGTGTGATGTGGTTCCTGGCTCGATCCGTCAGAAGCTGTGTGGTACTAGAGGTACACCAGATGTGATAAAAAGGACTGCAGAGTGAGGTATAGCCCCTCACAGGACTGCAAACCCCCAGATGCAACTTGTTACCCTAGTTTTGGTTTTAAAACTATTTCGACAGCTTTGCTACCAAGTCACCTTCTAATACGTTGGGGATTTGAGGTGATACTCAGTACCAACAGAAGATGCCTGAATTGTTTACTTTTAAAACCGTTTTGACAGCTTTGCTACCAGGTTACCTTCTAATACGTTGGGGACTTGAGGTGATACTCAATACCAACAGAAGATGCCTGCCTTTGTTTTCAAAAGCTTTGTTACATTTATTTCAAAAGGTTAACAATGGAGAATATAACTGGATACTTGCATAAAACCTGCTTTACGCTTGAAACTGTGCCGTAAAGCCTTATCCTTGAAATATTCATTATACATCTATCAACCCCCTTGAAGTAGTATAGGACTTATTGAGTACTTTCCGTACTCAGTCTTGTTGCTTTCAGATTGTTGAGTTGGAGTTCAACCTCAACCCAGATGAAGTCGAAGAGAAGAAGTCTAAGGACGCGTTCGCACCCGAGTTGCCTATGGCATTGGGTTGCATCGTCGTTTCGCTCCGCTGCGCTGTAGGCTTTTCTGCCTGGCTGGTTTGCTGTGGATTCTTGTCCACCGAACCATCTTTTCGTTTTTTAGGTATTTATTTTACTTATTTGTATTCAAAGTATGTATTTGATATCATTCTGTTGAATTCTGTGCGTATCAGCTACTTGATCCAGGGACTGATACAGGAGGCACAGGGGAACCCGGGTACGGGGTCCTGACAAGCACCCCCGTGCAAATGAAGAGGAGAGGGTATAAATACCCCACACACAAGAACTAGCCATTACAATCAGAAAGTTGCGGAGTCTCCGCAAAAATTTGTGGACCCTCTGGACTTTAACATAACTAGTCGTTGTTTAAAAAAAAACTAGCCGTTAGATCTGGAATTTGCGGACTCTCTGCAAAAATGTGGACTATCCGCAAAAAGATGTGGACACTCTGCAGTTTAACAAAACAGTCCAGGTCACTGTAGTGAAAATGCCCTAACTTTTTGCTACGAACTCCGATTTCGATGATCTTGGACTCTACAGAAAGTTTATTCGGAGGGCCATCCATCCCAACCAAAAATAAGCTCCAATACTACCAGATGAAAGTGTTGTGATATGTGTTTCTCTCAAGTTAGTACTTGAGTTTAGTTAGTTTGAGCATCGAGACTTGTCAAACCATTCTATATCGCATCCCTCTTGATAGAGCGGCATACCTATACTCAAGGTCAAATATGAAATCTATTTCAACCTCTTAAGCTTGGTTAACTTCAACTTGCCACTTCTTTTTAATTTCACTTCATGAGGGTGCAACCTTTTCTTATCTCTTCTTCTCGAGCATATCCTCTTGAGATTGTGACTTGAGATTCTTAAACACATATGGTCAAGAATTAACTTGACATCCTCAAGCCACCTTAAACCTTATAATTCAATAATGATTTGATGTTTGACAATATATGACTATTTATGACCTTGATAGGTCCCTCGGCTTTAGACCAATACTTTCTCCTTCTCCATCGCATGAGTCCCTCGGCGCCAAACCCTTTGCTTGCCCTTCTCTACTCGCATGGTCCTTCGTAGCCAAGCCATTTGTCACCCCTTCACCATCTTGCCATCTTGAGTCACACATAGCCTCACATCAACAATATGCATTCATTGAATTTTATTTCTCCAATAACATGATCCTTGCTTAAATATTTGCTTTTATATTAATCTTGTGATCAAATAAGCTTCCATATTGACTTTTCCTGAATTGTTAAGCACTTGATCAACTTTCTTCTTTCTTGATTAAGAATACCATCCATGTGACCAAGCAATCTATCATTGCAACTCCCTTTGATTTACCATTGCTCTTGATCACACATTTCTTCATCATCAATATGCACTCATGTATTATATTTCTTCAACTTAATCTTCATTTCAATATCTTTCTTCATATTGATGTTGTGACCAAGCAAGTTTCCATATAAACTCTTCTTGATCAACTAAGCCTTTGATCAAGATACTAATTTTGTAACAAAGCAAGCTCTCAACTAAATCTTCCTCGATTTGCAAAGCTCTTGAAATTCTAAACTCTTGATCACCTTTCTTCTTAGTGTTATAATCTCGATCAATATTTATGTACTTTTAATTTTTCTTTGATTATGCAAGCAAACAACCAATAAGACCACACAATTGTACTTGCATCCTTGTCTTTTTTTTTTTTGCCCTTTTTAATCTTTGCTCATCATTTTTTTCTTTTGCATACTTCATATGACATGAGCTTTAAATTATTTTATCATTTAACCACCAAAACCCACTAGGGGCCTAGATACACTTTCAACGTGGTGGCGCTTCTTTGGGCAACACCCTTCTCCCCCCCCCCCCTTTCGATCTGTGGCGGTGGCCATCGAGCCACCATGTACTGTGTAGGGGAACGACCGCCAGCGTTCGTTCGACGACATGGTGGTGGTTGCAGGCCCCACCAGTACTGCTTCGTCGATGCATTCCCAAGTTCATTGCGATTTAAGAGATCGGATGCTACTGTTCATCTATACGATATTGTTCATGCATATGCTACTATTCATACATACGCTACTGTTCTTGCAATTCCAGATCTATTTTGATGCAAAAACAGCAGTAGCGAAAATCATATCGAATCAATCGTACCTTTCAATCCTTGCGAAACGTAAAGATCGGATTCCCAGCTTGATCTCCGATAGAATTTCATGCTAATAACATGTTGATGAATCATTGCTACCAGGTGTAGTCCAATGATCCTTCGAGAGAACAACTGCAAAAAGGAGACACAATGTAGGAGAAAAGCTTTCTCTTCTTTATTAATCTATATTCTATAATAAGATATTCTACCCTGTATTCTACCCTGTATATATAATACCAAAAACTTAAAGATAGAATCGAATTATTCAAGACATCAAGACGGACCTACCGTCAATTGCAAACTAGGGATGACAACGAGTCTGCCCCCGTCGGGTTTTGACAGCCCACACCCGACCCGAAACTCGAACCCTAAAATCGACCCAGCCCCGAAACTCAAATCAGGTTCAAAATTACCCCCGCCCCTAGCCCCGGCGGGGACTCGGGACCCACCGGGGACCTAAAACCCCTGCTCTCTGCGCATTGGCCTGTCCCGTCCCTCGCCTACTCCCCATCCCCATGGCGGCACTGCGCGTGCTCATGCGCTGGATGTCCTTGGCCTTGGCCACTCCGCTCACTTCCGCATCGTCATGCTCTGCCTCGCCGGCGACATGGGGTCACCATAAGAGGAGGGAGAGAGGGATAGGAGTATTGGACTTCGCAGGGGGAGAGATCTCAGTCGATCCGCCGATCTGAGGAGCACCCATCTGCCTCCTTTGTCACCATCATCGGGGAGATCAGGGAGAGCGGCTTTGTCTCCTTCGTCACTGGCTCACCATCTTCAGTTGGGCGCCCTCCGCCGCGCGCTCCCTAGCTAGTGCCGCACCGACGAGCCGCACAGGAGCTACCGCTGAGCCCTCCCTCACCAATGACACACCGTGGTCGCGCCTCCTCTAGATCTGTCCCCATTGGCTAGCCGTGGCCGCGCTGCCTCCAGATCCACTGTCGTGGCCACCGTGGCCACGTCGTGGAGGTTGTCGCCCCGTGGAGGTGGAGGAGCTGATGTGGTAGAGGAGGAGATGAGGTGGTGTCAAGGTGCGGGCATGCAGTGTCGGGGGAGGTGGAGATGGGAGGGGGCGGCGATAGGAGATGGGAGGATCGGAGGAGGGAGCTGGAGCGGGCTGCGGGCACTGGCGATTGGTGGCGCGATGGTTCTGGTGACGGCGCCCGTGAGAGGGAAACGGGACTGCGAGAGGCGGAGAAGAGGAGGGAGGAGATGAGAGGCGAAGGAGCAGAAGAGACATTACTACTTTTGATACTCACTCTGTGATATATTTTCGGGTTTCAGGTGACCTGCAGGTGCAAAGTCACTCCTAAACACAGACCCAAATCGGGTCGGGACTCGACCTGATAGCCCCACAAAATTATTTTTTCACCCGAATCCAATCTTATCGGATCTAAAACCTATAAGACTATCTTTAACTGTTTCCCTTCAGGGGTCAGAATTCCTTCACGATGGGATTTTCGTTCTCTTTAACGCTTCAACGGTTTCTCTTTACGGTTTTCATTACGAAGGGATTTTTAAGATCATTCCGTTCAGGATGTAATTTTCTCTCCTTTTCTTCATATTTTTTTTAGAGAAAAACTGTTAAAGATGAGAGAAAATAAAGATAATAAGAATTAGAAAAAGAGTTAAAGACATAATGGTTGAGATGGGTGTAAGGACACGATCCGACTGACCCATTGCCATCCTTATTGCAAACTCCATGTTTCCTTACCCACCCAACCAGGACGGCAGACGGATCCTGCCCTTGCAAACCAACCCACCTCCCCCCAGCCAAGCCAGGCAGCATCGAACCGAATCCGAGGGCATCCTCCGCGCAGCGAGCACGAGCAGGGGGAGAAGATGGGGATCGGCTACGCGGCGGGCGTCCTCGGCGGCGCCCTCCTCGCCCACGCCGCCTACGCCACCATCCAGTGTACCGTCTGCCCCTCCTCCGCCTTCTCCTTCTCCCTTCGTCAACTCTCTCTGTATCTTCGTTTCCGCGGGTGGTTCCGTCTTTCTCGGTGAAAGAAATTGGGGTTTACTCGCGCTCGGATCGGATCCGCTGCTGAACTTTTGCGTGTCTGTGTGTATTTGTCTTGGTTGGAGACGAGAGGGTGGGGCTAAGATCTAGTTTTTGAGCTGGGAGGCTGCGAGATTGATTCGTGGAGTAGTAGTAGGCTAAGTTGACTTGATCGGCCTGCTGGTCCCGTCGAGGTTTCTGGCTAATTGGGTCGAATTTTTGGGTGCTTTTGGTGGCTAGGTTCCATGGATTGATGTTTCTGTGTTGTTGCAGATCGCGCGGTGCTGAAGATCACGGAGGAGTTCTCGCGGCCGCCTATGGATGTACGTATGCTCAGCACTGGCAATCCTTTTCTCCACTCTCCTGATGCAGTGAATTTTGATATGTAGACCGTGGAAGTGGTGCTTTCACTAGGTATCTGGGTAGCTAGCTTGGGGTGGTAATTTTGCATAGAAGTTGGGGTTTCAATGGTGCAGGGTCTTTGAATCATGAAGTGCTTACAAAAATAAATAAATGTTAGTGTTGGTTGTCTGTGATGTAAGTTACTTTACCCGCAAAAAGTTGTTACTAGCACTGATTACATTGGGGATGCTAACTAAAAAACTTGTGGTGCTCTGATGTGTATGATATACAGTGGTACACATATCATATGTTCTTGTATCCTTCAACTCCAACTTTTATGTTAATGATTCTGTTCTAGCTCTAGTTCTCTTGGTATCAACCAACTTAGGCTGTCTTTGCTTTGTATAAAGTGTGCTTCCGATCTTGCAGGTGATGATGCAGTTGCTTCTGGGGTTGGCCTTATGCATGTGGGCAGGTCTTGCTGTTCCAACAAAGTTCCTTTCAGTGCTCCCACATTCCGAGGAGAATAGGTAAGATTATTTGGAGCTCAATATTGTACTTTTGTTGAGTCCTGAACTTGTGATGTAGTATTGTAAGTGATAGTTATAATCTGGCTCCAAAGATAATGCAATCGTAGAAAGTCAAAGTTACTTTGCTTTTCTAAGATGCAATTGGAAATTGTTGATAAAAAACTAGGAAATGAAGTTACAGGAAGTGTGGCTTGCTACCTTTGTTTGGGCTGTTGTCTTGCACTCTTGTAAAATGTCAGTGGAATCAACTGTTCTGTTGTGTATTGTACTATTGTGGACATACTCAACAACGTGAGTTTTCAGTGCAGGCATATTGTGAGATGGACTGAATGAGAATGCAAATAAACACACTGTCTGCAAATCTATACTGTGCGTTAGTGCTTTGATAGGACATAGTAACAATAGGCCGTGTGATGCAGAATATTTGAAACTGCCAAATTCAGTCAAAGTAAATTTTAGAGTCACTCAGAACTGGGATCATATAATGTCCTTACTCTTAACTGTGTAAGCTTATATGAGTTTGATGCAGCGATGGACCTGCTAGTTTCTGAATTGGAGGGAATTCTTCTATGTGAAACATATTGGGCCTTCAAAAAGTAGTTATCTGTATTTGCTGTAGGATCATAACAATAGAATTATATTCATGTTGGTGTAAACATGTTAATTTTATCATTAAATTTGATTCGGTGATAGCACCTGCTAGGTTGAGAATAGAATATAAGAAATACTTGGGAACTATTTTCTAAACTTGTATCTATTAGCACTCATTACGTGAATCAGCTGTTTGCACTCGATGCAATATCTCAAATGTCTGTCTCATAGCAACAAATTAATACGATGATCCCATTTTTTGTCACAAGTTGTTGAAATTCTACTGTAGTCCTGTATTATCTTGAAGTGACATAAAGCACCTGAACTTGGAATTATGTGGTATTCTCCAATGCTTAAGGGTCACTGTTGCACTCGTTTGTGTGATCATCAATAGTTGAGTTTACACCACAATATTCTTTCGAATTATCTGATTTGATGCACAATGGCTAGGGAGGCAGGTCCCCCTGCCATTAAGAAACCCCCCTGTTGTGGGTCTCTGATCCGTCGTTACCATGCTTGCAGGATCGTCTCTCTGCCGGCAAACCTGGATTTCATGATCTTCAACCACCGCGGAAGTGCGCTGCTGTCAGACGCAGACTTGAAGCTGAAGACATAGACGCACGTTTTCAGATTCTGTTCTTGCCTTGTAATCTTTGCCCTCGAGGAGGGTCCAGTTTTTGTGTCGCCATTTGTTTTGGGGGAAAAACCTTCCCTGACCACTATTTATCTACGTGGTAACTGTAGAATTTGTGGCACTGTAATTCTACATTTTGTATGGAGGTAATTCGAGCTTCTGTTGCAGCCTGGGGTGATGGGATCCTTTGTGTGAATCATGGGTAAATCAGCAGCTCAAGGTAACGAGATGATCTTTGAGATCGTCAACATACCTGCTAACATGACACGAGTGCTCGTGCATTGCGACGGATAAGAAGATCACGTCACTCAACGTGTGGAGACACACCGTCCTGGACATTATTTTGCAAACAAAAAATTTGTTCAAAATTGCATAGTAAACACAAACTGAGGGATTATTTTTCAGGAGATCTGCGTTCCTGATCATCTGATCTGAGCCCAAACGGAAGAGGACGAAGGTTCCGGCTGGACGATCCAAGCCGTCCATCCTGGAAGGCGGCAGAAATCCCTCCGAAGCCGTCCACGTTGGAATTGGATTCTCGCCCGCGCTCTCCCACCCACGCCACGCCACGCCGTCCTTGCTCCTTACAGGTGGGCCCCACGGGGCAGTCTCTCCGAGCCCACCCCTATATCACACGAGCTCAAGGTTTTCAGGATCGGATCCTAATAGGATCTTTGTTTTTGCCGATCCGAATCGGGTCGTAGGATTACGTTCTTATGAGATTTTTATTTTTAATATTTAATTTACTTTTACATTAAAATATATATTAACAAGTATGAAATATCATTAAATATATGTTCTAAAGATATTAATTAATAAAACATGTTAAATTAAATTAATAAAAATTTATTATATATAGATCTAAATGATTCTGTAGATCCTATAAAACTCTCTTTTACCGTCATATGATCTTGATGCTATATCGAATCTTAGCAATCCTGTAAAATCATATAGAACTCTTGTTAAAAATCGTGATACTATCTTCACTGTGATTCTCACATCAGGCAGGATGTTCTGCCTCAACTCTTGCAGATTATTTCTAAATTTCACATAAGTTATACACCTCGTACCACTTAATCTCTACTTACTCCACTCATATATATTCTACTCCCATATTCTCGTGCCCGCCTACCCAGCGCGCTGCCCTGTAGCTACTGACTGGCAGAGCACATAGACAGATCTAATGATGAGCAAATTTAAAATACATAGTAGGATTAGTATGGTTTCACCTCGTAAGGCTATTCCTAAGGGTTTCTCTTCGCGGGGGAGATTCTTGTCGTGAAGGGATTTTCGTTCCCTTCAGCGTTCTAACGGTTCTCTTCACGGTTTTTTTCATGACGGGATTCTCAGAATCATTTCTTTTAGGCTTTCCCTTTCTCTTTGTGATTCCTCTCAAAAAGAAGCTGTTAGAGATGAGAGGAAATAAAAGGAATAGAAATGAGAAAAAAAATTAAGAAAAAAACGAAATGAAGGGGATATAGTTAGAATTGGTCTAATATTAGAATCGTAAGATTCTAATCCGTGACAACCTTGCCCGAGCTCCACCAGCTTCCCTTCCCTTCTCAGAAAGGAGACGAGGACGAGACGAGCGCGACGGCACGCGATAGCGACGCGGCCGCCTCCCAAAACCCTCGCCTCCCCTCCCATGTTGGGCCCGCGACCCGCGCCCGCCGCCTCCACCCAGAACCCTGGCGCGGCCCCCTCCGCCCCGGCGGCGGCAGCGGCGAGGGTGCGCGAGGAGGGCGAGGTCTCCTCCGGCGCTGACGACGACGAGGTGAGCGCCCCAACCCGTACGCTAGTTTGCTTGCTTATCTCGGATCCAGCTTCCCGCAGCCGTTCCGCTCCCGCGCGGCGGCGTTGGTGGTGAAGCAGCCGTGCTGCGGATTGCCGTGGATAGGTGCTTGCTTAGATGTTTTGAAGCGTGCTTGTTTGCAGCACGACGGATTATGGGGGGATGGGCGCGTTGTTTTGGTAGTGGCGCTGAGATCTAGCAGCGATAAGGTTTCCAGGATGGGAGATATGCTCATCTGCTTATCGGTTGGTTTTAGGACACCCAGTTTAAATGCGATGTGGTTCTGCAGTTGCGGTTGAGCTGGCTTAAGTTTTAGTACTGCTTAATTGAAGCTGTACAAGCAAATAGGTTGTATGATGTGCGCTTATTGTGTTACTAGTTGCCAAGTTGGTGTTGTAGGTTCGGGTACAGTAGGTGGATGGCGCTGTAGGCTTTGCGGAACTTCGTTGGATGTATTTATGCGCCACATTCATTACCTTTTTCATGTTATGTACTTATGTAGTATGTACATGTTTATGTATTTATCGCCCCTTCATGCTGTGTGTACCTATCAACACATTTATTGCCTTTTCACGTGCTTAGATTTGCAATGTTTGTCGCTTATCGTGCTCATTAAATTGCTGCGGTCAGGCTCTGCAAACTCACATTGCAGCTCCATCGAATGTTGGGAGGTATGTGGAGGCTGGTGCTCAAGTGCCATTGGCAACTTTCCGTGGTAAAGGTAATATTTGATTGGCGTTAAACTGCTACTTTTGTTCTTTTCATGCATAGTCACTGGGAACGTGGAATCATACAGCGTTCCTCGTCCCGGGAACGTTGTCCCCTTTCAGGGAACGCGGGAACAATCTGGTCCCGCCTTGTAAAAATCTATTGCAAGTAGTGTACCGTGTTCCTCGACCCCATCGACCTGGGGATTATGTGACTATGGTATCGTGTTTTTATGTCAGTTTCCTTTAATGGAAGGATATTCTGCCTCTTATACTGATCCTGCTGCCTTACCTCTTATCTTTTGACTTACCAGGCAGTAATACCTTGAGTGTCTCAAATGTGATGACTCACATAGCAGCTGCTCCAAGTTATAAAAAGACCATGAGGTTGAGTCAAGGGCAATTCAAACCTGGCACAAATCGAAATCTTACATGGCAGAAGCCTGTGTCAAGTGATAACCTTGTGATAACTTTCTCTGATGATGATAGTGGGTCTGACTCAGGAAAGACAAAGCAAGATAGAGTTAGAGATAGAAAGGCCAGCTCTCAAGGTACACAGAAAACAGGGAATAATATGCAAACTAGGATCATGAGAGAGGAAGCACCTCAGCACAAAACCCATGCTGCAAAGATAGGATCCGCAAACTTCCCTGCTTTTCCACTCACACTCAGAAATGCAGGGGCTGGTAGGGGATCAGGCACAACTTTTTTTAGGAGGGAGCCATCTGTGCGCCAAGTTACTCCTCTAAAGTCTAAGCAGAAGGATGGAAATGGAGTTGGAGTAAATTCTGCAGATCATAGGCTAGAAAGCTTGCGCCATAAAATAGCTGCTAGAGAAAATGAACTAAAAGGTCAAAAAAGACCTCTGGTGCCTGTTGTTACGAAGAATGCAGATTTCTCTACAGAAAAGATAGAGCTGGAAGCTTCCAGTGGTGAATGTTCACGCCTTAATAGTCCATTTGAACATGATGGAGGACCAATTAAAAGGTTGAAGCTCAATCAGCAGCATTCCTACAACCAAGTTCACAGTGACTTGGTAACACTGGCACCTATTAGCTGTTCATCAGGGAAAAACAACGTGCAATCTTCTGAAGTGACAGATCACTTTGAAAATGGAACTACCATGCACTGTAATGTTGATGAAAGAGAGCATGCAGTCACAACAGAATTTTCAGGTCAAATACAACATGGTGGTGCAACTAAGAACCCTCCATCATCCAAAACTCACCATAAAGGTATGGAAGGTGCTGACAATCATGCTACGGTTGAGTTGCGTGGCAGGCTTGCAGCACCATTTACTAATGGGCAAATTATGCCTGAAACTAGTGCTTTGGTGCCTGTCACTTCTGCCCAGGCTGGGCAACGGGTAATGCCTGTTGGTACTTCAACAGTGTTAAACCTCAGGCCACACTTGCAACCTGGAGAGGAGGTTAGTTCAGCACTGTTGTGTCACTCTTATTCTAGCACTTATTTTTCTTGCTTTTTAGAAATACACTTAATCAGTTGATGATGCTCAGTAAATGCTCTTGCGAACCTGATAGAATGCCCCTTTTCAAAAATTGGGTTCTTTGAGATGCAAATCCTGGCAATGTGGAATCATCAGAAATTATGTGCTGACTATACTTCAATACCAAACTGAGAGGTTTCTTCTGAAAACATGAATTTCACCAGTTCCATGTCTTTATTTGAGTGCTGAACTCATTTTAATTCCTTTGCTGTAATTAAATCTTGCAGTGTCTGCATTTTTTTGGCATTGTAGTGTATTAGTTGTATCCTATTTTGACAGTACACACATAATGAATATGATAATCTGA
Organism: Phragmites australis; assembly: GCF_958298935.1. Classification (NCBI taxonomy): domain Eukaryota; kingdom Viridiplantae; phylum Streptophyta; class Magnoliopsida; order Poales; family Poaceae; genus Phragmites; species Phragmites australis. Next base: position 19,218,861 of record NC_084942.1, on the reverse strand, counting down.
ATCACGATGCCAACCTGTGTGTAGAGTAATGGTCAATTCCCCTTTCCTTTTTTATTTTGGCAGAATGCCGATCTTTTGAACTATAGTGGCCAGATAGGTGTAGAAGGCCAGAACACAAGATTGTTGTCTCTGCTTGAGATGGAGGAACTCCAAGAGAGAGAATTGGAGGACGCTCAAGAGCATAGACAGAAATGTGAAGTTGAAGAAAGAGAAGCTCTTAGAGCTTATCGCAAAGCACAAAGAGCTTTAATTGAGGCAAATGAAAGATGTACCATTCTTCGTAGGAAAAGAGAGATTTGCTCTGCACAAGTTCATGGTTTTATTGCAGAGAATTCTCCTTTGGTGCAGTCTTTGAGTATTCAGAATGCTGGAGATGGCCTTGCAATGCCGTCACTGCTCAATTCTCAGATTCATGCAGATTGTCAGCTGCCTGAAAATCAGGGTGGTAGGTACAGTCTATACCCCGACGAACCTCCTCAGCAGCCAGTTGATAAGCATGAGGCACAGCCACACTATCGTGATGAGCTTGCTGCCAGCACTGCTGATCCGAACTTTGTGAACACTGCCAATGATAACAGCATGCCTTCAGATTACATGGAGGATGATCTTCTTTTCCCTGCTAGGCGTGCAAGATCAGAGTGTGCCTCGGATCTGGAGAATCACATGGAAGAAACTATACATGTACATGCAGAGGAAAACAGACAAGCTTCTGGTGACAGTGTGCAGGACTATGAGCTTTTAGAAGCTTCTTTGAGGTCTAGATTGGTGGAAAGATTTGGTAAGAAACCATGTCTGAATAGCACCGGAGAAGGCACTGAAGAAATTGCTGTTGGAAAAGTAGCTGGGGCTGAACACGACAAGCAGTCTGCACATGAACTTCAGTTGCAGGAAGCAGAGCAGAATGTTGTGACGACTCTTGAAGGTTGTATCACTTGCACTTATATTATAATACTTCTAAATTCTCCACTTATTAATGATATGTATTTGTGTTGAGACACTGTAATGATATACTGATTTACCCTGCGAGCATCATTCATTAAGCTAATCAATTATCTTCTATCTTTGTGATGTCTATGGTCAGTCTCTTCTAAATACACACACAATATGAATGTGCTTTAATAAGTTTCACCAACGATGAGTTTTATTACAGTAATACTATCGTTTTGTTCATCATTGTGTGGAACTTCTATGGAAATCTATTACTGTTTGGAGGCATCAGTTTCTTATGTGGATGTTAATGGGAAGTTCTAACAGTATGGACAGTTGGGCATATACAAATACTCTGTATCTTACTTTAGTTCAGAAGATGATAGGCTTTTCTAGACTGCAAGTAGACTTCTGTGTAACAATACTTATTGTATTGTGCAGATACAATGGAGCTTGGAAATGATGATGCTGGTTGTGCTGAAAAGACTGGTGGTCTCTCTAATTCTAGTAGTGGTCCTTCAATGGGCAACTGTAATCCTAATGACAACATTTCCTCTCTCAAAGAATTATGCATGCCATTGAGTACGAACAGTCCCATTTTTCCTTCTTCAGCTCCACAAAATGCTGCTAGACACATCAAGGGGGCATTTCCTGGGTTTTGTAAGGAAGCTTCAGATTTAAAAAATGACTGTCTGGTCAGTGATGCAGCGTCTGAAGCAGCAGAAAGTGTACAAGATATGATACAAGACCGTGTTGGAGAGAACGTGAAGATGCTTCCAACTACCCAAAAGGATAGTGACATGGCACACAGTGGGATTGATCCCTTCTGGCCCTTCTGCATGTTTGAGCTCCGAGGAAAATGCAACGATGAAGAGTGCCAGTGGCAACATGCTGAGCATCATGCTTGGAGAAAGTCAAAGCACACAAAACATGCAATGACCTCTGTTTCAGGTTTGTTATATTTACAATAAATCTCTTATCATGTTGATTACTTGATTTTATTTTATATCCGTATGGCTTCCGTCTGCATTGTGCTTGGTGAAGATGCCACATTTAATGCATAAAAATGAATTATTGCAGGCCTGAGTCCTTATGGTCTCTTTCGGCATTTTCTTCCTGTACCGGCATATCGGGTTGGTTCGAATCTTATTAAATCTGATCTGAACTTGATGCAGTCGGTGTTGGCTAGCAGTTTATGGCAATATTGGCAAAGGGGGTTTTGCGCTTCCTTTCCTTTACCGATATCTGTTCAAAGAATTCTTCCATCAGATGCACCATTCTTACAGGCTGGTGACGGTTCGATTGCAGATTTCGATACGAACAGACAGCTATTAAATTTTCGAATGCTGGATAGTAGGAAGGTGGGTAGAGTGCACCGTTTTGCAACTATCATCACATCGCGGAAGTGGCATGCATACCGGAGTCTGGTTCTGCACACTGAACTTATTATTGAAATTTTCTGCTCTCCCTGTTCTCATGATGGCATAATAGCATATAGATTATTTTGATTAGCTTGTATTGGTACTCGCTTGATTACAGTGCACCCTTTTCTTGTGGTTTCCTGCACAAATGCATTGAATTTAACATTTTCTTCCGCAGTGGACCAAGTATCCATTACACCACTTATGGTGGTTAAATTTTATTGGCATACATTTCATTTCAGAGTAGCAGAAGTATGATGAATTGACATTTTTTTTCCTTTGAATGAACATATTTACTAGTTCATTGCTATCTGATCTTATAGTTTGATTAGTGTCGTTTAACTTCTTGTTCTGTAGAATAAGATTGTACAGGGATCTGTTGATGTTGAATTCTTCTTAGAGGCCGCACTTGGTTTGTATTGTGGAAAAGTGAACAAACCAGACAGGATCAAGGTGAACTTCTCTGTATCGGATTGCATAGCTTTCACATGATAACATATTTAGCTGCTTCTACACTGTCGCACTCAGGTTAGATTTTATTGGCCATTAGCTTACCTCTAAATGGGGGTTCTGTAGGCTCTTTTACTTCTGGCGCGTGCTATTGAGGCTGATCCAAGTACAGCTATCCTGTGGGTGTTTTATCTCCATATTTACTATCAAAAGGATGAAGGACTTGGTAAAGATGACATGTTTTCCGACGCGGTACACTATTTACCGATCACTCTCTTGCCATTTAATTCAGGCCCTAAAAAGTATTATGGTATAATTCATGAGCTACAAATGCCTTTTGGTATAATTCAGTTTCTCTTTTGATTACCTTGCTTGTCTAATATATATCGATGGAAAAACTAAATTTTGTGTCATTTGGTACAGTTTATGTGCTCCATATAGTATTTACAATAGATTGCACCGTTTCATGCAAGAATATACCTCAATCCCAGTATGGTCCATGATGGAATCTGAGCAATAAAAGCTCATTTTCCAGTTTTTCGCTTTGTTAGGACACAAGAAATAACTAAATGAGATTGAGGGCATTTCATATTTATAATCTGCATCTAACCTATGCTTGTTTGCTCTATAGTTCAGTATCATTTGATACCTACTATTATGAGATTATCAATAAACCTTATACTTTGTTTTCTTTTTAGGTGCAACACAATGTTTATTCCTATGAACTATGGCTTATGTATATTAATAGTAGGTTGCGCTTTGATGACCGATTGGATGCTTATAATGACGCTTTGAGCATGCTCTGCCAAATGACAGCAGACACTGACAAGGATTTGAAAGAAAGAAGTGCTTTCACACTAGATATCTTCTTACAGATGATTTACTTCCTGTGCATGTCTGGAAACGTAGAGAAGGCAATTTCTAGGATTTTTGGGATTCTTCCAACTGCAACTCCTGACAATTCTGGTGACAAGTTGCTTACTGATGTCATTTCTTGCTTGACCATGTCCGACAGATGCATATTTTGGATTTCGTGCCTATATGTCTCAATTTACGCAAAGCTTCCAGAGGAAATTACTGATCAGCTAGAGTTCCAGAAAGCTTTGCCTCGTGCCTTAGTATGGCTTCCTATCGAGCCCAGTGTAGATAACAGAAGTCACATTATAGAGCTTTTGAAACATGCTGCCTACAAGATGGCTATAGATATTAGTGAGAGTGTTAAAAATGGGGATCCGTCTTACCTGACCTTAGCACAATTCCTTGCTGTTAATCACATTAGTTGTTTAGCTGCTCTTGAAGGCTTCAAATCTTCTGCTGATATGCTAGTGAAGTACATGAAGGAGTACCCAATGTGTCCTCAGATTTTCCTTATCTCAGGTCGGCTAGAAAGAAAGTATGGTACATGTTCTGGTATGAAAGGGTTTGATGAGTTACTATTGAATTGGCATAAAGAGGTGCAAGGAATTCAATATCTGTGGAACCAATACGCCGAGCATGCTTTGGCTGATAATATTGAGTTAGCTGAGAAGGTACTTGCTTGCTGGTTTGAAGAATATGGGGAAGATTGTGATCTCCAAAGCAATGTTGCTGTCGGTGCATTACTTGCTTCAGCCCAGGAGGTTGGTTCTGGTCCATCTATATCAGAAGATCAGGTCTTTTGGTTATTAAATCTCTCATTGTATAAGATACTGGAGAACAACCTACTGGAAGCTCAAGTTGCCGTGGATAAAGCACTGAAATTGGCTCATGGGGAGTGCTACGAGTACTGTTTAAGAGAACATGCTGCAATTCACATGCTGGAAAAATCATCATCTACTGCAGATGCTCAAACTCGAGCTACGTTCAGTTTTATCATTGGTTATCTTGCAGATCATCGGAACTTGCCCACAAGGGACCTGCTGTCAAGAAGGTTTTGCCAGAATGTTAAGAAGCATAAGCTTAAGCAGTTAATAGATGACACTATAGGTCCGACATCTGTAGATTCTTCTCTGATAAACTCTGTCCTTGAAGTGTGCTTTGGTCCGTCTCTCCTTCCAGAAAAAATTGGCGAAGTGAAGTACTTGGTTGATTTTGTCGAATCAGTGATGGAGGTTCTTCCTGCAAACTATCACCTAGCCTTGGCACTTGGTAGATTCGTGGGGAAGCATTACACAGGTGCTGACCCTACCTCCATGGGCACCAGGTTCTGGGCAAGCTCTGTTCTGATTAACGCCATTTTCCGGGCTGTACCTGTTGCACCAGAATCTGTATGGCTAGAAGGTGCCAGTCTCCTGGAGAAACTGCAAGCTGCAGAGACCGTGAAGAGGTTCCACCAGCAGGCAACGTCAGTTTACCCTTTCTCCTACAAGCTGTGGCACACGTACTTGAACACGTGCAAAGCCAGTGGAAACAACACTGAGAGCATCATGGAAGCTGCGAGGCAACGTGGCATCGAGCTGAATCTGACCCCGACCTAGTTGTCCCTTTGATCCAAAGATGAGATGTTTCGCCAGGTGGAGCTGTAGGTAAGAGTTGTGTTAACTGGAGATGACGTCAATACATTAGTGATGGGATCCTTTTGTTGTTTAGGCGCAGGTTTAGTGGCACATAGTCGTCGATAGCATACAGCATCTGTGTTACTGATGAGTAACTTTTAGTGGTGAAGGATACAAGGATATGGTTTTGCGTAACAGTGGCAACTTTTGACTGACTGGAGAATGATGTTGGTGGCAGATTTCGTGGTCTGTTCCATTACTAATCTCTGTTTTCTCTATCAGTGTATCACATGCTTAACTGTTGTTATTCAGCATTATGATATGGAGATATGAAATGAGAATTTTTGCTCACCCTACGTTGTATTGCTTATCCAGTTGTGTTAATCTTGATGATCAATGTTGTGACTCTGATTTGGTCCAGCCAGAACCATTCTGGTCCTAGAGGATGGAGTTGGTACCAATCTGACTCACCAGCTGATGTTTTGTGCAATCGTGATTCTTTGGTCCCTCGCCGCAGAATAGACACACGAGCCTAACCGACCACGACTAATCATGTGAAGAGTTCATGCCACTCATGATCGTAAGCACGGTTGATATACCAGTTTTCACTCTGCAAATGGCGTACATTTTACTCACAAGACATGTCGTCCTTCTTGCTCATGTCGATCAGACACTTACACACTTTCGAGGTGCGCGGCTAGGATTCCACTGTAAAGTTTTTTCAACGCCTCTTTCAGCACGTGTCGATCCTCTGAGGTTTCATCATTGTTCATAAAGTGGAGTACACCCTCCACCCCAGAAGCCTCCTCTTGCGCTTTATGGTTCTAGAAAGTACACCTTTTCGTTCCCGCACAACCAAATAACCTTCACAATGTTGAGAGAATAGAGAATTACTTGGCTAGGTCCATCCCATACCGGTCTTATAGTTATACTGTTTTCATAGGTGGATGCTCCACGACCGATCCTTAAAATGGTATGAGCAAGATCACCATCATTCTAACAATAGGGTAGTAGCCAATATTCGACAAGCTCACAATCTGCCTGGAACACATCCACAGGTCAACCATCATGCCACACTTGCCTACACCCTAACTTCCATGTCTAAGCACTTTTACCAAAGTCTTTATCATGGTTCACATTATTAATCAAAAACACCATTTACCTATGTAACCCATGAGTAAGCACATTCTACCCATAACATGAAAACCAAACTGTAGCTATAAGGAATATTGTGGAACACTAGTGTAATACCGAATTTTTTTTTGAGAGAGAGAAAAAAAAGAAAGATTTTGACCAAAAATTGACTTTTTGATCCGTTGCTCGTATGGACGATCGGAGACTGTGGTTGCGTTCATCTCGTCGAGACGAACCCATTTTGCTATTCATATATCCGTTCCGGGCACTTTGTGACCCGTAGCAAGCCCAATAATTTTAGACCGTTGATTGTTTTAAATTTTTTTTAAAAAAATAGGATAAATATCGGATGGATCGGCCCTCAACCCGATCCATCCAGACGCCTCTCGCGTTCTCTCTCTCTCTCTCTCTCTCTCCCCTCGTCGTTGTGCGCGTCGCCTGCGTGCCGCAGCCGCGCCGCTGCTCTTCAGCCGCGCCGCTGCTCTTCGGCTGCGCCGCCGCTCGCGTGCCTCGCCGCCGTGCGTGCAGCCGCGCCGCCGTGTGCTGCTCGCCGACGCGCCTACGCGTCACTGCTGCGTGCGCCGGGCCACCACCGTCGTGCCATCGTGCACGCCGGCCGCCGTGCGTCGCTGCCAGCCGCTGTGAGAAGAAGCAAGCAAGCACAGAGAAAGAGCAGCAAGCATGCAGGAGAAAGCCAGGAAGAAAGAAAAGAAAGAGAAAAGAAAAGGAGAAGAGAAAAGAAAAGAAAAGAAAAGAGAAGAGGAAGGGAAAAAAAAGGAAGAAAAAGGGAAAAGTTGGAATTTTCGCAATTTTGTCGGATTCGTCGTCAATCCTCCAAAGGTGATTCTTCAGTAATTCCTAGACGCTTATGGTTAGATCGAATCAATCAATTCATGTCGTATCATTTCATGTGATCAATAGTCCGATTCGTTTCGATAATCATTATTGATCCGAAGATACGACATCCGAGAAACATTCATTTCTTTCAACGGAGCAAAATCTAATTAGTGAGAACTTTGATTCGACTCTGAATTGAAAATAGTGTATCATTTCATATGATACGGTTTTCTGTTCGGTTTTCCGAAATATAGGCGTATATGCGACGTTTTCAGGCGTAGGATTGACGCTTCATATTTTATGTGTTTTAAATGTGTTTTAGTGCTAATAATATACATGTGTAGGTGGTAATACTTCTGGACGTACCTAATCGAAATTTCTTCGTCGCTTTTGGTAAAAGGCAAGTAATGTGGGGGTGTAATTCAATGCTATGTTTATATTCATGTCTTACTTCTTTCATAGATAAAATTGAAGTATCTGATATTTTCCAATTTATTCATATGCTGAATGATGTCATATTTGATGAATTAAATCAATGTTATTTCGTTGATTTTGTTTATATCGCTGATATCATGAACTAGTAGTAGTGATACTCATCAAAAAGAATCATCAAAAGAAAATTAAGAATTGACGTAGTAGTAGTGATACTCATAAAAAAGAATCATCAAAAGAAAATTAAGAATTGACGTCAATTCACATGCATACATATGCATTTATGCACTTCATATGGTGATAAAGGCCGATCACTGCCACCGTGCGTGATTCGTACCGGTACATGGAGTTGCATGAGAGGTTGGCATCGTCTAGCTCTCAAATGGAGTTGCATCATGACATTCATACATTTTTATGATATCTGAAGAATACAGAATTCTGGGAGTTAAATGCCATATTTTGTGGGAGACCGGGTTAGAGTCTGTCGTTATTTTCTCGACAAATATTCTGAAAGGATATTCTCTTTAAAACTATATGTTTTTTTTACGTTGTGAGAAGAATGATTAATTCCCAAATACTCTTGAATTGGGTGAGATATGTTTATATTCATAGTTGTTACTTACTGAGCTCGTCTCACCCCCCTGTTAAATCTTTTACAGATATGTTTAGAATGTTGACGTGCGTTTTGGGGATAGATCTTGGTAGTTGCACGCACTACCTCATCACGATGTCGATAACTCAACCGGTGTTTAGAAGTTATGTTTTTGGTGGTCTGTCGTTTGTTTTGTATATCTTGTGGTAAGACGCTGGTAGCGTCGTGAAAATTTTTATATGTTGTTTATATTATATATTGTCTACCTGTGGTTTCTTTCTTTTGTGGTCAGTTATACCGCCCCTATAGAGGAAATACTGCTAAAATTTTCCATTTTTGAATAAATATGCTTAGTTGTAAAGTAGGGTGTTACAACTAAGTAAACCCTAACCATGGATATCGCATATTTGACAAGCATGAAATTTATAAAACAAATATTTTCCAAAAGTATGTGCAACATGTTTAAGAACACTTGCCTTGGTTGAATTGCTCAAAATCCCCGAAATCTTGATCCTGGATGTTCTCAAACGCCTCCGAGACAAACTCATCTACACGCGAGCAAACAAGCAACACTAAGAACAAACACTAAACAAAGCAAACATAAGAAACAAACACGGAAACAAGCTAGAGCACGATTTTAGGAAGATTTGGGCGCAAAAGCCACCTAAATCGGAGCCAAGAAGTGAAACTATGGCTAAAAGAATTCTAAATGACTAAAAAAGACAAAAACTATTTTTCTGAAACTATACCTAATTTTTAAAAGGACTAAACATTTATTTTAATATTTTTGCAATACTTTTTATATAGAAAACATTAAATAACATTTACAGAAATAAAAACAGAGCTAAAAAATTTTATAAACATTTACATAAACCATTTTCTATTTTTTGAATCTTTCTAAACATAAAAACCTATTTTTAGAATATTCAAATTATCACGAATTATTTTCTAATGGGAAAATTGGATTTACTGCACAATCACTGGTGTCATCGACTGACTGGGCTGCTGACTCAGCTCTAGAATGCTGACTGGGCTCGCCACGTAGGACAGAGACGCCTACGTGGTCACACACGTGGCATGTTGACTAGGCTGAAGGCTATTTAAAACACGGGTGTCGATCTGAGAATAGACGACTGAGATCCATCTATCGTGAAGGAGTATCTACCATCTAATCTACATCGTACATCTAAGATCGGACGATGGGAGGGTGGGGCTACCTTGGCTCCTGCTGTTCGATGACGATGGCAGTGGCTTCCGTGGTGGTTGATGGACAGAGAGGTCGTTGCGATGGCTGGAACTTGACGACGAGCGGCGGAGTGTGGCCAGGTGGCGACGACGAGCTCGTTTGACGAGTCATGGTGCGTTGGGGAGGCTTGGAGCGGCATGGCAACAATGACGTGTGGAAGAAGTCCGGCGACGGCACGGGGTCATTTTGGTGACGCAAACTCGATGAGAGTTGGGGTGTTGGATGCGGTATGGCAAAGGGAGGCTCGACTGAGGGTCAATCGCAGACTTTATAGAGGGAGGAGGGCAAATCGAGCTGGCTAGCGGGGATTAATGGAAGGCAGAAGTTTAGGGCTCGGTTTCCTTTTCTCCCGTTGTCTTTCCTTTGTGAAATGATCTCATCTTGATGGCGGTCTTCAACGTGGGCCTCAGTTACCAAACAAACGCAACCTCCTTCCTTTACTCGAGCGTGAATTTAATGGATTTTGAATCGATCGGCTGCTCATGGCAAAGAATGAACACAGAGAGATCAGAAGGGGGGGGGGGAGAAAACGGGCATGAGTTGAGTTGCGTTAAATCAAACCGAGAGGCTTGTCCTTTGGCATCCTTCCTTTTTGGTTACTTGTGTAGGAAAATGTCAGATCCTGATGGAGGTAAGAAAACTGATCGGAGAGACTTTTTGCACAAGAACGAATCAGAGGTTCAACAGTCTTGGGAGAAGAACAAGGTTTCTGAGGCTGATCCTGGCAGTGAACCTCCAGGCCCAGGTGAAAAATTCTTTGGCAACTTTCCGTACCCCTACATGAATGACTTACTGCATTTGGGCCAAGCCTTCTCGTTGTCAGTTTGGTGCTGCAAAGAATCGGTGTTGCTCATTTCTTTTTTTAAGGGTACACGCACACTACATACGCGCACCACTCGAGCGCACCACACTCACACCACACATACACGCACGTGCGCGTCCATACACATGTTAGGAGAAATTGAGATGTTAGGAGAAATTGAGAGGTACGAGATCTCTAATGTACAGAAACATGTAGTACCACTAAACGTGCACATATATATATGTACCTAGTACAATCTAAGTGCAACTACCTTTGGAGAAAAACCCCGCGAGTACCCACACGAGCCACCGCTCGAACGCGGGCTGGCTCAGGCGCAACGAGCGCCCTTGCCAACCGAGCTACCGCTGTCATTTCAAACAGAATGAATTCTACAAATACTCTAGCGATAACAGATTGGGTTGCGACAATTGTATAGTCTTCTTCCTCTTCATTTATATCCTTTTCTTTTTTACAGAGCTTTAGGGTTGTAAGTTGCACCTTTTAATTTTAAATAAAGCACAGTAGGGTCCTCCCCTGCTGTATTTCCGTTCAAAAAAGAAGAGAGTTGGTCTGATAGATGTCAATGAGCATTATTACTGGTGGAAAGAGCAATGCTTGAGGGTGCTCCAGTCTAAATTTGATAGCCATGCGCGCTCCTTCGCACCCGACCAAGATATCATAGAGGCACTGAAGAATTGTTCCATCGGACAGGAAACAAACTTCAACCAAGTTCAGAAGCTGTGCATGCCTTCATCAGGTTCAAGAAAGACGAGGCAAGGGAAGTTGGTCCTCAGGATGTGCTTCGGGAGAACTTGGAGCTGATCAAAAGGCAGTTGGGCCTTGAGCATGTAGAGGTCTTGACGTCATCTGACAAAGCCGCTCTTGCTAAAGCTGGGAAACAGGTTTCTCTGCTGGATTAGGATCCGCCGTTCTCGCTAAAGCTGGGAAACAAGTTTCTCTGCTGGATAAGAATCCGGTCGCAATCTTCTAGCAGACAGAAGTTTGAAGCTCAAAACTGAGCTCATGTCATTGTTACTAGTAGTTTTTTTTTTGAGATACCTGTTTCTTATTCTTTTCTCTGCACATGTTGAAGTTATGTTAGTATTGAGCTCTTACAGCAGCCTTTTATTTGGTGAAAACAGCTTTGTCCTTCCCTGTAACTCATTTGTCTGTCAACTCAACGTATGTTCAGGAGATGCCTCTTTATATCTTTCTGTTCTGGATTTCAATTTGAATTTGGATTTGGGAATGATTGAATTTGAGATAGATTTAGGGATTGATCTTGATATAGATTTGATCTGGGAACTAGAAATAAGATTCGAATTTGAATTAGATTCAAATTCCAATCCACACTCAAATAACCAAGAACATAAAGAAACCAAAATACAAATGATCACTTTAATGCATGTTTGAATTTAGAAATTTGTATTTAAGTGACTTTATAAAGACTTAGTCCAATATATATACATATACACACACTTATATGTATATGCATTTGTATAATTGATTATTAATATATGTATATATATATATACACATACTAAAGTTTTTAAATTGAAGTGAATTTTGGGTAATTAACTACATGCTAAACACAAGGTTTTACACCCTCCATTCGAGTAACTGCCTAATTAACCAAAGGACACTTGTGTGCGAACTGCAATAATATGAAGCGGTACTAAACAAAACCAACGCGCTCCTTGAAGCGGCAGGGCTTTGGCAATGTGCTCGAATGGACACGAGTGTTATGGAAGCGCTCGGCGTGCTGTGCCCGACGGGAACATAATATGCGGCGAGACGTCCAGAGCAAGACTCGGCATTCGGTAGAAGAGGGCTATCATGAGCCAAATGGCGTGTGGTGAAAAACACCAAACGATCTGACAATGGTGAAATGGTGATTGAGGCTAAAACCGAGATGCGACGATGGAAGCATGGTTTCATTACTCTAATCAACCGTTTCTTCACTATTAGTTCAACGTTCCCTGGTCTCATCACCCTGAACTCCTTCCAAGTATTTGCAGATTATTAGTAACGGATCCAACCTAAAAATATAGATAGAACAGAGTCAACCACTCAACTATAAATCAGTACCGTCAGAGAAAAAAAATACGGTGCAGAGTGATCGATGTAAAGATCTTGCCGCTAGAGGGCGCCCTACCTCGCCCTATTGACCCATCCACCTATGCAGATTACCGTGCTCCCTCCACTTCGGTGATTCTCAGCAGCGTGAGCCTTGCCGAGACAACGTAATGCGCAATCATCTGTCAATGCTGCAGCATATTCGTTGTACATTTTTTTTATTAGTACTGCACCTCAGAACATGCCAGATATTATTCTTATTTCGGAAACTTTGCTGTGATTTGTTAGCACACCCTGAAGCATATATAAAAGATGCCTATAACAAGATACACATATGGATGATGCTGAGGCGTTCATTGCGTGCAAATCATTAAAAACCTAGATTGATCCTTTCCACTCCAATACATGGTTTCCTTGTTTAATAGGTTTGTGCTACATATTATTATTTCTCTATTTCCAATTTTATTACAAACTTGGACAAATTATGATTTTGTTCAATCCAATTCTATTCCTATATATGGCTACCATGATGATCGTTTCTTACCTTATTCCTTTTCCTTCACTGCGATTGATCTTATAATGGAAAAAGGTATATTAGCACTCTTGCATGGGAAAAAAGGTCTTTATGCCTTGCATATTAGGGAGAAATTGTATAGAATAGCTAAAGCAGTGATATACTAAAATAGAAGATACAATTCTTAAAAGATAGCCAAAATCATATTACAATAGTCCATCCATTCAATATATTTAACCTCTATCAGATACACATTTAAAGCAAACATTTTTAGTTTCAAGATATAGCTGCTGAATGTCTTTCCCGTATCGATCATGACAACTTCTCCTTAATCTCGTATGATTTTAACATTGAAAGAAAGAGATAAAGTCACTTAAGGGAGTTTCTCGATATTAGGAGAAGTTGACATGATGAGTGTGGGAAAGACATTCACCAGTGATATCATGAAACTAAAAATATTTACTTTAAATGTTGTATCTATCAGAGGTTAAATCTATTGGATGGATGGGCCATTTTAATATGATTTTTGACTATCTTTTATGAATTGTATCATCTGTTTCAGCATATCACTGGATTTTAACTATTCTAAACAGTTTCTCTCTAATATGCAAAGCATAATGACCCCTTTTTTCTCCATGCACTAGTGCTAATATTCCTTTTTCCATTATGTTATTAAGAGCAGACTCCAGGCGTCTTGAATAGCGACCGTTGGCCCTGCAACACATGATTCTTATTGTTGGAATTGATCTTGGCCTTAAGTTTTGACGTGTTTCCTAACGTGACCGAGAAAGAAGGAGAGACCGTTTCCTCACCATGCGCCTTGATCGGAGGCGCAACCAATAATTGGTTGCGGTCCCGATCCGTGCAACACTACAATATAAAGGGGAGGAGCCAACACCCACAATGACTAGTTCTCGCGTGGCCGTGCCTAACCCTAACACCTAGAACCCTATCTCGACCATAAGGGTGCCGTCAACGGGTCAAAGACTGCCACCACATCGTCCATGCCAATGACCTGCTTCACCACGCTGACATCCACTACACCAACGGTCTGCATGGCTACACTGACGCTCTTTAACCTCACTGTCAAGCACTAATGGCGTCATCATACGCAGGTACGCACCTCACGCTTCCGATATTAAGAGGTGCTTGATCTAGAGTTAGGCCATCATGTTGATTAGATGAGAATTAGCTCTAACATTTTGGTATCAGAGCCAACTTACCTCTAATCAAGCCAGTCAGACCCAATTAGACCAAATTAGAATATCTTATGTTCGGATGATGACAATCTATGACTTAGGCCAAATTTGGTTCAGTTCAATTGAAATTAGTTGTTAATTATGTGTTTTTTCAAGGTCTATTTGACTCGGATCTATATGTTTACATCATGTTTATAACTATATGCTTATGGTTGTTGTGATCCGACCCATGTTTGACTCTAATTGATGCAAATTAGACTCAATTGACCATTTTTTAAGTTCAAATTGGCCTCGGTTTAGAACTTATTTAGTCATGTTTATGTACTTTTGTGTGTTTGTGTGGCTCCAGAGGCTCGACTAGGGTTTCATGTCTCAGGCAATCATAGAGAAGGAGGGGAATTGTGCAAATTTACAGAAAACTTAAGTTTTCCCCCTCCCCCTCACCATTTTCCCCAAATTGCTAACCCTAATCTAAAGAGGGGGAGGCAAACTTACGCGTTCATGATGAAATCAAAGCCGCCGAAGCCAGTTCTCGAACTCCTCTCCGACAGATCCGCCTCCTCCGCCTCATGTGTGCACGGGTTCCCTCCGTCGCCTGTTTTCTTCCACGTGCGAGTTGGAGATCCATCGTCGTGCTTGACGTTATCGTGGGCACCACCGAAGGTCTAACTGACAGAGCCGCACGCAACTCTCATCATGCACGTGCTCCGCTAGGTAGGCCCACAACGGCGCCGCTCGCCTTGCTCTCCTCTTCTCTCTCTCTCTCTCTCTCTCTCTCTCTCTCTGCCTTTTTCCCTAGTTGCGTTGCGTCGCCGGAGTTCTTATGGCGGCCGCTCAGCTCTCTCGCTTGTCTTGCGGCGCGGAGATCTCAGAGGGAGACGGAGGAAATGGATAGGGTTAGGGTTTTGGGGGAGAGTCAGCGGGTTTTGATCCGGAGAGAAGAACGAAGAACCGTCGATCATGAATGAACGGTTGCGATGTGCTGGGATCTCAGGCTGGAATGGGCAAGATGAGCCGGCACACCACTCTAGGCCATGGCGCCATTGGGTTGCACGTGTTCTCTTAAGGCCGGCTGGGCTACCTGGATCTGGACTGGCCTAATCTTTCGGGCTTCTTTATTTTCAGTGAATTCTAGTGATTCTTTAACATTATCTCACTTATTTACAGGATGCATTAATGTTTATTGCTCAAAATAATGATGTTTTATGCATTAAGATTATGAATTAATTCTCTGGTCGAATTGGAACCAACGGGAAGATTTTTTGGAGAATTTTACGGTTAATTTACGCAAGTTCATAATTACTTTCTGACCAAAGTTGACTGTAATTATGCACCATTTTATGTGTTCATTGAAATTCTTTTCCGTTTTCTACCCAATGGTGATGTGGATTAGAGTTTTAATTTTGCATGATTTTAATCAAACCAATGTTAGGGTTATTTTCGTACAAATTATTTCTTTGTAATAATTTTTTAATCTGGCCCAATTTTTTTCTCTCCACCTCTTAACGTTTCTTCTTTTGCCGTCACAATTGACGGCATAGAGCAACTTAAGGGGGATAACTTTCCCGCTTGGAAAGCTAAGGTGACTGTTGTCCTTGGAGTTTTGAACCTTGACTATACCCTCAGGGTTGACGCTCCCACTGCTTCAACCATTGGCGTGAAAAATTATGATGAATTAAAGAAAACTTATGATGCGCTTTCTAAGAAGTGGGAGCGGTCCAACCGCATGTCTCTTATGGTAATGAGGAACTCGATATCAGATGCTATAAGGGGAGCAATCTCAAACTCAGAAAAAGCTAAGTTGTACTTGGCATCTGTGAAGGAACAATTCAAAGGTACCTCCAAGGTTTATGCCAGTACACTGATCCAGAAGCTCCTCAACACTAAGTACAATTATGGATCCGACGGCATAAGAGAACACATCATGATGTTGACAAACATGGCTGCCAAATTCAAGGGCATGGACATGAAAATCTCTGAATGTTTCCTTGTCCACTTCACTATAACATCTCTCCCTCCTGATTTTACTCCTTTTAAGATAAATTACAACACTCAGAAGGAGAAGTGGAGCATGAGCGACTTGATCGCGATGTGCGTCCAAGAGGAAGAGAGGGTGATGGCTGAGAAGAAAGACTTTGTGAATCAAGTTAGCAGCTCCAACAATAAAACAAAATTCCAAGGGAATTTCAAGTCTAAGAAGAAGTTGCATTTCATCGCTAAGCACAATAAGGCAGCACAGAGGGCGCCCAAGGCACCTGCTCCTTCTGCTCCTGCCTCTCAAAAATCTAAGGATGACAATACCACTTCTGCCACGAGAAGGACTACTACCAAAAGGATTATGTTGGTTTACTGAAGTGGCTCCCAAATAAGGATAATGATTTAATAACATTCATTTATGTATCTCTTTATACTGATTTTTCCCTTAATTCATGTTGGATTGACTCAGGTGTCACTGTGCACCTTACCAACTCCTTAAAGGGATTCCTTACCGTAAGAACTTTAGGAAAGGGGGAGTGAAGTCTTAGAGTGACCAATGGGAAGGAAGCTGAAGTTGAAGTTTTCGGATCCCTTCCATTAGTTCTTGATAGTGACTTCACTCTTAGGCTGAATAATGTAGTTTATGTTCCTTCTATGAGGAGGAATCTTATTTAAGTTTCGATGTTAGACGTTTATGGTTTTCATTGTAATTTTGAAGATAATAAGTGCATTCTTAAGTTTAATTCAAATGTTATTGGTCTTGCCATCCGACAAGAGAAACTTTATATGCTTCCTCTTAATGAATCATATTTGTCTATGAATGTCTGTAATATAAGCCATAAGAGAAAGATAAGTAGAATTAATGAGACTTTTTCGAAACTGTAGCATTGTCATTTAGGCCACATTTCGAGGGGGAGAATGGAGTGTCACATTAAGGAAGAAATTCTCCAACCCTTAGAATTCTCCGACTCTGACCACGTCATAGATTGAATTAAAGAAAAATATGTTAAGTAAATAAAGAAGGGACCACTCGGAGCACATGATTATTAGAATTAATTCACACAAACATCTGTGATCCTTTTCCTGTGACATCGGTTGATGGTTTTGATTCATTCATTATGTTCACTGATGATTTCTCCTGTTACAGCTATATCTACCCCATTAAAGATCGATTTGAGTCTCTCGATCAATTCAAGATATTTAAGGTTGAGGTAGAAAATCAGCACAACCTAAAAATTAAAGTAGTAAGATTGGATTGTGAGGGGAGAGTATTATGGGAGACATACCCCATACGGGCAAATCTCTGGCCCCTTTGCCAAGTTCCTTTAGGAAAATGGCATAATAGCCTAATATTCTACACCTAGTGAACCTCAGCGGAACGGGGTAGCTGAGCGACACAACCATACGCTTATGGATATGATACGAAGTATGCTCAGCTATTCTAGTTTACCAGTTGAATTGTGGATGGAGGCACTTAAGATAGTCGCACACATTCTTAATCAGGTTCCCAATAAATCAGTTTCAAAAACACCTTACAAATCATGGGCTAGAAGAAGACCCTCTTTAAAGTATTTACACGTGTGGGGTTGTATAACTGAAGCTAAAGTATTTAATCCACATATTGAAAAATTAGATCCTAAGATAGTTACTTGTCACTTTATCGGGTATCTCGAGAGATCGAAGGGGTATCGTTTTTACTGTCCAGATATGATCACTAGGTTTGTTAAAATAAGACACGCTGTAAATCTTGAGAATAGAGATCTGGAGCCCAAGGAGGTTGATCTCAAGGAAAAGCGGGTTTATGTTCCTACGCCGCTGATCTAAGAGCCTTACATCCCTATGCCCTAGGTGGTTGCACCTTCAGTAGAAACTAACATCAGTGCACCCCCTGTTGAGGTCTCTAAAATTCCTAACGATACACATAATGATGAGCCTCAGCAGTCCCCTGCAGTACACAGTCCTGGTCTTGCAGTACCTAATGAACCGATCAGAAGATCACATCGTGATAGGAGACCTGCCATCTCGAACTATTACGTTGTCTATATGAATGAGGATGTTAATGATATAGGGAATGCAGAAGATACCAACTCATATAAAGAGGCCAAGATGAGTGAGTATTCGTCTGAGTGTCTTACTATGATCGACGAATTAAAATCTATGAGCGATAATGATGTATAGGACCTGGTAGAAATCCCTAACTGAGCCAAAATAGTAGCCTGTAAATGGGTCTATAAGACCAAGCATGACTCTAAGGGGAACATCGAAAGATTCCAAGTAAGGCTTGTAGCTAAAGGCTTCTCGCAAAGAGAATGGATCGATTATAATGAAACTTTCTCTCCTGTATCAAGTAAAGATCCTTTCAGAATAATTATGGCACTTACATCGTATTATGATTTAGAGCTACATCAGATGGACGTAAAGACGACATTCCTTAATAGTGACTTGAAAGAAAACATTTACATGGATCAGCCGAAAGGTTTTGTCATGGAAGGAAATGAACATTTGGGATGTCGCCTTAAGAAATCAATTTACAAGCGTCTAAGCAGTGGTATCTCAAGTTTGATAGAGTTATTAGAAATTTTGTCTTTAAAGAAAATGAAGTTGATAACTGCATTTATGTAAAGTTTAAAGGGATGGAAATTCACCTTCTTAGTTATTTATATGGATGATATCTTATTGGCCAACAGCGATCCTTTGTTGTTTGAGACCAAGAGCTTTCTTTCGTCTAATTTTGATATGAAGGATCTTGGTGAAGCCTCTTATGTTCTTGGCATTGAAATTCACCAAGATCGGTCTAAAGGAGTATTAGGTTTGTCTCAAAAGGCATACATTGACAGCGTGCTGAAGAAATACAATATGCATAAGTGCTCTGCTATGCCTACTCCTATTGTTAAGGGAGATAAGTTTGGGACATTTCAATGTATGAGGAATCGATATGAAATTGATCAAATGAAGTTAGTTCCTTATGCTTCAGCTATCAGAAGCATTATGTATGCTCAAGTATGTACGTGCCCTAACTTAGCTTTCATGACCGGGATGCTTGGCAGATATCAGTTAAATCCAGGATCGGACCACTAGAAAGCCGTTAAGAAAGTCCTTCGTTATTTGCAAGGCACTAAGAACTACATGCTCATATTTAGAAAATCGATAACCTGGAAGTTATTAGTTATCCGGATGCAGATTTTGTGGGGTGTGTGGTTACTAATAAATCCACATTAGATTATAATATGAACAAGGGTTCCCGATCTTCCGAAAGGTTCTGGTAACTCTCGATTTGGTGGAAACGAGACACAAGTCGATCCGGCTTCCGAACAACACGATCCGAAACCCCGCAATCGCAGCACCACGTCTCCTCTGGTTATCAACCGGCGTTGCACGGTTGACCTCGCCAAGAAGGCTAAAATCCTTGCCTGCGAATCGAAGAACACAAGCAAGAGCAAGGAAGAATGCAACCAAATTGCAGATGAATGATTAATCTCACGAGTTGGGGTCTCACAAACCGACGAAACGGCGAAACTGTTCTTGACAGAATAATCTAAGCAAAACCCAACCCTAATTAGGGCGGCGGCTACTGTATATAAAGGATTAGGGTCGGCCAAGGACCCCTAGACGCGTCCCTAATGGACTCCAACACGATACATGGCCCAACGGACCAAAAACGGTGACGCAGCACCGGGACAGATTCTGGACGCTGACTTGTTTCGACGTTTCCCGTTGACTCAGAAGGACTTTGGACCTCAAACCAACGCCATTGGTTTCCTTATGAAATTATCTTTCCAACCATATGTGAATCGTCGAAAACGGAGTCCGGATGCGTCCTGGGCGTCCGTTTTATTGCTCGCTGGTCCTGGAGGCCGAGGCTGATTCGGACTCGAGTTGGACTGGACCTCCTGCTGTTGTTGGACGTCCTAGCTGCTCCTCCACACCTCCAAGCCTTCCTCTATATGTTTCCTTGTCCTCTCCATGATTCCTAAACAACACATAATCATTAGGTAGTAATCTATTCTCAAAATTATATAAAGAGTTGCTTAGGAACGAGCTCACCTCTAAATTTAATTGTCGTGCGTGAGCTCTTGTGATTGGACCTTGAAAGTTCAATGGAGGATCATTGTATGTATCCGAGGGAGTGATGTCCTCATCAGATTATATCTTCACCCTCGTCGGAGGAGCTATCTCGTGGAAAAGCTCAAAACAGACACTTACAGCATCATCAGCGATGCAAGCTGAGTTTGTAGCATGTTATGAGACTACCGGGCAAGTTGTATGGCTAAACAACTTTATCCCAGGATTAAGAGTGGTCGGCATTATTTCAAAGTCACTTACGTTATACTGCGATAATCAACCCGTAGTTTTCTATACGAGTAACAACAAGTCGAGTGGTGCTGCCAAACATATCAATATTAAGTATCATGTTGTGAAAGATAGAATCCAAGATCAAATAATCAGCGTCAAGCATATAAGCACTAAGTCAATGCTTGTGGATCTACTTACTAAAGCCTGACCACCCCACATTTTTTGTGATCATGTTTTCAGCATGGGGTTATTGGAAAGCCTATGATTTTGGATAAGAGGACCATAATGCAAACCAACTCCCATTAGTAATAACGAATTTTCATTTTGAGATAGAGTGGTATACTATAGGTATTTAGGTTTCAGTGGTATTTAATTAGCCGTTGTAATGCTTTATCTAAGTGTGCTATTTCATTGAGAGTGGGTTTATGATGTTATCCTTACGATCAAGGGTGAGAATGTTAGAATTGATCTCAGCCTTAAGTTTTGACGTGTTTCCTAACGTGACCGAGAAAGAAGGGGAGACCGTTTCCTCACCATGCGCCTTGATCGGAGGCGCAAGCAACAATTGGTTGCGGTCCCGATCCGTGCAGCGCTAAAATATAAAGAGAAGGAGCCAACACCCATGATGACTAGTTCTCGTGTGGCCCTGCCTAACTCTAACACCTAGAAACCCCATCTCTATCATAAGGGCGCTGTCGATGGGTCGAAGACCACCGCCACATCGTCCATGCCATGACCTGCTTCACCACGCCGGCATCCACTACACCGACAGTCTGCACGGCTACACCGACACTCTTCAACCTTACTGTCTAGCACTAATGGGGTCACCGAACGCAAGTATGCACCTCATGCTTCCACAATTAAGAGGTGCTTGATCTAGAGTTAGTCCATCATATTGATTAGATGAGAATTAGTTCTAACACTTATGTCAGTCAAAAGTCTGGCACTCTATGGTACACAATACCATGTATGCTATTGACAACTATATGCCACTAAACCTGTGACTAAAGAACAAAATGATCCCACCACCATCATCATCATCACCGGTATATCTACATCATCTCCAGCAAACACAACACTAACTACAGATCCATCTTGTGATTCGCTGTATTTTTTTACCAAAGGGACAAAACTAGGTAGGGTTCAGCTTGATGCCACGATGCCTCGCAGATTCCATGATGCTCGTTGGGTTCAAGATTATTAATTTAACCTCTACTTACATCTAATTTTCTATTGGCTACAAGGCTAAATCTAATCTAGGTCTAAAATGCTGAAACTAAATAAAACCAACCAGACAACCAAAAGAGCTTCTAAAGACCAGGAATTTGGACAGGGGAATAAATCTAAATTTTAGATGAATTCAGACGAAAGAATTACCAGAATTGGAGTCCAAAAGGAGAAGATACAACCTTCGTTCTCCGTAATATTGATCCTGAATTAATTCAAGAAAAAGAAAAAAGATTAGAATATTCCCTGATTTTATATTATTTTTTGAAAAACCTGAAATTACTGTTGGGTGGGCCTATTGAAAGTTAACGGTCATCGTTCAACAATTGACCATTGACCAGACATGTTGGCCATGTCTAACAGGTCAACTGGACTAGGTCTGGGTTGGGCTAGACTGAGATGGGCTGGACATGGGTTGGACTTGGGTCGATTCAGGTTGGGTTTTAGGTCCATAAGCCAACTGGGTTGAAAGGTCAAGATCCAATAAGTAAGCTCAGCCTACACATTAAATAAAAGGAAACAGGGATGGAAGCTAAATGGGCCAACAGAAGGATTAAGACCCACGACATGTTTTGATATCTAAGACCACGCTGCCCTATCTTCTCAAGCCCGATCCGTCTTCCTTGTCTCCTGAGTCCGTTGTCAACCTTGTGTCCGCGCTCGACACGGTCACGCTGCCCTGCCTCACGAGCCGTCTCCCTAAGCCCAAGCCGTATCTCTACCTCCCCAATTAAAAGAATGGCAAGTTGAGTGTTTAAGATTGTGGCAATAGGCATATCTAAATGAGTGATAGAAAATACATTCGCTTCAAAATGATTGTGTTTTCGTCATTCGTTCAGATTTACTATTGTCACTCAAATAGCGCAAGATGTAAAACATATGGTGCAATACTGTTGTACCAGAAGCTCTTCGGCGTATGGTGCAATACTACAATACTAGATCCTAAATTGGAGAGCTTTCGGGTACAACAACCTTGCAACATCCATTTATATTTGTCATTGCGGTTTCAAGAAGATTGTAGTTTCAAACTAGGATCAAGCTTGAGCATGGGGATCAATGTGCCTTGTGGTGCAAAATTGCTCTACCAAGAGCTTGGAGCCCTAAGCAGTTTTGCACCGTTAGGCACATTGATCCTAATGCTGAATGAGATTCTGCTATGAATTTAGATTTAGATATAAAATACTTTACCACGGATATTTCGGTATGGGGCCTTTGTCTCAAGTTTGAGACAGATCCCTATACCAAAGAGTTTGTGGTAGAGTATTTTTGCACATGTGGATGAATTATAACTGCCGGTTCAAGGATATAACCGATAGTGATAGTTGGATTATCACTGTCGGTTCCAAAACTGAAATTGATGCTAGTTTTGAACTGGTAATGATGCCAGTTTTGAACTGACAGTGATAGTTTGTTCTATAGTAGTGGGTAACCCTAGGTGCCCCGCCCAAGATCTAATGGATCAGGAGAGGCAATAACAATAGTTAGAGAGGGAGTAAAGGAGAGGTAGCCCTAGGTGCTCCACCCAAAATAGGATGGATCTGAAGGGGCAACAATGACGGTGGTAACCTATGTGCCCCACTCAAAATAAGGGAGAGGTGACCCTAGGTGCCTAGTGTGAAATAGGATGGATCAGGAGGGGCAAAAACAATGGTGAGGAAGGCAATAGAGGAGAGGAGAAGTGACCCTATGCACCATGTCAAAATAGAAAGGATTAGGAGGAGCGACAACAGGGATAACCTCTTGATCTATCAAAACACAATACAACATATCAGCAGTATAAGTAAGAAGCATGCGTCAGATGAGTATATGATTATAAACTAGCACAATTTACTTCCTTGCAAATTTGAAGCATGAATATCCTCCATTTGCACTTTTATCCTTTTGCCTTTGCAAACGGTTAAGAACCACATACTATCCTTCTTCATCGTATGAAAAGCTAACCGTTAGTCATCCAGAACAGCATGTTGGGTCACCATGTTCTTGCACTATCAACATTCTAGAAAACTGTACATTCATTCATCAATACAGAGGTTTCAAGGTCATGACAGAAGATTGGCAAACTATCAAGATATTGTTAGCCTAATTTTGATTGTAGATACTAAAGTTTGAATCGTAAAACGTGTGTGGTAGCATTTAAAAAGAAAAACATAAGAATTCAAAATATATGGAATATGGAACATATATCGAAGGATTACTTGTGAAGAACACCATGGTGCAAATGATTTTCAACCTGGAGCAACTTTTGAAAATTAAATCTAAAATCACATGTTTTCTTGCGCCACCCACTTTCCCCGGGCCTATCGATGCACGCCACGTGGTTCACAAACCCTAGAACACGTGCATCAAATAGGGAAAACTAGAAAGATGCATGGCATTGTTATGTCACTTAGTCTGGCCCACCACTTATTCTGACCCACTGAGGTATGACAAAGCATGTTATCTACTGGTTTGAGAAGAATTATGCCATTAGGCGTCAAATTGGTGTGCACCACTATCGTCCTCCCCTCACGCATCCCATTATCTATGTCGCCTTCCACCCTCACGCCGTCCCACCACTGGGAACCCATGGAACTTCACCCTAAAACCTTTGGAACTTCTTAATCTATAGTCGGGAATTCGCAGAACTTTCGCTTGGAACCTTTGGAACTTTGTGATCAAGTAATGGAACTTTCATCACCATGCTTTGGAATGTTTCCCCTTTGCATAAACATCTCTTTTTAGAACTTCAATTTTCATCATCTAAAACTTCTAGTTTTTTTTACCATTTTGCGGTCATGTGGGCTAGGCGAAGATGCTCTTTGGCGCTAGTGATGACACCGAAAAGCTATGGGGAGGCACGGCAAGGACCAATGACCAACGAGGTGATAGTGGTGCGAGCAATGGGTGTGGGGAAGAAGATGGGGGTGCAAGTTATGAAGTGAGACAACATTGGTTTACCGCTGGTGCGGTATATTAATGACCCGCAAGGGGATGAGATCATAGCGTACTTTCACCTGAGAGTATTCCTAGGTTATCGAATCCATAAGGATCTTATTATGCAGCGAAGTGTGCTTTCGGTCACGTGTAGAGGTGCAATGCAAGGAGTTTTGATATAATTTATGCAAGAATAAATAAATGCAAAAATAATAAATTTCAAAAATAAACTAAATTACAAAATGCATCAATGATGAATAAAATGGAGTAGAAGATAGATCCTAGACTTAGGTTCACTGGAACTAATGGTGGGACATGGCGGCATAGTCTACTATCATCAGACGATCTCCATAGCATAGCTACTATCTCGCATCTAGTAATTAGTAGCACTAGTCCACCTTTTGAAATCCCTATTTGGGTAGATGTTCCGGTATTAGACCACAAGGGCCAGACCAAAGAATTAGATTTTGTGGATTAACCATTTCCCCTTAGATAAATGAGGATCCCCTTTGGTAATTGGGCCTGTCCACAAAGGAATCGCCGGTTCACACCCATCAATCTATCTTGTATGTGGTCTAAATCGATGGATTAGACATCTCCAATCATTAGTTATACGAGCAATACGAGAATAAAGAATAAATTATGAAGCAAATAGTGCCACAAAACCCTAGAACATGCTAGATCACCATAGGCCTAAGACCTAATCAATAACTCATGCATACATGATAAAGAACAAGTAGAAGAAGGGAAATGATTAATTCAAACAAAAATGTTGTTTATGGTACAAGAGGAACAGTAGCAACACCAATTACAAAGGGAGAAATGGAGATAATAGCGACAAAGTGGCAGTAGAGGAGAGGCTGGTGCATGGCCTAGGGCCAGCCCGGGTTAGGGCGGTGCCCTCTCCTTCTCCCTCTTGGGTGAAGGTATGGAAATGGTGTTCTCCCTCGGTTCTTAGTGTGCTAGGATCGGCTTGGAGTGTTGGGGACAACCTCATCTTGTAAGTGTGGCAGTGTCTAGCATTGGAGACCCTTATATAGACATGTGAGAGCCTTCCCGTTTGCTTAGATGTCCTTCCAATCCAATGGTTGATAGGTTATTTCCTCCCTCCAAACATGTTCCTTTAAGTCATAAGGAAACTCCAAAAACAAATCCAAAGTGATTCAGCTTTAAACGACGAAGATTCGAGCTTTCTAGGGTTGCTCGCATGCCCTGGTATGGTCATGGTACGATTACTTATAGTGATCATATCGCACCCCTTGAAATTCCTAGAATTCCACTGTGTGCAGCTCGTCTTCAGAAATTCATAGAAAATTCATATAGAGTCAGATCAAGGGAATCTTAATATGAAAATTGTAGCTCTTGACGACATATACAATTTTGATGCTGTGACTTTGTCCATTTAAGGTGATTAAGATGCAAAAATAATTAAAATAAGCTTTAGGTTGAATATTAGGCACATGTAATTCCTCCGACTTCGCTCCAAATTGACTCTTTTCATCGTGGTTCGTCCATAGGAATTCCATATCACCATTATTCTGCATGAAAACATATAAGCAATGCTCAAGTAATAAACATGAATATTGAGTTTTATGCAGCATTTATAATAAAGCACTTGTTGGAGAAGGCATTATTGAAGCATTTTTCATTGAGAGCAAGGTAAAGTGATGATATTTTGGCATCATCAAATATATCTGCCCCCGGAGCAGGGCAACCTCCATATACGAATTGTGCCAGACGATTGAGGGAGACGAGTAGAATAATTGTGAGAAATAGGTGGAGCGGATGCAAAGGCTTGCGATTTAACATTTCTGAGAGGGGATATATTTGATAGGCAAGATAGGCAGTAGATGGTCTAGGGTGATAAAATATTATGTTCGAAGATTTCATTCCCACCTGGACTTTTTTTTATGGCTCTTGTTTTATGAGTGGAAGTGGTGTATTTCTTTATGAGGGGAAGAGGCTCATAGCCCTCTCATTTAAGGTCTAAAACTTAGGGAAAAAATATGTCACCTAATCCGATAAACCTAAATATGGCCCAAGGAGTTCTAATAGGGAGATCCTTTTTTGCAAACTCAACATCATATTATGTGATTTTCATATCTTTCACTCAAGCTTTTGCACATCTCTTGATAAAAAGTTTTGTGATGTATTTTGCTAGTGGTGTTTTCATAAGTTTGCTTCCACATTTCATTTTAATGAAGGACTAGCACTGGTCGTCTTGTTGATGATAAATTTGGTGCTTGTCACGATGTCACCCAATGCTCGGTGAAGGAATGGATTTGTATTTGACTTCCCTTGTCAAGTTGAAAATCAACTGTTTTACTTGGTTATTTGGCTTCCCTTGTCCTATTATGTGTCACACTATAGGCCTCTATGTACCAGTTTATGAAGTGCAACATTCCTATTAAATTGTGATGTCTATCAGTATGTGAAGATCGCAATCT
This sequence comes from Phragmites australis, assembly GCF_958298935.1. Classification (NCBI taxonomy): domain Eukaryota; kingdom Viridiplantae; phylum Streptophyta; class Magnoliopsida; order Poales; family Poaceae; genus Phragmites; species Phragmites australis. Next base: position 19,191,900 of record NC_084942.1, on the reverse strand, counting down.
AGTTGGTATGGTACACTCATCTTATGTCAAGTATGCAGAATTGCTCTTGTTTGCTTTGGTTTTGTAGTTTGTCTTAAGCTTGAGTACTTTTGCTTGACTTTCTTGTAGCCTGCTTGTGCATTTGTGCTGGTATACTTGCCATGTAGCCTGTTTGATTGTGTCAGTGGCTTTGTGCCATGTGCAATGCATGTGCTCTACTCCGCTACTGCAATTTTGATGGTCGGCGTTTGGTTCTCTGACCTAGACCAAGACAGATGTTGGTATCATATATAACCCAAAATCTACTAAATGCATACTTAGTCTATATTATCAATGACCTAAAAATTGTATCTATACTGATTTGGACATGCCTCAATTGTGCCTACGCCCTTAGGAGTTTAGGTAATTACATGTTATTGTTGTGACATTTGTAACTGTTGAAATGAGGGCAATGCAATCTTGTAGAACGTACCCATCCCTCCTCTCATGAATCATGATATTTTTTATGAAGCCACTAGATATTGTTGCCATGAAAAAGTTAGAACAATGTAGAACATAAATATTTTGAAATCTTCTAGAACCCTCCCCACCTCTCATGGTATTTTCTATGAAGCCACTAGAAATTTTTTCCATGAAAAAATTAGAAGAATGTAAAACATAGATATTTTGTTTGTAAAACTCTAGAAGGGGGAACACTTGTCACAATGGTATGAACCCCTTTGGCCTATAAATAGGGTGGCATGCCTTCTTCCAATGATAAGCCATGAGGAGCAAGGTAGAAGGAGGCATGGTAGTAGAGAGTGATAGTTAGAGAATTAGAGTGAGAGAAGGGTAAGAGAGAAGGATGAGAGTTAAGATAGTCACCAAAAAGAGTTTTGTATATTCTTGTGCAATAGTTATATTGCTGTAATAAAGGGTATCTTTTTGTAAGTAGTAGTATCCCAATTAAATTATTAGTGTATAAGTACTTAGTACATACTAAGTTGTGATTCATCTTAAGGTTGCCTCTGCAACCTGGAACTCAGCTTCATCTAAAGTTAGGCTCTGCCACTCAGAACTGAGAAGACGGCTCTGACGTCCAAATGACTTAATGCACTAAGTAACTAGAAATTAGAAGGGGCTAACTAACTTATGTGGGTCAGTGTATCATAAGTCAATAACTTAGTGGGTATTAGAGCCACCTCAGGCTTACCAATAGTAATACTATCAACATTCTTAACAAACATGTTCCTTTCTCATAAATGTAATATGTCTTCAGGCTTATAGCTTCTCTAAGTAGATATGAATAATTGGAAGGTACATTGTGAAAGGATCGAATGGCCCAAGAGGAGAGTGAATTGTGCACTAATTAAAAACAACTTCTATCAAATTCTAGAACAAGTAACAACCTTAACCTAGATGAAAGGTAATGCAACTACACGATCAAACTAGAGGAAAGCAAGAAAACAAGATAGAATACAAAATAAATGTGGAATTGAAAGCTCGCCAGAAAGTAAATGCTCAAATCCAAATGCGGAAAAGTAAATAGAAAAGCAAGAAGACACCAATTTTTTCCAAGGTATTGAGGAGTTGGCACCCCCTAGTTCTCATTGAAGCATCCACCAAGGATATCGCTTCCTCTTGAGTCACCAAGACTTAAGTGCTACCTCATGATTGTCACTTCTCCATATCCAGATTGATGGGTATCAAACCAAGTACATTGCTCTTCTCGGGGCTCCCACAAGAACTCTAAGAGCTCATCAAGACAGCTTCAATTACCAAAGATCGGCTAGATGTTGCCAACCACCAAGAGTAACAAGCCAATAGCTTCACTTGACCAATATCAAGCCTAAACTTCAGTTAGATCCAAAAATTTTACTCTCTAAGCACTAATGATGTCCTTAATCTTCAATTAGGGACTTTGCAAATCACTCTAGTACTCTCTCTTGCTTCTTGATGACACACATAGAGTATGATCTCTTATGGGTTGCAAGAGATTGAAGTGAGACCGAGTGAGGGGGTTATATGTAGGCTAGAGGTCCAATTCTAGCTGTTGCCCAACCACCCACACTTTTTGTGAACATCAAATGATCCGGCGCGCAACAGCTCACATACACCGGACCATCCGGCGTGTACCTTTTCTGAAAGCTAGCTGATACCAGCTGTCAATAGCCGTACTGCTTTGAAATACTCTGACAAAGTCTCCTATACTCACGCCGTACCATCCCGCATGCACAACCACACCAAACTGGCTGCGAAACCATCTCTGGAAAAATTGTTGTACTGAAGTCACCATGTGTACGTCTGACCATCAGGCATATACAACTACTTTTTCTATACAAAACTTTGGTTCTATATAAAAAGCTCCGGCGTATTCCATCCTCAATACCGGACCATCTGGTGTATTGACTTGAAGCACCTCTTCTGACATAACACTCCGGCGAGTTCAATTTGTTGAGCACTGGACCATCCAGCGTATGCAATTTTCTCTGGACTCGTCCAATTCAACATTTCTCGAGTTTTAACTTCTCGACAACTTATCCATATGCTTCATTTCACAAATGTGCATCCAACCAATCCTAGAATCATCTAGGTTAAGCTACTACTCTTAGCCCCTCTTTATAATATGATTAAAATACTAAGAAATAGAACCTATACTACTCTAAGTGTCATTCATCTCCTTGTGACACTTAGAACTAGAAGATTCTTAATTTTGAAGCTCATATCCTTTGAGCATCCATAGAATCATCTTAGGGATCAAGAATATTCAATTATCATAGTGAACTAAATTTTTTATACCCTTCAAAGCAAACTTGTTAGTCACGATGATACGGTTATCATTAATTACCGAAACACTTACCACTTACCTATGGATCTAGATGCTACCCATTGATATGAAAATAACAATATTTCTCCTTTTTTTAAGGTCTGGTGGTAGGAGATGCCTGAGCCATTTGTTGGTCTGACGCATCCTTTAGCTTTGTTTTATTGCCATGGCAGCGCATGCTATTTCGTTTGTACCTTTTGCACAACTAGTCCTGGTAAACTAGCAAATTTGGACTAGCAGTTGTTGAAGTCCCGATTATGATTATTGTGTATGATGGTTGTCATCACATCACATTGATGATTCTCTTGCTGTAAGAATACACTTGTATGGTGGTGGTAATGGTGCTAAAGTGATGACGCCTTGCGGATTGCCTTTGATCCTCGTAATACTAATCTGAGCATTTGTTGTAGGGTCTCTTCGGGACAAGCAGAGTTCACCCTCAAGGACAGCTCATGAGGATGGAATAGTAAGTTTATATTCCAATAAAAACTAATAAATTCCTACTATCTATTTCTTATTTGAATTCAAATTATTTTAGTCTCGATTGAAGTGCACCATACCTGTTTCAGTTTCTCTTTATGTTATTGAGATGCGGTGAAGTTTTTCTTCTTGCTATACATTTGAGGTGTCAAATCTATCATGTTTAGATTCATAGCATAATGCATCATTTTTTATGTAAGTGAGATTCCAACTCCCCGAAGCCAGCTAATTGAACTTTAAGAGAGCAATGTTGAAACATAAGGGTTTAACACTAGGTATAAACATGATAAGGTTGCAATATTGGTAGGAATCTCAAAATTCTTAACAAATTCCTCTTCCTTCCAAGGTATGCAATTGTTGAATGTGCACTATGCCACGCATGAAGTTGTATACCTATTCATTTCTTTCAAATATGAGTAGGTGCCCTGTTGAGAAATGTGGTATATGTTTGTCTTTGGTTTGTAGCTTATGCGTAATCAAAATGTACACAAATATCATTCCCTTGTTTTGTGTAGGTTCAGTGGCAAGAGGTGCATGAGCAATGAGAAGCTTGTGGGTCCACCGCCTTGCTCATTCCAGGCACTAGGTTTTGTTTTTTCTTTTAGTTTTGTCATGGCAATTTACATGGTTCCATGCACTATATGCTCAATCAAGCGCCTTATGAAGTAGTAGTTATCCCGTTGATGATAATATGGTGCTGGACTGTTGGTCATGCCACAGAACTCAAGAAAGAAGTGTGTTGGCCGGCTATATTGGGCTTGTCTAGTCTAGTTGTGTGCCTATGTTTTACTTGTTTATCTTGCATGTGGCACACCCATTTTTTTTCTTTTTTGAACTACATTGCTATGTTTAGTTATAATTGAGCTGAGAGTCGAGAGATTTCCCGAGGCAACTCATCCGAGGTGACCCGAGAGAGGAGGCTAATCTAGCCCCTCCCCTCCCGTCTCGGGTTTGCCGGTGGCATGAATAGGGGAGGGACCCATCCCCCTTAGTGGTAAGTAGTACTTAGGCTAGTTGTTGGTGTTGAATAATCAAGCTCTTGGACTCTATCTTCTCCTGTTCGTGGTGGCGGCGGCGTGTGGTGCTGGCTGAGGCACTGCAGGGCTCGGTGCAGCGTCCCCGCTCGAGAAGTAGTAGAAGGTTGTGGTGGTGCAGGAGCATCGACCAAGTTTGTTTGTGTATGTGTGTAGCAGTTTGGTAGCAAGATAGGCTAGTTAGTTTGTTAGGGTTGTTTTGATGGTGTCGTTTCGGCGGCCATTCATGTTTTTGTTCCTTCGAGTCAGCTCCAGTGACGGCGACGATGGTCGCCTTCTCTCTAGCGTCGATTCTAGGAGGCATGTGAGTGTTTCCTCGTTCTGTCAGCTAGAGATTCGCGTTGTTATGCGACGACGCAGTGGCGTGTTGCATCGAGGATGAAGATGGAGATGCCAGATCGCTCATTGTCCGGTGAGGGTAAGGTCGTTGATCGTGTTGCGATGCCAGTGCGTTCAACGTTGTCAAGGCTTGTTTATGATAAGTTGTCCCATATGCTTCTAAAATTTGAAGCTTCCTCGCCGGTAGAGAGATCGGTCTCTGGCTCCTTCCTCGGTGTGGTACTCCGTTCTGTTTCAGCGAGACAACGCCATGTCTGGCTGGGTCGATCGGAGGTGAAACAGAAGCTGAATTCTTCTCAGGGGTTGCGTTGTATTTCCGATCTTCTGGAGAGGCTCCTCTGTAAACAATGGTTTGTTTTATCTCATGTTCCATCTATGAAATGCAAACACGTTTACTAAAAAAAAAAGTTTAGCTACAACCAAGATAGATCCATATTCGTCTTTCTATAAAAATTAGCTATATATTTGTCAAGGGCACACGTGCAAGTTTTGTAATTAATGAAAGGTGTAGGAGAATTGTGCTCTGCTAAAAAAGGTAGCGACTCTCTGGCAACCTTCACAGGTATTGTTATAACTGAAGTTGACAAGTTCAAATCTGTCAAGGCCCCAACCTTAAACTTGAGTGCTAGAACTATGAGCAGGGCCATGCATACCACATGGAGCCTGGCCCAATCCCTAACCATCTTCTATCGTCACTCCCCACCGCCATTAGGTCTAACCTCGGTGGGGAGGAATACGGTGTTGTCGACCGGACACAGGAAGCATTAACTAATGCTTTTAAAATCTCCAGTCTGACTGACAATTAGGGTTTCTATCTCTGATACCACAGCAACGTAATTGCATTCATCCTAGATCATCACCCATCAATCTCTCTGGAGCCTTCCAATCCACACTGGACCAAGGACATTACGGTCATTCTCCTCTCCGCACCAGCACCACACACACGTCACCCTCAGGCCCCAACCAAACGCAAAAGAATTCAACGGGGCGGCCTCCAAGCCGGTTTGCAAAAGACCACCCTCTTCCCGCCTTAGCTCACCTACCTACTCCTCCACGTACGTAACCTCCCCACCCCACTCACTCGCCTCCACCCCCGCGACGCGCGCGCCCACTTCACCAGTTCACCGCCCTCCCCTCCCCTCCCCACGTCCATATAACCACCACCTCGCGCAGGCGCAGCACGGGACCGGGACGCGGAGACAGATCGGCTGAGGCGATGCACCCTCTGGTGGGGGCGTTGGTGGGGGAGCGGCGCTACTGGGGGCCGGCTGTGCGGCACGCGGCGGCGTGGGCGGCTGCGCTGGCGCTGGCGGTCTCCGTGGCGTCGTTCGCGCCGGAGGCAGCCTTCGTGTGGGCGCTGGCGGGAGGAGGCGGAGAAGGGGGGAGGGCGTGCGCGGCGGGGACGGTGCGGGTGCCGCTGGACGGCGGCGGCGACCACGTGTGCGTGCCGGCGCGGATGGCGGTGCGTTCCGGCGTCGACCTGCTCGTGCCGCCAGCGTTCGCGGGCCTTGCCGTCGGGGCCTCCGCGTGTTTCGTCCGGGCGCTAGCTATCGGCCGCCGGCACGACGAGTACTAGCCGTCCTTGGAGCTGGAGGCTTGGAGAGCGCGCGAGGGAGGAAAGGACCGCGCGTCTCAGAGGCTGGTTCTTGTCCAGTTTTTTTCTTGATGCAAAATACACCTCCCTGCTTGGGAAGCGTACTGTATAACAAATACGTTTTCATTATCCGTGACTTGTATATACGTGGTTAACTGAGCAATGAAATTGTGCATATATTCCCAGATAAAAAAAAACCGATTATTGCCGATTAATACAAAATTAAATATCGTGTTGTGTTTGTCTTTGTCAACTCAAACCTGTATTCCTAACAGCGAGTCATAAGCAGCTCATCAGTCATCTCAGATAATATTGAGTGCATGTTTGGTGATCTACTAAACTACTTCTCATACTAGGTAAGACCTCCAACTCCACATTCTATATTATACTTAATGCTTTACCTATCACTTGCAAGAGGAGAAGTGTGTGCAATTTCACCCAAACATGCATGCCGGCACGTCTTCCTTGTCCTGTCAACTGTCAAGCTCTTCCGCGACGACCTCTCTCATGGAGGGTCTCTTCTCGCCGGACATCTACAGGCACCGCTTCGCCAGCGTTGCAACCATCCCAAGCACCTCACCCCTGACTTCACCCTTGATCCGCGCGTCAAGCAGCTCGTCGAGCTTGCCGTCCCTCATCGCCGCGAGGAAGTGCGCGGCCGCGGCGAGGCTCCGCTCCTCCTCGGGCGCGGCCAGGGCCAGCGCCTTCCTGCGCGTGAGCAACTCGAGGAGGACGACGCCGAAGTTGTACACGTCGCTCTTTTACGTCAGCCGGCACGTCGGCATGTATTCTGGGTCGAGGTAACCGAACGTCCCCTGGACCAGGGTCACGAGATGTGCCTCGTCCGTCGGCGCCAACGCCCACGCGCCGAAGTCAGACACCTTCGCCGTGTAATTCTCGTCGAGGATCGGAGTATGTTGGGCGACTTCACGTCGCCGTGGATGAATGGGGAATTTAATTTTATATATATATATATGAGTATGTTGGGCAACTTCATGATCGGAGTATGTCAAGATAGCTAGTATTTTAGGTATAATGTTTTATGGATGGGAGAGATCTATTTGAATTTAGGTAAGAACTCTTGATAGGTATTAGACGAGAATTTATTTTTGATCTTATTTGGATGCATTTTTGTAAATTGCGCATGTAGCGTAAATGATTTTATTAGACTGTGATTATGATTTTAGTGATTAATGACAATATAGTCATTGAGATTAACATGTTTGTAAAGAATATATGTTAATATGTCTCGTGCATGTAATACATCAAGAAGCTACCGTAGCCCAGATAAAATTTGGTTGAATTGGAGAAGCTCTGAGAAAAATGTACTCACTGGATGGTCCGGTGCAGAAGAAATTGAACTCACGGGAATATCTCTGACAAAGAGTGAGAGAAGGCTGAAAATTTCATCGGATAGTCTGGTGCTCAGTAGGTGCAGCACCAGAGCTTTATCTGCAAAGAACAATGAAACTAAAGAAGCCACCGGATAGTCCGGTGTTGATGAAGAATGTGCACACCGGAGTATTTTGGCTCAGAACAGAAGAAGTTGAACTCACCGGAAGGCCTGGTGATCAGCGAAAGATATACACTGGAGCAATTCTTTCAGAGAGGGTTACGGGTATTGAAGATCAGAGAACAATAGACCGGAAGGTCTGGTGATGGGAAGTGGGTGCACCGGAGGCTTTACCAGAATATTTCTTGCATAAGCGATTCCAATTGACAAAGAACAAAGATGAACTGATCGGATGGCCCGGTGTCAAGAGGAAGTGCACCAAAGGCATACACCGGAGTGTTTTTCATAGAGATGCGGCGTAGTCTGGCTCAGGATAAATCATTTGGATAGTTCGGTGATGGAGATGAAGTATACACCGGAGTGTTCAGTGTTCATAGAGGCTTTGAGTGGAAGTCTAGCGGCTAGTTCTAAGGATGTACTCATCGGATGTTTCGGTGATGGTACTATTGTTAACACCGGAACATCCGGTGATTATAGTAAAGTTGAGTCGTTGGGTTAACATCTAGTGCGCAAGTTTAAGGTTATAAATATCCCTCTACTCAGTCATTTGAAGAGGTGTTTGTCCAGAGAAATCCATATACACTTGAGAAAACATCCAAACCATCAAAGTGCTTAGAATGATCATCCAAGGTGATTAAGCACAAGATTAAATAGTGTTTAGTGCTTATAAGCCTAGAATGAGTTGTAGTTTGGTGCTGCAGCTTGGAGAGCGGATTAAAGAGTGATCTTAGCTTGTACCAAGAAGTACACCGATACCTTGGAGTCTTGGTGACTCATCGGCAACTTGAGCCGGAGTTGCTCAAGCTTATTGACCCTCCGACTTGGTGTGAAGTAGTGGCAAGACACGTGTACGGGAACGCGAAGACTCTTACCTTGATGGCTCAGGCTTGGAAGTGATAATGGTGGCAAGCGACCAGAAAAAAGACTAGTGGTGAGACCTTGCATTAATGGCTTGGTGGCTCATCCGACTTGAGACCTTACCTTGGTGGTTTGATGCCTTAAAAGTTGTGATCGCGTGCCTATCACGTGCATATCCTTGGTGGAGCTCGAACACCATGGGATAAAAAATCCCTTATACCAAGTTTGTTTCTCTAATTTATTTATGTTCTCGTATCTACATATTTACAATCTATCTTTACGCATTTATCTTACTATGGTAGTTTTCTAGGATTGGTTATAGGTTGCAAAACTATTTTAAGCGATAGAGTAGACACACTAGATAAATCTAAAGCATGTTTAGATAGAAATTAGGATAATTTTATCTTATAAAATTTTTGAAGCCAGTTAGATTTTCTAAGTGTCCTAACTCATCTTCCCACCCTCTTTTAGGAAGTCACCAATCATTTACTATTCACCATATTTAGTTAAAAACTAATTAAATTGATAATTGATACATCTTATTACTTAAATTTATAGATGGGCAAATGATGAGTGTATGATGCGTCACGAGCTGACGATGAGATTTTATTTAATTACTATTTTTTATCATTGTACATCCCATCACTTACATTGAATTATAATATTATAAGCTACTAAAAATATTTTTATTTAATACAATATAGCTTGAAAAAATTATATACGCTATATATATATTTGGACCATTGTGACTTTGTTCTAGCTCCGCCACTGCGTCTGTCAAGTCTTGACGCCTGTGTCCAAGGGCACCATTAGAAATTCTATTTTAGAAGGACCAACACCATTAGATGGCGGAGTAGGCAGCCGGCGCCATGGACGGCTCTCGGACCAGCTGGTCGAGGTTGATAGGATCGGCGTCTCTTGCGGGGCCGTAGAAGAAGGCGAGGCCGGCGCGGCGGTAGGCCGCCTGCGTGCCGTGCGCCCTGTCCCAGAACAGGTACTCGTCGCGGTCCGCGCATAGACTCGCGCCTGCGGTGCAGTCCACCTCGCCGTTAAACTTGCCTCCGCCGCAGCATCCGATCTCCACCTCACGCAGTCCTGGCCGTGCAATCAATCCAACGGTTTGCAACATCAGCTGATTATTTGGACCTCTGTGCAGTGCTTTTGCATCGGCAAGATATTTTCGTTCTCCGGCAAAAAAAAATTCCGTCGTAGTGTGGCCTCAAACTCGATCATTCTTTTAAAGGAAAATCCAGTATGTGCATGTATGTGTATGTATCCTAAACAATATATATGTACTTACCGGCCATCGTTGGGTTGGCGATCATGTCGGAGAGGATGTTGTAGAGGCTGGCGATGGAGTACTTCAAGCCCGGCATGGATTCCGCGACGGCTTTGGCCATCTCGACACGGAGGAGGGCGTTGAACATCCGCGACAGAGAGTTGACGCCGGCGTCGCACTCGCCGTTGGCCGTGGTGGCTCGCCGGCTCGGCAGGCACCCGACGGGCACCGTGTCGAGGATGGCCAACCTCCTTACTCCTAGCTTGTACAACTCCTATGTGCGTACATATATACCAACTTAATTGTCTGTTAAATACTTATTATGTATTTCTTCTGTTTGTTCTGTCACAAGTTGAAATTTATTTCGTTGGTAACATCCAACAGCATTGAGAATCAAGTTTTGCTTGGACGATTAGTATAAGTGGTTGTACTTCTACCACCACGGATTAAACCACACGTTTTGCTTTTTATGTGTCTGACCAAGGTGAAAAAAATATTCAGTGGTAGACAACGGATCCTTTGACAGCTATTGCGTGTGTTTATGAGTTATACTAGTTTTCTTTAAAAAATTCCAAAAAACCAGTCCCCGGTCAGTAGACACAGGTAGCCATAGATGTTATTTTGAGGAAAGTATTTTGAATATTATTTGGTGGTTACTAATTTACTATACGAAAAAGGTACCAGTCGTCTGGTAACTAAATTAGCATGCATGAAGACCATAGACATACGTACGTTGATGTGCTTGATGTAATTGGCGACCATGCCGGCGATGAACTCCGGCGCCTCGCTCTTGGGGACGCCGCCTTTGCCGAACGTAACCAAGTCGTTGCCTCCGGTGCCGGTGACGAACAGGGACCGGCCCAGCCGGCGATCGAGCCTCTCGCGGCACACCAGGCCAGCCCGGATGATTCTGGCCTTGGTCTGTACGAACAGCTGGACTTGTTCACGCAGGGTGATCGTCCCGTTCCCCTGCATGCATGTGTATAGAGGCATATTTTACTTGAAACGGAAATACTTTACGCACTGCTTTTTTTCTGCAAGACAGTAAAAGAAGGAAAAAAACATTCGAGAGCAAAATTCAGAGAATTACAGGTACATGTGTAAAATTAATTATCAAGTAACTATGCTTTCGCAACCTGTATAAGAGGACTACACTAACTTTGCACGATTTATCCGAAAACTATATTTCCCTTCCTAATTACTCCTTTTTTCAAAAATAATAGACGTATTTCTTTTTAAAAAGTTAAACTTTATATACTTTGACTAACATTTAATTAAATTATAAGAACATTTAATGTATAAAAATTATACAACTAGATTTACTATTTAAAATGATTTCACACTGTATATATTTTGTAGTTATAAATGATACATTTTGTGAAAAACCTTAGTCAAAACCAATTTTGAAGATCGAGCCTAAAAGAAATATACCTACCATTTTTGAACGGAGAAAGTATTAAGTTGGCCGTTATTCCGGCGTGTGGGTCTCGCACGGTAGTATTACGCCGGCGACAATGAATATCATTTACCACAACGACTCCATGTCAACGACACGGCCAAATTTGAATAACTATATTCCGCACACATCACATAGGTGTAGTTAGATTTTTGAAATTTGTTCAAAATTCAAGTGCTCTGGAGTTAGTAACATCTGAATACTTTTTAGGAAATATGATACTCGCTTCGTTCACAAATACATGTCGTTTTAGATAAAATTTAGTTAAATTTTAAAAACTTTGACCATCACTAACTTTTAAAATATGTAACTTCAAAATATAAAAATTTTATGTGTGAAATTATATTCAAAAATACTATCATATCAAATAAATTTATTGGATTTTATAAATACATTCTAGTTGAAAATAGTGGTCAAAGAAAAGAATCAAAGACTATGTTATTTCTAAAAGGTAGCACACTACTTGGTCGAGTTACTTACAGTGGTATCTAGAATGCCAGATCCACCGGAAGCGTAGTTGGCGCCAACTCGGCCTCGAAGGAGATCGAGGCTTGATAATGACGTCAGCGAGAGGTAAGCGGGCGGGCCCATCTTGAATCCCAGATGCTGTGCTGCACATATATATGATATATGCAACATAAGTAATAATACACGTTAGTACATACACTCAAACGAAAAGGGTCAATTGTATTTCTCGCTAGGACTACGCCAACTTTGTGCATGTACACAATTTTTTTCCGAAACGAAACTTTGTGTATGTGCACATAACAATCTAACTCCAGCGATTCTTGGAATCCAATGGCTCGAATTTAGGGTATGTTTAATAGGAATCTAGATTTTTTTTAAAAAATATTTCGGTTTTAGACTCTCTTTGAAAATATTTTTCTAATGAATCAAAATCACCTTATAAATCATTTGGCAAACTGTCTAGATTCAGTTTCTTAAAAAAGAAGATGATGATGTAATTAACTATTTTACCCTTGTCTTGATTTACTGTATTTTTTTGTGTTTTTTGCAATAACAACATCGAAAATGAGTATTAACAAAATACTAATTCTACCAAAAATATATATATTTCAATTTTTTTTTGTTATTCCAAGAGTGATTTGAGTGCTTATTAGTTATTTATCACCTATTTGGTTCACAACTCACACGCAATGATGGACCCACAGGGAAATAAAAAAATCGAACTGTTTTCTTCTCTCCCTCCCACGACCTCTCTTCCTCACGCACAGCTTTCTTTCCCCATTCTCTCTCTTCATCACAGTATGCCTCCACCTCCTTAATCCGTCGTCGGAGTGACCGATTTTGCGACCCCTGGCCGTCAAACGGACTTCTCGTGCACCCTCACTTCCGTTTCTCCATTTTTTTTCAAGTCGATTTGCATCTATATACTTCGATTTGAGCTCTAGATTGGGTACTGATGCCCGTGTGGAGAGGCCAACTACCCTAGGTCCTATTCGTGCCAGAGCGACGACCAGCAGGCGAAGGTGGAGACGACGCAGGCGACGGGCGCAGTAGAGGAGGAACCACACGCGAAGCACAGCGCGCGCGGGGGGCACTTCGAGAACGAGGAACCGATTCGCGCGTGAAACTGGCACGAGGCCGTTTCACGCCTCCAATTCATTTTCTGGAAACGCTTCACCCTGTTTCCGCTAAGAAACATTTCGCCACGCGACGTTTGGAAGTGATTCTCTAGGATCGTTCAAGAATCATAACCGATTCTTGCATCCAAACAGCCCTCATTTGATATGTTGCTAGTAATATTGCAGTAATGATACCTCAAAGATAACGATACCTCAGCTGCTGTATAATTGTTGTGTCTAATTAAATCCGTCAGGCCCTTGGTGTGTTGTTATTTCGATAACTAATTATAATGTTGGGAAGCACATTTTATTGTACTGCGATGAGCCAATAAGGATTCTCTTCGAAGAAAGCTCTGCCGCATCATCGTAGTTTGGCTGGGCAAGCTGTATATGAACATCAAACTCTGGTGATCAAACGCCAGCGAGCGAACATCATGTCATCCATGTTCAGTAGCCTGCAGGTTATAGCATGCGAGGTTGCCGGTGGCCCGGCACCGATGATATGTCTCAGACGGCAACGATGCGCCGAAGAGGTGTGTGTCAACAACACACAGTGCATGCCACGTGTTCGATGAAATGTGTCAACGATGAGGAGTAATGTTTATCTTATTTCTAATATTTGTGAGATGTTTAGAGGTTCTTATTTGTCCCCTTGCAATCTGTGGTTCATCGATGAGATGCGTCAAACAGGTTCATGGATGTTTTCTCTTGCAATTTGTGGGTTGTCTGTGTTCCAGTTGTTTCTAACTTCTCCAAATGACCTTCCTGAACAACTTCCAAATGACCCTGAGGTTATATCTTTGGTCTGGTTTTGACCCTGGCGTGGATTGGGTGATTGGACGTGGATTAACCCAATCCAAGTGGGGGTTAGGCCCCACGTCGATGATTTCACCGGCTTGCCAAACGAAGCCTAAGGGCATTGTTTGGGGAACATTTGTCTGATTTTCAGTATGTATAGCAAGTTACCTTTTTTAAAAAAAAAATCCAGCAAGTTCAGCAGGTTTTGCTTGAACCATTCCAATTTTGACGATGAAGAGGGAAATGAGACAGTTAAAATCCTAGCTCGCAGAGTACTTTACCGATGATGTCGGCGAGGTTGTAGCCGTTGGTGAAGCGCCCGGTCCGCCGGGCGACCCCGCGCGGGAGGTCGACGCCGTTCGGGGGCACCGACTTGGGCGCCGGCGGCAGGAAGTCGTTGTTGCCGTCGTCCAAGAGCGAGTCGCCGAACACGTAGATCGCCGGGACCACCTGGCGCCGAGTACTGCTCCCGGTGCTGAGCTCGGCCTCACCCGCCACCGCCGGCGAGCAGAGCACGGCGGCTGCTAGTACTAGCAGAGCACCGGCGACGGCCATCGCCGGGCCCGCAGCTGGGGCGGCCATGAACAGTGGAGTTAATTATTGAGCTGAGACTAGCAGGCGTGTTAGTCAGTGTGTCGTGGGGTGCGGTGCGCCACATGTGATGGGAATCTAAAGCCTCCATTTTCCAACGTGGAACATGCTCGAACACGGACAAACTTTGGTACCTGTGGTCCGTGATTCCATTTCCCCTGTAGATTCGGGCTAGATTTTTAGCTTCCTTTTGTCTACTTTCGGATATAAAAGGTACCCGGAATTTGGAAGTTTTTTCAAAGCTATATATATTAATTGCGAAATCTTTTCTGAGTTGATAACGGTTTTTCCAAGCAACTGAATTCCGCAACAAAAGAGAAAGATAACAACACAACCACCACGAGCTGCTGACTGTTGGATAACAAAGCTAGGTTTGATTTAAGATAAAATCTAAAAACTCTGCGTGCTTACTTTAGTCTTATGTCATGTATATCTATTTTGTTTTTGAAAAGATATAAAATTGCTTGCGAGTTTGAACCAATTTGTTTTTTTTAAATTTATTTGCAACAAAATTGTTTACAAATTGTTCTTATGTTTTATTGAAAATATACAGCATCTAAATTTTTATATTACCTTTGAATGATTCTAATTTGTGCACATAATTTGTTGAATACCCGATCTGAAATATCTTAACTTGTTTATTAAATTGTTCATGGATACATTTTAATTTGTTTACGATTTTTCACAAAGTTGCTTACATAACTACATTGAAAAAGTAGAGGAGCAGATAGATTTGTTATCAAATACTTCCTCTATTTTTTGGCATGCATTGAAATAGGTCACATATAAGTATTACAAGTCTAGATATAAAAAAGATAAAATACTCATGTTTAGACAAAAAAAAAATTACTAAAGATATGCATGCATGACATAAGTCTAAAACATGCACATGCAATTTTTAGAAGAGTCCTTGATTTAATCTATAGATAAACCATTAACGCGAACCAATAAACTAACATAATCATATGACATGAGTATATCCTAGACATGTTTATAATACAACTACATATATTTCTCTAATTAATTAAATGATAGAAACAACAAAATACTCAGCATGGCATATATGAGAAAAATAAGAGATTTGATCAAAGCGAACGTACCAATCAACAACAAGAGATGCATAGACCCTACGATGACGATGCAACAGATGATGACAGATAGGATGTAGATGAACTAGATTGTAAGCAGTCACGTCAGGCGCTCTTTAAAGATCTTATCCGTCATATCCCAGTGTAGGATCTCAAGGGTGATGTGTTTTAAAGACATGCTCTCCCAATCATCGGTGCATGTCGGTGTAGCGGGATGGAGTAGGTTACATATGATGGCACAACAAAGAAAAAAATTGGTAAAACCCTAACTCATATATTCCTTGTTTAGTGGCCGATACGATCTCTGTCTCGTAATTGTGTTGACTGTTTTTTCATGCAGTAAAAGAATAAAAAACTGAAAAAAGAAATATGCGTCAGCTACTGAATATAATTTTGACGGATCATTTACGCAGGTGACATACGCGCCCTGCCCCAGCGAAGCAAGCATGCACGTGCTCTTTTTGTCCTCTTATCCACTTAAGCTAATGAGATAGAGGGCAGTGGCGGAGGCAAGGGAGGGCTGCCAGGGGCCATGGCCCCCTGTGGATTGTGCAAACCTGCAGCTGGTACTTAGTACTAATGTCTTTGTGGAGGAGATAAGTACTTAATTAAGTTAGTAATGATAGTTCTGACCAGGGGATTACTTAAGCCGGTAACTGTACAAGCTGCACATGCACTAAGATCTTTTAGTGGTATTTCTACTCACCTCTATCCAATCCCAGTAGAGTCTTAAGCTCATGTAGTACAACTGAACAAAATGTATTTCAGATTTTCCTCTAAGAGAAGTTCATATGTTACGTTCATTTGGAGATAGTACAGCTGGACAGAGAGGAAAACAAAATGCCTCCAACTCCTGAAAAATGAGAATAATAGAGAATTATTGATCTTTTACTTTAATAAGAAGAGTGAGGGTTTAAAAAAATCTGCTAGTTATGTTCTTCTAAAATTAGCATTCCCTGCTTTGTTCACTGAATCAAAATAAGCTCAATTATTGAATTGGTATGGGTTATGGCCAGAACTGGAAAAATCATCTTGTTATGCCGCAATGTTATAATAAAATCAACAAAGTTTAGTTCTCAGCTCTTACTAACAATATTGATCAAAGAAGGCTAGAGATACAGGTCTCGAGAAATAGATGCAATAGCATGTAGCTCTAGTGGGATCATTAATTTGTATATTCTGTTTGTCAGTCGTAAAGTTAAATTTAGTTATTAAATTTTTAATCACAAAACATTATTTTCTAAATTTTAATATATGGGTTGTTTGCTCGGCCACCCCTATGGTGAGATCCTGGCTCCGCCACTGGTAGAGGGCACAACTCATTTTAAATTGATATCCTTTCACCTCTACTAGCGAGTTGAGACTAAAGAAGTACATGCTGCTTTTTACATGGTGGGCCTTTCAGATTTATTATAAACTATTCTCAAATATAAATAGAGGAAGCCCATATATTTTAACACTAACACTCAGTCACTTGTTGATGCCCAATGATTTTCTCTACTTCATATAAACATATACAATTCTCTTGTGTATTCTAAAAAAAAACGGTTGATGCCAAACGAAACTAAAACGTGATCCGAAACAAAGGCCAAGTTCTGCTTTATAGTGGATCTTGTTGTAAGGAAACTATTGGAACTATAACTCAATTTCATATTCTTACTCGTCAGCTTACACTTACGATTGAGTTGCTTATTTTATGCAGGTCGATATGATATTCAGGCGCAACGGTACAAAGTAACATTTCGCGAGGGCAAACTGCGGACTGGACTCCTGAAGGAGGGCAAACGCGCAATTGTCCCAAGCATATTAATCTTCTGCGAGCTCTAGGTCCTCACCTTTCAGTGCAATGGATCCATGGGGCGAGTAAGAGCTGGACCAGAAAACTCCGGAAGCGAAGACATTTTTTAACTCATATGGCTATTTTTTTTATAGAACAATATGCACCTAAGCGTGCACACAAATCCCTGTATTTATATAAAACTGAATATGAGGTTTCTACGAAATTCCTGTGGAAATCATGTGTTCAAACGCAACCTCAGAAGGAAAGAACAGTGTAAGAACTGTGTTTTTACTACAACATTGATAAAAAAAAAAAAAAAACCAAAGGACAAGGACTGCAGCAGCAAACCAGATGCAAGCCAGATTGTCACTTTCCCCATTTTGCCCGCTACAACTTCCCTTCAGCAATGGCTGAAACCAATGGCGTAACGTGGTGTCAGAACCCACATCTGATGGACTCTGCATTTCCCTTTCATGTAACTGACGAAGTCCCAACGGCTGAATACAATGTGGGGGAGTACAGGCAGTACACGCCGCTCAAAATACTGACGAAGTCACAACGGCATCGGTTTGGATATCGGAAAACATATTCGCCTCAGGATCTCACAGTCGATGATTTCTCAACGACAAGGGTAAGGAACAGGAATGAGCCAAAGGAGATGAAGAGCGCTGTGGTCATCAACATAAGCATCGCTTGCAGCGTGATGCTTGGGCTCAGGAAGAAGATGACTGCGATGGCACCTGATTGCCAGACCTTCAGCTGTGCAAAGGCAGCCTCCTGCATTTTCCATTATGTCAAACTTGAGTATTCGTTGAAGAGAAGTAGTTATGCCAGCAAAGGAAATGCGTGAAATTATAACCATCAAATATTTAAAGAATGAAATTCATAAGCCAGCAAATGAGATCAAAGCATAGCATTCAAGCCGTATGCATAGATGAAACTCTAAAGAAAGCAAACTAAAATGAGATTACCTTGACATCTTCGAACAGCAGCCCAAGGAGTGCACTTAACTGTGTATTCAAGACACCATCACCAACACCCCATAAGGCACCTATGAATAGTGGCACCGCAGCGCCAAGCAGTCCAGCCATCGGACTGCGGGCAAAGATTAAGATGAGTAAATTACAGTAACATTCACAGGCACAACTGCAAAATGGCATTTACAGAAATCAAACCTGTAAAAAAGAAGCAACCAGAATAGAACTACGGCCTGCACAATAGCTCCCACTGACACTATAAATGTAGCTGAATGAAGTCCGGAGGTCAAACGTCCAGCAACCAATGAACACTGCAATACCAGGCATGTTCAAAAAGTCAGGTACATCATGGAGTACATTTTTTTAGTAGTTTAGAACAGTACAGTTATAGATTGCAGATAACTGGAAAACAATATATGATGCGGTTGCTAGTATGACTAGTGCACTTTGGCAATTCTTGCTGTAAAGTAATGGCAACAACAGAAGCCTTGGTAAAATTAAAACAGAATGCAGCATGAAATGGTACAAAGAATTGAGGACATTTGTCAACATTTTCAGGGCAAAAGGATAAACTAAGTAATTCAACAATCAGGTAATCGTGATTTCACTTACAACTACATCAGCTGCACCATAAATCGCCATGGCTCCACCAACACCAGAGATGCCAAGAACAGGTGTTACAATACTCTTTGTGAATACCGCCCTTCATAAGAAATCCACAGACTCTCTTATAAAATGCATAGTAATAAGTGAACAACCATGGATGTTGAAAACAATATGGGCTACTTACCATACAAATGCCTGTTGTAAACCAGAATATGCTATTAGAGGGATAATAAGAAGCATTCTTCGGTCCTTAAGAGGGGCAACAATGTATTTCAACATTGCTCCAAATGAGGAATGTGTTGGAGCATTATTTCCTTTCTCGTCTCTTTTGGACAGCAAACACATTAACACAATGCCCACAATCATGCAGCCAAGAAACACAACAAACAGCAGATTTTTTCCCGTGACACTTCCACCATCCTGAAGTCATATGAAAACCAGATGATCAAACAAGTGGCACTCACAAGCAAATGTGTATTCAACACTCTACAAAGCAGTCAAAATGACATTAAGGAAAATATCAAAGAAACGAGGAAGTCATGGTAATATAGTGCAAGTCATGAACCTCAATTTAGCTACTAATTATCGGTATCAAGAACATAATGCCAAATGTAGAGAATTTGCAGTTTGAATATAGTACGATTCTAACCTTTCCATTTCTCAGTAGAGCAAGTGAGATCAAATTTCCAATGACCTACATAGTTCAGATGGTGCAGATCAGAAACTATTGTACTGTAAAGGACACATACCTAGAGAGAAATAGATGCTACAGTTGCGCTATGAAGAACAAATACTAGAATATCTCCGGGCATGTCTTGATTAAGAATAGCTCTTATACAATTGTACCTGTGTGCTAGCAAACATTCCCCAAAACTCCCCGTTAAAGCTCCCTAAAGTTGGACCCTCAGGCAAATTATTTTCTCTTGCATGACTGAGGGCAGCTGATGTAAGGTATGTACCCTGCAGTGCAAAAATATAGGTATGTGAGCTGGAAACAAATGGGGACTAAACATTTCATTGAAAAGCAGAGCTGGTACCTGCCCAACCCAAATGATGGATGCAGTAAAGCCAAGGTACAGTGAAGCAGGCACCATCGTGTACCTAACAATTTGTCATTCAAGTTAACATTACATGAAAGGTGGCATGTTGAATGTACTACAACTTTTCATTAGTATTTTACACAATTGAAACACCAACTAGATTGGGAAGCAAATGAACTAGGGCCCAAAGCTATCCATATCGCGTATCAAAGAAACAGAAAAGTGTTTCCCTGGTAGATTGTTTGGTATATAACCTGGAGACAATCCCTAGTGAGAGTCGAAACGCTGAGAGGTCCAAAAAAGTCATGAACAATAAGTTCGAAAACGCATTCTTAAGAACCCAAAGAACCAGAATTCCTGAGTACCTTCCAACCCACTTATTGACCGGAGGGAGGCCGCAGACCATGAAAAGTGGTGGGAACATGACACATACACTACCTCTATGTCCCAATGATCAGGCCCAGACCTACCAATGGTCTGAATTTTTTGCATCCTTCATGCAACACGATCTGCAGCACACAACAAAACAAGAGTTGACCGAGTAGAATCAACACTCATCTCTAACTCAAACGAGCATTGCCTAACTAGTCATTTGATCAGAGAGGCACCACGTATCCAAATTCCAAACCAACATGCCACCGTGGCACAAGCACACCACGATCAGAGTCAGAAAGAGTGCGAACAGAGCCGGTTGTCGAACCAGAAGGAGGTCATTTGACCATTTTCGGCCTGGACAATTGTTACGCCGTGGTAAAAAGGGGATGTAGGGAACTGCTCGTGGAGCAGTTGGTAAAAGCTCAACGTGGGACCTAGCCGGCCAGAGATAGATACCTGGCATCCACAAATTGGCCTCCTAGAAGGCCGGGTCAAGGGACCCTTATCTAAAAAAAATAAAAAAGAGGGGATGTAAACTGACGAATGCAAAAACACATACTACCTCTATCCCACTCATCAGGGCCCGACTGCCCAATGGTCCTGAATTTGTGCGTCCTCTACCCAAACAGGAGTCCATCGAGAGTAGAATCATCACTGATCTCTAATCCAAACGAGCATTGCCTAGCTAGCAATTTCGTCAAACAGGCAGAACGCATCCAATTCCAAAACCAACACGCCACCACGACACCGGCACACCGCCCGTGCCTGTCAAGCAGATCGCGATCCGCAACCAACACGCACGCACCATGTCGGGACGAGGTTGGCGAGGATGAAGAGCAGGTATCCGCTGGTGCCGACGACGAGCGCGCGCTTGGGGCCCATCCGCGTAACCACCGGCGACGAGGCCACCGCGAAGAGCGTGAAGGAGGTGTACAGTATCCCCATCGAGACTGTTCCCAGGTCGCCCTCCTGCAGCGCGAGTCCGCGAGGCCCCCGTCGAAACTGATGAGAACGAGCACGACGAATCGGAGTTAGTAAGGAACAGGGGGAAGGGGGCGGTGGCGTACTGTGTTGACGGTGCTCTCGAGGTTCTGGGCAGCGCAGTATGCGGAGAAGACGAAGAGGAAGGCGGCGGAGAGGACGTGGGCGTCGGCGGCATGGCTCCTCCCGCCCGCCACCAGCGCCGGCGCGGCGAGGAGCGGGGCGGTGGCCGCCTCTTCCTCGTCGCGGTGTCCGTCCATATCTGCGGGGGCGTGGGGCGCGATAGTGAAGCGATGTGAGGGAGAAGCTTCTGGTGGAAGCTTTTATTCCCGGGGAGGGCCTCAAATCCAATTGGTTCACATCAATTTGAAGTCACAGTTGACGAAGTCAGGGAATCCCACTCCGGGAGTAGGGGGCGCCCGTATCAATTCTACGAGGAGGTGGCCGGCGAGGGAGCGGAGGAGACGAGGCAGGCGGCCGCGCTGGCATGTGGGGCCCGTAGGGCAGTGGCTCCTAGTCAGCCGAGGATTTCCTGCGCTTTTTGTCCGTGTGCTCTTGGACGATTCCTGCCGTTTGATATGATATGATCAAGCAAGAGGGTGCACGTGGCCATCGACGTTCTCCCCCGAAACTCTCCCGATTGGATAGAGCAGTTGCAACATCCAATCAAAAAGAAATATCTTGGATCATTATTATACAGTTATCGTACGCCAACCGACACTTGAAATGGTGGGGAAACAAAAAACATTTGAAACATGGGCGAAGCTTGAGTCAAAATGATCATAGTGTTATTTCGTTATACATCTAACGACATATACAAATTTATACAGTTAATATGAGTAGGTTACTAGTAAAAAAATTCTTTAATAGTTTCTTGTGAACTCAATTTTGGCATAGGGACAAGTAAACGAAAACATGAGATCACATACATCAGGTTCTTAAGCGTTGAATCAGTGTCTGCGACTTATACCACATTAGTGACTAGTCCTATTAGTAGTGGTTTGGCTGTGTCATTTATGTATATTTCTTTCCTTGTGAGTTCCAATCTATGATGATTTTGTTTTTCTATATGTACCAAGTCTTACTATTGTCAAAGGTAATAGGTTGTGAGATCATCCTAAGAGAGTCTTTTCACGGACGAGAATATCTTTGTGAAGGGATTTTCGTTCCTTTCGGTATTCTAACAATTTTCTTTTACGGTTTTTATCACGAAGGGATTTCCAAAGCCATTCGCTCCAAGACAAGATTCTCTTTTATTTCCTTTCACAAATCTCTTTAAAGTAAGAGAAAATAAAAAAAGAGATTGGAGAGAAGAATCAGAAAGAAAATGAAATAAAAAATATATGATTAGGATGATCTGAGATCGACACTCCTCGATTGATGAGAGCAAGAGTTGTCCCAGCTCGCAGGATTTGGAGCGCTATTGCTCTCGCCTGCACCCGTGTTGGTGTCCTCTTGAGTCTTGCGATGCTGACAACGACCGTGACAGTCGTCGGCCCAAATCACAGCGGCTGCCGTTGGACGCATCCATATACTTGCATACAGTACCAAACTGCAGTCTGGATATGGATTCCATTTGTCAGGTGACGGACCTGAATGGCAGAAATACTAACCACCAGAAGCAGAAGGTGCCGACGCGACTATTCTACTCCAGCCGCACCGGACACGACCACATTTCTTGGCAGCATTGGACTAGCTCGTCGCTGCTCCATGAGATCGATCGAGCGACGGCAATGCCATTGGCGGTGGTCACACGGGGGCTGTGTGGGCTCAAGCCCCTCTACTGGGGGAACAACAATGGAGGAGGAGGAGGAGGGAGGAAGAAGACAAGAGCCTCTCTACACTTCACCGTCCGCCACTGCTACTAGGATGACCGTCATGAGCCGCCAGCCGCTTCTGGAGGAACAGAGCACGACCACAACAAGGGCAGGTCTCTTGACGAAGTCGACAATCTATGTTCCTGATAGATGGCCCCACTGTCTATGTTTGCCAGGATGGTATCCAATATGGCACGTAAGCTAGGTGTCGATGATAAGTAGGATCCAATTATCCATAGCTGTATAGTTTGAGGGCTCAAATCAACAAAATAATGCTAGAGGGGCTTGATTTAAACAAATAAACGTATTACAATCTAGGGCTTTGCAGCCTGGGAATAAATGAGGGACTTTCCATGTTTGCCCTTTTTCTCTTCCACCTCTCACACAAGAGAAATGGCATACTTATTTTTTTTTCACTAACCATTTACAAAAGGTTATCGTGTGAACGTGCAAACAGGAATTGGATTAATTGCTCCATGATTAGCATAAACACTATTAATTAATTTGGCCTCTCGATGATCCATTTGTAAACAGTTCGTAAGAGTTTTGTCGGTACATATACGTCGCTCCTTACAAAAAAGCTCCAAAACGCATATAAAACCTTCCCCACCCCCAACAGCTCTTCACCAACTTTTGGCCTAGGGAAACCAAATGTCGAATTGCCCACCAACAACATCGTCCTCCCCTCCTCTCTATCCCATTCCCAACATCAATTTCATAGCCCTGGCTATGGACAAACAATATCTAGATGGGTCATCATTGTCCTAACATTAGAGGAGACAAATGATTAAAGAATCGATGTTGGTAACATGTAGCTAACTTAAATTGATAAGATCTTGGTATGATGTCTTTTTTTTTCCAAATCTAATAGGTCATGGCATGACGGGCGACACTAGTGATAGATTTAACTAGATCTAGGTGAGGCTCATATTTAAGATCTAGATGGCGGTTATAGATCTGAACGTATCTGAAGGAGGCAACTTGCCTAATCTAAATATATCTCCATAGAGTCACTTGGTTTTGACGGGATCTAGTAGATGTTGATGTTGTTACATGTGGAGGCAACAAATCACTCGGATCTAACAAATGGTGATGTATCAACTAATTGCTATGAACAGATCAAACATAATTTGGATGAGGAAGATCAAATTCAACCAAATCTTGATTGTGGTGGCACGACTCTAGTGCAAGCAGAAATGTCGATGATACATCTAATTGGATCAAGTGAGGGAGACTTGGATAGACCGCAACTGCGATGGCTTTGTTTTGGTTGGCAGATTGTGATGTGATTGGCGTTAACAATAACCCCGACTATACGTGTTACAATTTCTTAAAGGTTTGATCATGAGGCACACAAACATGAGACAATGAATCAACTACTATATACTAAAGTGCATGAGATCCCTGAATTCTCAGGGCCATGTGTATGTACATGTATATATACGTATAGGTATACATGTATACGTATATACATATGTATATATATACATATATATGTAATTTTCTTTTTCGGGAAATTTTAGAAAAATATCGAAATGAATATTAGTTATATTAATAAATCAGCGGAAAAAAACTAAAATGCAAAGAAAAATATCTAAAACTCAAAAAAAATATGAAACAATTTTTTTAGGTTAGTATTACTTCCACCTACATGTTAAAACTATGTGCATGCATAAAAGAACTATTGTTTTCTCTATAATTAATTGAAAATTTGTGAACCTAATTTATTTTAGTCTTCTTTTGTTGTGCTCTACACAGCAAAATAAAAACGGGCGCAGCATATGCGCGCCAATCAGACTAGTAGTGCTAACAACTACTAGAACTAGAAGAACATTCAAGTGCTCTACATTTAAAAAAAAAAATAGTTTAGAATATGAACACTACTACAAACATCCAGACACTTCTCTTTTAGAGTCTAGACTCTACTGTATACTCATAACATATAGAATTATATTATTTAGAACTCTATTTAATTTTCTTTGTTTATTATCAACAAACAAATATAAAATTATTAATATTCAATCTAAAGTATGCCCATTGGAAAGCACAATATAATATATAACATAAGAAAAACATAACCAACCTACAAAAGCTTCTCATCGTGCTATAATTTCTTAAACATTTTATGGAAATCCTTAGGATAGTTTTCCCTTCTTTTCAAAAAGTCTTATCTTACCATAAAATACCCGATTGACACCTCTAAAATCTTAATTTTATAAAGAAAACCTTCTAGATTGTTATTAAGATCCAATAAATGTATAATTCTTTTACAATACTTTATGTTTCAAGATAATATATAAAATCATCTAAAGCTTGATACTTTCAAATATGTTTCTAGAGAAAAGATATTTATACATAAAAGATATTGATATTGCTATATAACAATGATGTAATGATTAACCTGGGCTATATTTGTTGGTTCCCAACTCTCCTTCCCTTTAATTTCATTCCTCCCTTAAAGCTGAATCTCACCATTCAAGAAGCCACATAATCGTTGACCCCCTTACCAAGTAGACTCTGAAGTCACTTTCGTTCTTTGGTTGTGTATGTTATCTGATTGTGCCCAGTCATCTATGGAGTAAATTCATCAAGAAAGCTATCTGATGTATATTTGTTGGATATTATAATGAACGAAAAGGGTGGAAGTGTTCCCGAAATGTGGTCTTCGATAAAGAAAATCTTATTGGTCGTCCCCAAGCTGTAGTATTGCCAAATTCTGGATACTTAGAAATAGATTTCAAGGAAAGCTAGAATAATAATTTAAATATAGTCATATGAGAGCACTAGTTATTTTGACATGTTGGTTATTAGAACAATTCTTGTGATTTTTCTATTGTGGATTTGAATTTTTTTTGCTCATAGTTCCTTATATGTAGGTTATAGTAAAGATCTTTGCTAGGTTAATATTTTCCTTTGGAATGTCGTGTACTAGAATGACATGTATTTAGGAAAAAACATAAATGCAAGAATGTCTATACATCCATTTGTAGAATCTTGAGTCCGCCGCTATAGCGTAAGAGAAGTAGTGACATGTTGGTTTCGTGTTGATAATACATAGGGTTTACAAACATGGCCTTATAAAAAATTACCAAGCTTCTTGTTAATTTTTAGTTGTATGTTATGGATGCTGATTTTTCACTATGCTTAGTGATTTAATATGCCCAAATAGACCAGTTATCATGTTTTAGGGAACATGGAGTGTGGCCTTGAGTTTGTAGTTCTTTATCAATAGCTTGTTTTTTCTTTGCATACTCCAAGGATGCTGAACATGCAAGGCGGGCAGAAGTGGAGAGGGTGATTGTAAAGAGCCCATGCAAGCATTGTTGCCCACTTCTAGTTGCCATGCTTGTTCATCATCTCTTTGAGTTACAGAAATTGAAGTAATTACGGAAAAAATTATTGCCACACTCCATGTTACCTAAAGTATTGAAAAAATCACATATCATGATGATTGAAAAAACCCAATACTATAGCATATACTGCCTCCGTTTTTTTATTTGTCCTTGTTGATTTTTCACGGTCTTCAAGGTGTCTTTTGGCTACTATTTTTGGTAACATTGTATCAATATACACTAATAAAATTATACTCTTACGAATGCTTTTCTAAAGACAAATCTGGTCATATAATTTTTATATAGCCAATCTTGGTAGTTTCAAACATATAAAAAAAGAGTACATGTAGTAGTTTATAGGTCGCAGGAAGATGAGGGCAGAAGTTCCAGATTTAGGTGTGATAAATTGCCTTTTTAGTCTAGCTTCCTTGACCATTGCCCTTGTCGTTCTTACCTGGTTGTGGTAGCCACACTAGTATATGCATTTCATTGCTCAGCGTCTCTTGGACCATAGCGCCTGCCATGGCTTCACATCAATAGTGTTGCGGCTCACAGCCTCAAGGGCCACTTCCTTCCCCACCGGCGAGGTCGACGAAGGAGAGGCCCAGATTCGTCGGTCTCTCCCTCTTCTTCGTCGCTGGCATGAGGTTGACTCGGCTTGGCGGTGGCATCGACGAGATCGGCTTTGCCGTCGGTCCCCCTTCTCCTCCACTGGCCACATCGAGGCCGATTCGCGCCGCCAGCACTCGGCAGTTCGAGCACACGACTCCAACCGTGTGCTCGCGGGAGGCCGGCAAGAAGGATCCGCGCTCCCACTCCGCACCGCCCTTGTCCCGTACGTGGTGGGACACACGAGCCTGTCATAGTCTGACATGACTATCGGCTAGCGCTTCATCAAGAGCTAACTCTCTCTCCGCAACTAGCCAAAAATCCTACATGGATCTGCCGCTATAGCTAGCTGACTGGGCATTAACGGAGATGCACTGATACTCGAAGGATTCCATTGGTCAGGTGCAAGGTTTAACTTATATTACCGAGCTCGGGCAATTATCGAAAATTCACGATTATCACGACAATCGCTCAAAATTCGGCTGAAATTCGGACAAAATTTATTTGCTAAAATTTAAAATTTGATCAAAATTTATCAGAATCACCTCTCGGTAACCGGTTGAATCGGACTGATTACCGAGCCGAGCAATTTGATTACCGAGCCGAGCAATTTTCTTGATTTATCGAGCGATTTTCTCGAATTTTCCGTATTATCGGTAACCGCTCAGTTTTGTCAGTAACTGCTCGGTTTTCTCGATTTTCAATAAATTCAAAAAAAATCCAAAAATTAGCTCAATCTTGTCAAATCAATAACTAATTCATCTGAGCTCCAAATCAAGTGAAACAAATTTTGTTGGTTTTCTCGTAACATGATCTACATGATAAAATATTTATACTCATTAAAAAGTTGAAAATTTTCTGTGAGAAAATGTATTTGTTAAACCAAGTTAAATGTATAGTTTACTCTTTGCTAATCTAAAAATCATGAAACTAATTTTTTTAATCTTCTCACATGATCCTATGTTTTTTAAAAATATATGAACTCATGAATTAGTTATTGTAACATGCATGATTGTGTAAATGTGTTGCGACTAGATTAATTCATAACTGACCCATCACATCTCTAAAACTAGTGAAACCACTTTTATTAGTTTATTTATACTATGCTTTATGTAAAAAAAACAATAGTAGACATAAAAAAATTAATTACAGTGTTGTTTCTTAACGTATTCACTTTATTCTTGTGAACTTTGTAAAAATCATAGAGAAATTAATAAAATTATAAATGAAGTAAAATCAATTTTAAAAATTCTCTTAAGATACGTCCTATATAAGAAAAATATATATTTGTATGTTAAGCTTTTTCTTAACATGAGTTAATAACTGAGCCGCATATTTCAACTTTCTTATTTTTTTCAAACTTTCTCCGTATAGAATACGATGCAAACGACATTATTTTTGAAAAAAAAAAGTTCACATAAGATCTTAGAATTGTGTCTATTTTTTTAGGATTTTTTAATTTTTTATATTTTTTTGAATTTTTTGAATTTAAATTCGGTTACCTTTGATTTCTAAAATTGGATGGGAGCGATAAGGTCAGTAACCCGCAAATTTATCGATTACTATCGATAAATTGAACCCTGTCAGGTGAGGTGTCAGATGAAATCGCAGAACTCACCAACCACCAGCACCAGCCAACAGGCATCCAGAGGTCCAACAATATCCGTATGACGCTTGGCGTTTGCCAACCTTTTTTTTTTTTTTTGGCAGCACTTAAGTTGCACACACGCTCACACATCGGCACAGTATTGGAAGCAGTTTCTTGTGAGTAAGATTATCCATTTACTCGTAGCTAAATACTCTAATAGGATCAGATATGAATCACCTTTTTTTTTTTTGGCAGCACTTAAGTTGCACACACGCTCACACATCGGCACAGTATTGGAAGCAGTTTCTTGTGAGTAAGATTATCCATTTACTCGTAGCTAAATACTCTAATAGGATCAGATATGAATCACATTTGGTACTTGTAGTTACGTTTGTGAATAAAAAACGATATGATGGGTATATGAGCATGGGTATAAATAAGACTTATCTATACCTGTAACAGTTATTTACCCGTCTATAGTTATGATGTGTGGGCCCACTCCGTAGTTGTGAGTCAAAAATCCAAGACCCATTACCCCATCTACCCAGTCTATCACTCATTCACCCCAACCCCTAACCCGCGCAGTCCCCGCCGCCATCCCAAATCCTCAAATCGGATCCATCATATCCCCATGGGCTGACGCTGTCATCATGCAGGACGCTATTAATGAGAAGCTCGGCAACCTCATCCACTACATGGACACCTTCATCGCAGGCTTCGTCGCCGAATTCACCGCCACCTAGCAGCTCACGCTCGCCACGCTCGCCGTCGGGCCACTCATCGTCGTCATCGATGGCCTCAGCGCACGCACTCTCCAAGCTCTCCTCCAGGAGCCAGGACACGCTCTCCAATGCCAGCAACATCGCCGAGCAGGCGCTCACATAGATACAAATCGGAGCACCAAATGCGGGCATACTCAGCGACGGGCCTACTCGACGGCGCTCGCCGTGGCGCAGAGGGCCGGGTACCGCAGCGGCTTCTGCCAAGGGCCTCGATGGCACCTACTTCACCGTCTTTTGCTACTACTTGCTGCTGCTCTGGTACAGTCACACTTGCTTAGGCATTATATATATCAACTTGGTTACTGATGTCTCGTAAGAACAGATATCAGCAGAAGTTCTTCGCAGTTATTGATGTCTTATAGGTTAGGTATCAACTTGGTATGCACACTTGCTTAGCCGTTATTGACGTTTTCATTTATGGCTAGTTCTCTCGATCTGCTTGGATGAAGTGAATTCAGATTTCAGCCCATATCATCAACGGGTAAACGGGAATATCCATGGATGATGGGTACCCATAGATGATGAATTTGATGTTCACTCTTCGCCCACGAGCAAGTAAAAAACTGATAAGTACGAGTATAGGTGAACACTACACGTACCCGTTATACCCAATTGCTATCTCTACTTAGAACACGGATCGCCTGACTTATTGTTTAAGTACTGTGTATCCACTAACACGTGAGACCAAAATCACATGTCAACAAGCATAGAATTAGATGAGTAGGATTATTACTTTTTTTCTACATGATCTCTAAACACAACTGAGCATAACTGAGACATAGGGACACCAAGCAATAGCAATTTAATGCCTAAATGATACTTTCTCTCCAAACTATGCGTAATGTTATGTCTCCAGATTATTTTTCCTTGGTTCCAGAAAAATTATTGTGAAATTCCTTGATACTGTAGAAAAGAAGTTCCTACGCAAATCCTGTAAAATTACTGTATTTCTAGCAGCCCCTAAAACTTTTGCATCTACCACCTCGGCATTCCCTGCTTTATAGCACTTCCTCTGCTAGTCGTATGATCCGACAGGATTCAGAAAGATTCGATTAGATTTGTCTGAATTGTCAGGGAGATTCAGCTACTGCGCTAGTCTGTCAGAATTCAGACACTTGATGCAATCCAAGTATACCCAGATCCCCAGGAGGAAGTGAACCGCATTGCAGAGAACAGCGAGAGGGGAGGTAACCGGAGGCGCGTGCATACCAGGACGGGGCGAGGTTGGCGGCGATGAAGAGGAGGTAGCCGGAGGTGCCGACGACGAGCGCGCGCTTGGAGCCCATCCACCGCACCACCGCCGACCCCACCGCCGAGAACGCCGTGAACGACGTGTACAGCACCCCCAGCGACATCGACCCCAGGTTCTCGTCCTGCCAAACAGCAGCCACATGTGGATATGCGTCACGGGACACGCGCGACCCGAGCCGGGGAGGCGGTTGAATTGGGTACCGTGTTGACGGTGCTCTGGAGGTTCTGCGCGGCGTGGTAGGCGAGGAAGACGAAGAGGAAGGCCAAGCTCAGCACGTGCACGTCGCGGGGGGCTCCAGCCGCGGCGGCTGCGCGCCGGGCACCGGTGGAGACCAGGGGCGCGGCCTCCTCGTCGTCGCCGGCGGCCGCGGCGAGCTCGGCTTCGGCCGGGGCCATGAAGGGGTCGCGGTTGTGTTGTGCTGGTCGAATTTGGGGGGAGGAGGTGGCGTGCTGTCTGCCCAAGTCGTCGTCGTGCTCGAGCTCGTGACTGACTGATTGTGATTTGGGGAGAGGAGGGAGGGCCGGGGTTTAGAAATTCGTGGCTTGTAAGGGGTGTGATTACAAAAATGCACCGTACCATGAAAATTTCGGAAAACTGTGGTGGGATGCAAACGTGAAAATTCGTGGCAGGAGGTGGCGTGCCGTCTGCCTAATTCCTTCCGGCCGGCCAGGGATTAGAAATTCATGTTTTCAATCATATCAGTGAATTTTTTAAATCCATTTCCTAGAGTTTAGGCATGACGACCGTGTGAACATATCGATATTGACGAATTTATGAGAAAGGGTTGCTGTCGGCGAGAGTTAGGAGGAGCTTTTTTTGTCGCTGGGCTCAGAAAAGCTCCTAGGAGAAGAAGGTCGATCCAGCGGAGAAGACGGACGCGGAGCGGTGTGGCAGCGGGGTGCACCGCCAGCCACAGGCGGAGGACCGCTGGATGGTTCGGTGCTGGGGCGGGGTTTCCAAAACGGAGAGGTTAGCGTGTTGGAGGTGGCAGGCGCGGATCCGTCAGTGGAGACGCTGCTGAAGACAACCGTAGGTAAACGGGAAGTGGGAGAGCAAGCCGGCGTCAAGAGGAAGAAGAAGGCAATGATTCTGTTGTGAGGAAGAAAGAGATGGTCCGTTTGATGTTGATCCGAAGGTTGATATCGTTGATTGAGATTTCTTTTGTTTTCATGATCCTGATATATAGCATCTCCTATTTTCTAAAAGATATGAATCCTACAAAATTCCTCCAAATTTGTATGTCCGAAAGGGCCCCTAAGTCCTTAACACTTTTACTCACAGTGCCATGGGTGGCTTGGGGATGAAAAGAAAAATGTACAGTTAGTCTAATAAAATGAGACTCCTAAATCTGCTGTGACTTGTGATCTTAACTCCTACAAATTGCTATGTTCTACACTCCTTTGTCCCATGTACATTCCTTAACAATACTATGGCACTCCTACAGCACCACTTGTCCAATTCTAACCTAACATGAATTAACTTTTGACTTAGGGGGTATTTCAGTAAAAGGTCGTTACTCCTTCGACGATAGAGACGTCCCTCTACCTAGGAGTATTTGTGGTCCGGCCACATGACCCTTTCTGCTGACCCATCATCGTTAGGGGCTGCTTGATTCTGAATGTAGTTCAAGATCTAATCCATTCAGGTTGTACACGAATTGAGCAAAGCAGCCACATGATGGCCACCCGAGGTTGTTGGCATTGAAGGAGACATTGCCTCCAAAGGTATTGCCTCTGGTGCTTCGTTTCTAAGTGGAGCATCCCTTCCACGTTGGCCTGAGACCGCGGTGGGTGGTCATGTGAATTTTTTTTTCAAAGACTCTGACAGGGACATGTGCGCAAGAAAAGGCTAGGTGGACCAGCTTATCAGCCAGGAAGTTGTCCTTGCGAGGGACGTGCTAGAGTTCAAAACCGAATGAGTGTCGCTCTAGCTTTCTTACTTCGGAGAGATATGTCGCCATCGTTTGGTCCGAGCACAAGAAACCCTCCGCATCCGGTTTATGGCCAGTAGCGAGTCTCTCATCGCTAGTGGGTATTTTGCCCCTCGTGCGGATGCTACTAATAATCCAGATAAGAGGCCATCATAATCCGTAACATTGTTTTATGGCCTGAAAATTTAATTGAAATGTGTACCTGAAGGTATCACTGGCTTGTGGGGTCGAGATTATTTCAGCTCCCGGTCCACTCAACGTGCACAACCTATCGACATGTATAGTCATGTGCCTGTTCGTCTCTGGTCGTAGAAAACCCTCATCGCTCGACGATCAGTATCGCTCCTGTGACCTGTGGGGGTAGTTGCAAAATAGAGCAACGACTCCTCGTCTGGTCGAATAGTGGTCAGTACAGGAGGAGAAACGCGCCCCTACCTGGCACGCCAACTGTCAAGGGTTAGTTTCTGACAATGATTCCAGGGTATACCGGTCGATGGACACTTGAACAACGCTTGCGGTGTGCGTGTGTTTGTGATGAATTTAAGAACACATAGGTTATCCAGGTTCAGGCCTCCCGAAGGATAGCAGCACAACGTCCTGTGTATTTTATTATCAAAGTTTATGAACTGATTACATATCAGTCCTCTCAACTCCTTCCTCTTTGTCCCCTTACAAATTAGGTCCTCCTCTCTTTATATACTAGAGAGATGGAGAACTTACAAGTGGACCTCGTTTAGCAGACACATATCTGGCTAGATATTATACTCTTAGATCATCATTATGAAGAACCAGATGAACCCAACTTGCGCTGAGAGCTCTGCGTGCCCGTCCCATCTGTGGAATGCCTCCACACCTGCCTCCTTGGGTCGCCTGGCCTGTCCCATCGCCATGCGTCGTAAGTTCGTCTGCCAAGCTGTCCCGTCCTTACGCTCCACGAGTCTATCTGCAAAATCATCCACTTTCCTGGTCGTTGTATAGATCCTGTGCTATCTATCGTGTGGCGTAAGTTGGTCCGCAATACCCCACTCTGTAGCAATTAATGCTACGGGACATGCACTACCCATCTACGCTAGCCACGACTTTGTCCGTTGGAGGAGGTGCCTCGGGAAGAAAAACACTTAGTAGGTATCAATAAATGTGTGTTAGACATGTTAGGTATGGATGGCCCGCGATTTGCAAGGGTTGGTCGCGATATCACATTATATCGCAAGGAGGCTAGTCGTGCAAGCCTTGTGCTAGTCGTGTGAGCCTTGATCTGGTCGCGTAATGGGCTAGGGTTCAGGAAATATCCCCTGTCGGTTGCCATATCCCTCATGGGGCCTGTTAGCTAGGATGCCGCATTACCCAATACTCTGACAATTTTATTCCCAAATCGAGTTCTAAAAATAATACAAAATTTCTATAAGCTTAGGAAGCCTCATAAAGTCAGTATATGACTTATCCGGGGTTTAGGGTTATGGACTTTGGACATAATCACTTGTTCCTTAAGGAATATCTTAAGAGAACATCATCTCATCGAATCCTCTGATTCTATTTTCAGGCATTGGACAAGCAACATTGTATCAAACTTTGTTTGATTTCCAGCACTCCGACATCTTTGCTATCTCAAGCAAGTCCCAATCCTTGGTCAAGTTGATAAGTTATTTTGTTTGAGTTTTGCAAAACCAGTACCACAAAGAGTTCACCTTCATGATCTATCTTAATCTTGTTAAACCTGACTAATGACTATGGAGCATGAGGTCTTCAGACCTAGAATGAGTACTAGTGAGGTGATGCTTGTATTGTCCTGCTTACCTGAAATGCCTCACCCCTTTAATTGATCACCTAGCATCATAATTGCACATTAATCATTGACCTAATTGAGTAAGGCTTAGCCTAGTATCACCTATTGGTAAAAGTTTCCAAGAGACCATCAGTGGACTTACTCCCTCTATCTTTGAGGGACGAGAGGGTACGGTTGTTGATCTGTCCTAGTCTTGGTTCAACCAGTCCAGTTATGGAGCAACCTACTAATAGTATGAGAAATGTCATACTGACATTGATCATGCTAGAGTTTAGAATGTGACTGCACTCCTTGCTTCTGGTTAAGAAGCTATACTCACGATAGAAATGGGAACCCCTAGTTGGTTCTACCATGTGGTGACTCAGCCAATAGTCTCACCTTAAAACTTGACCTTTTGAATCACACTCTTGCAAAGTTCATTGTGTTATCCCTCAGATAATTTTGATAATACAGTGATAACACTATAAACCCTCCTTGACCATCATGACTGTGTGATTGTTATTATGGGGCTTGCTGAGTACTTTCATATTCATACTTGCTATAGCAAACTTTCGTATTTATACTTGCTATAGCAAACTTTCGTATTTATACTTGCTATAGCAAGGCTTAGATATCAACTCTTCCCAAACTAAGATAGAAATGAAGGTCTCAAGCTGGAAACCCTAGAGATGGAGTTCAATACGAGACCTAGATCGTGGAGAAGACTAGAATGGGAAAAGAACTTTGACCTGCCCTTAAGGCACATAACTTATGTCTTATGTCTTTATAGGATAAGAATTTTGACCTGCCCTTGAGACATGGAATTTGTATCTTATTTCTTTACCATATTAGTACTTCATCTATGAAGTAATTTAAGTGTTGCTGACTTTTCGACTATGGTCTAAAGCTTAGGATTTAATAAGGCAATCATGTATTACATTAAATAATGTTTTGTAATATTCAGCCAAATAACCGATGAATGACCATTTTTAACCATTAATTTGGTTTACGAGATTGGAAAACCAAAATTATAAATTAGTTAACAGTTTAACAAAACTAACAAAACCAATTAAATGCTCATAGCTAAAGCAGGCTACTGAGGTTGTCATGCAATACATTATTCTCTTCCTTGTTCCTTCCTCTCACACCGCCTCCCACCAGGTCCAACACTCTTGGTGGTTCCGCCCCATCCTTCCTCCCCTCTATCGATGGTAAATCAAATACTGACAATGAGCAAGGAGCACATACAACTGCCCCTAGTCACATAATTAGCTACGAAATTCTACATCAAACATTGAAATTGATTTGAAATTTGAAAACCACAAACCAACTCACAACATAAGAATGTCCTGAGCAAAAGGCACCAAATTATTATGTTCTAGGTCAAATTTGCCTTAAAATTGATTTGAAATTTGAAAGCACCTAGCAAAGCGGGCCCCCTTCGCATCAGCGAGTCAACATGCATCCGACGCAGCCCCATCAGCGTGGATTAGGCCCGACGTCAATGACAGCGGGACCCACTTGCTAGATGGCCCCACCTGCATAGAGCGGAAGGCTCCCCGTCATTACCCGGACAGCGACCGCGACAGGGACCCTCCCCCGAATCCTTCCAGCTCCCTCCTGGCACGGCGGCACCGCTCTCGTGGCCATGTCGCCCGCCGCCGCCGCCACCTCCTTCGCCTCAGCGACCATCGCCGCCCCCACCGGTACCTGTCCCTCCCGCCGCCACCTCCGCCTCCGCCTCCACCTTCTGCTCCACGGGCCCCCCACCCCTCTCCGCGCCGTCGCCTCGATGGCCGTCTCCGCCCCCAGGTCCGCCGCCGCCGCCTCGTTCCTCGAGCGCCGCGAGTCTGAGCGCGCCCTCCACTTCGTCAAGTACCACGGACTCGGCAACGACTTCATCATGGTGCGTATTTTGTTTCTGTTTTCGAACTTTCTTCAGCTGCCACATCCTCTGGTGTTTATTTGGGGGTGACCTGCTGTTACGAATTCGTGCAATCGCTGCTGTGGTATCGCTATTTTTGCTGTTTTGCGTGCTGATTGCTGTGCGGATTTGCAGGTGGACAACAGGGATTCGTCCGTGCCGAAGGTGACTCCGGAGGAGGCGGCGAAGATGTGCGACCGAAACTTCGGCATTGGTGCCGACGGCGTCATTTTCGTCATGCCGGGGGTCAATGGGGCGGACTACACGATGAGGATCTTCAACTCAGATGGCAGCGAGCCGGAGGTGTGGGTGCCCTTTTCATTTCAGTACTGAATATTATAACGTGGTAGGGAATGTCTTATTCCGTGTTGTGCTCAGTGTTGCTCGTAGTGATTCTTCTGTACAGATAAGTTTAGTGCAATGCCAGCCTAGTGTTACCAGTCTCTACTGTGAAATGGGTTCCGATATTTTTCTATCTTGTTCCTGTGAGCTTTGGCTGCACAAGGAAAAATGTAGATGTGTATTTGTAAAGTTCTTCAGGTTCTTAAAATGTTGGGCAGGGCAAACTTTAGCCTTAAAATGAACTATGCTAACTTGGGGTCTTATTAGCTCGCCTAACTAGCAACCCGTGTAGACTGGGACATCTACTAATCTAATCCATGACTATAATATATTGCAGGAAGTAGTGTATCTATATCCACTATTTTGCAGGCCTACAAGAATTATGGTCCTATACCATACATGTCTCACTTCCTATCATGGACTGGGGTTTTGACTTGTGACCTCCAGGTTTTGACTGGCTGCGAAACATTTGAAGTGTTGTGATGTTTCCAATACTAAACAGCTATTTAGTCTATGATCAGATATGCCTTTTTTCGCTCTACCAACTATCAAGTAGACTGAAGAATCCTTTTTTTTTTAATCTCAATACTGTGGACAATCAGAAAATGTTTAATGGAGCTTGTTAGTGCTGAATTGTTCTCAAACAGTACTGTCGATCCCTTATTTCTTTTGGTTTCAGATGTGTGGTAATGGAGTTCGTTGCTTTGCTCGTTTTATAGCCGAGCTCGAAAATCTGCAGGGAACAAATAGGTAAACTCATTGATGCATGGAGATTGCAGCATCCTTATAAAACAAGTGAAAGCAAAGTTCTAACTGTAGATTTAATCATTCATACCATTGTATTATACACGAGGTATTATGTTAATCGAGTCTAATATTCTTTGGAGTTGAATATGAGTCTAATATTATTATATTTAATAATTGAACCACAAGTGTACTAGAAATACGATGACATGCATGTGTCATTCTTTGTTATGGCCCCTGAAATTATATATTTCTAATTTAACATTTCAGCTTCAAGATTCATACTGGTGCTGGACTGATTATTCCTGAAATACAAAGTGATGGGCAGGTAAATGCTTTTATTTTACTTTTTAGTCATTTAAAAATCTAAATTTGTTAGTCCATTTTCTATGACCTTACTTTTCTATTTACCCTGCTTGGGCATGAGCGAAGGTAATCTTTTTCTTTGATTTGCCTGCTAAGGTTTGTTCCCCGGTCTGCATTAATTTTTGGGATGTTTGAAACCTGTTGCATCTTGTGTGCTCTTCTCAAATGTGTTATTGTTGTGTGCTTGGGCTTGATAAGGCGTTGGACGTAGGGTGTAATAGTGAGAGGCGAGGGGAGGCTTAAAGGTGGAGCAGCGAGGCCGGCCCGTGGTGGTGGCGGCCAGCAAGTTATCTTTAGAATAAGGAGTTAAATCATTAGGTCAATGTGCTAAGAACATGTTGTGCGCCACAAAACCCTAAACCCTAAACCCTAGTGTCAGCTTGGAGGAGGGGATGGCTTGTGGCGGCCGTCTAGGGTTTGGCTGGCCGCATGCCCCAGGTCAGTGTGGCAGCATCAGCAGCAAGCCTGCATGCCCCAGGTCAGCGCGGCAGCATCAACCGCCTCCCTGGCTGCTGCCGTGACCACTGGGTTGGGCCCATTGGCCGGCCCATCCGCATATGGGCGTTGTTAGTTATCAACACAAAATTTTATACCACTATATTGATGAAATAGGTAAATGGGCTGTTTGGATGAAAGGTCACTTATTTTGCCAGTGTAGCAAGCTTAACCTTTTGTGGCAGCCGATTTGGCCACAAAAACTCGGGAATCTATTGGAAGAATATGTGTGTATGAGAAGCAGCAGGACAATGTGCTAAGAACATGTTGTGCGCCACAAAAGTTTTGTGAACCAATCAGTAGCCAGAAGATCGTCTAACTTGAGTTTGACAAGTTAAAACCTTAAATTCAGCACAATAAGCCACAAGGCCCCAGTTAGAACCTTACATATTTTCTGGAGTTTGCTATTTCTTCGACACATTTCAGCTACTGAAATCCATTATCTTTAGCTTTCTTGGCTTCTCAAGTAGTCAAGTGTATTTACCTCCTATTTTACAACTCCTTTTCAAGTTCAAACCATTACTTCACTCATTCTTGTTGAACATGAATTTATACTGTTGATATAATTTTATACACTTATCTTGTTTTCAGGTAAAGGTTGATATGGGCGAGCCCATCCTTTCTGGACCAGACATCCCCACAAAACTGCTAGCTACCAAGAACGAAGCTGTTGTCCAAGCTGAATTGGCAGTTGAGGGTTTAACATGGCATATAACATGTGTTAGCATGGGCAATCCTCACTGTATCACATTTGGTACAAAGGAGTTAAAGGTAATCAACTTGCAATTTCATATTCCATTCATGTCAAATTGCCTTTTGTCAAAACTCAGAATTTGATTATTGATTAGCAAATTACATCCATGCATTTTATGAATCCATCTACAGGGATAGCTTTTCCTGTTGAAACAATCAAATCTTTTTCACGTATCTGTACAAATCATGCTTTCTTAGCTCCCAAGATAAATTTCAATTTTTCTTGAATTGTTGGTTGAACATTCTTCGTTGTTATATTTTGTACATCAAACTTTTGGAATTGAAACTTGCTAATTACTCAAAGCTGTGACCTCTGTGATCCCTTTTTTTTCTTTGCCCTGATCATCAAGACCTGCTGTTTTTGTTAGGAATAATTAGGAATAACAACTTGTATTCAATAGTAGCCTTTGAGGGCAATATATAGAGTACATGAGAGAGTACAAGATAAGGACTCTAGTAACACGTAATGGATATGGGCTCTATATTCCTAACACTTCCTCAAATGCAAGACGTATGCAATAGTGTTGCATCTGAAAGAGGTGACACTAAGTAATAAATTTAGACTAATACATCAAAAAACTATCTCTTCAAAGTCGTCGTAGAGTGGAGCTTTGATAATCCTTTTTAATCAAGCCGAAGAAGTGCAAAATGAAGCACACGAGCAGAGTCGTGATGATGATAATAAAAGAATGCCATTGGCTAAGAATTGCAAACTAAGCAATGACGAGTAGCAAGACAACAATAAAGTTTTCACTAAAGCTAGGAAAAGAACTAAATAGCACAGTTGCTTCAATAACGAGGAAAAGATTAGCTGAACATAGATGAACATCTATCTAACTACAAAAGAAATCGACTGACTGATTGACGAAGGAATATGTGGACTCGCACAGCATAGACGAACTCAAAGAAAGACAAACTTTGATGGATGCAGCGGAATTGCAAAGACTCTAATACGAGACTAAGACACTAGCAGGCAGCAATTGCATATTAGCAATGGAGATAAGAGCTACGCAGAGATGCATCAATAGCACAAACCTAGCATAGCAGCAACACCACACATCGACTACCACAACAGCAGCAGTACCAAAGTGCACAGCAGCAGGACCAAATAGCACCGATAGCCATGAAAAATATATAGGCAAGCTTGACACCATAGCCGTTCCACATGATGGTGAGTAGGGAGGCGTATATTGCCAAGCCGAAGATGACAACATAGATCAGTGACTCCAGGGCAAGAGATAACACTCATACACCTTAGGTTTTGCAAGCCTGCAGCATTAGCCATCACCCAAAACCTCCTCTCGCCGACAATAGCAAGATGATGAAGAGTAGGGTCAATGACAGCCTTCCCATAGTGCAAAACGAAGAAGATGTGCAACAGCGCAGAGGGATCGCCTCGAAGCCCCGAGCATCTTCCGCTTTCATCATCAACAAAGGAATAGGTCTTCGTAAGCATTTTGTCTTCAAAGTACGAGTTCTTAGAGAAGTTAAGATGAATAGAGTAGCCTGACTTGATGTCAGAATCATCCACATCAACATAGTTCAAATACTTGAATATCTTTTGATCCTCTTCAGTCAAAAGCTCGCTGAGTAAAGGATGACTCAGAAATGCGGTCAACCAGAAGTCTGGGATTGATTTGATAATGTCACCCCTCTGCAGATAGATAGGTCTGCGGATCTCCTGGAGCTTCTCGATGGAGAGAACGAGGGTGCCATCAATCTGCTCGTTCTCCTCACCGCCCTCGACGTCGGTCTTGGCCTTCTTCCCCTTGTCCGCTGGCACCATCTCCCTTCCCCTTCTTCCTAAGCCCGCACCCTCCCTAACGCGATGCGCGGGCGGGGGAGACCAGCGCAGAAGGGAAGGCCGATCGGGGCACGATGGCTGACCGAGAGGGAGATGGATCCAGCCTGGCGGAAGGTCAGGCGAATCCAGCCCGACGGAAGTCGGATCAGCAGCCGGTGGATCTGGCCTAGCAGGAGGCGGATTA
Organism: Phragmites australis; assembly: GCF_958298935.1. NCBI lineage: Eukaryota > Viridiplantae > Streptophyta > Magnoliopsida > Poales > Poaceae > Phragmites > Phragmites australis. The sequence goes on along the minus strand of NC_084942.1, from coordinate 19,151,056 downwards.
TAGGAAGCCGGCTCGGCGTAGGAAGCACTCTGGCGTAGGAGATCTGCGGGAGATCTAGCTACGGGAGGTCATATTCGCCCGGGGGGGCAGGCAGATCCAGCTGTGGACGGTTGTGCGACACGTCAAGATGGGGAGTTGGGCCGACGGCGGCGCGGGGAGGCCGGCGGGAGACCATGCAGCGTGCGGGAAGAAAGCGGGGGGTTAACTTATGATCGATTCGAGGAAGAGGAAGGGCCGGCGGTGAGAGCTAGCGGAGTAAATCTAAATGGGATGAGTTGCTGCGTCCCGAAAAGAAAACCTAGCTGTGATACCATATTAGGAATAACAACTTGTATTCAATAGTAACCTTTGGGGGTAATATATAGAGTACATGAGGAGTACAGATTAAGGATTCTAGTAACCTAACCTATACGTAATGAATAATGACTATATTCCTAACAGTTTTTACTTGCAAAAAGACATTATATATATTGCTTACTTCCAGAGAGAAACAGAGGTTTTGTTAAGATGCTTCAGTATGATTCTTTTATGGTTTATGTGAGGTCCATATGTGCAGATAATAACTAGGTACCGGTACTACAAGTAGCAACCCTGAGTCTCGACTATTGTGAATTAGGCCACAAAAGAGAGTTCTATGCTGGTTGAACTATATACGCTAAGAATCATATTTTCATTAGTCTTAACCAAGCTGCCACATAACTATAGTTCTTGTCTTGGCTGGACTCCAACAGGTCTTGCAGGTTGATGATTTAAAACTTAGTGAAATCGGGCCTAAATTTGAGCATCATGAAATGTTTCCTGCTCGCACTAACACAGGTAACTCTTAATTTCTTGTGTTACTATGTGCTTCTATGCATGCATCCTTGCATTTGGATTTCGTTTAAGTAACTTCCTTTTTGCAGAATTCGTACAGGTTTTGTCTCGCTCACACCTCAAAATGCGAGTTTGGGAGCGCGGTGCTGGTATAACTGATCTTCCCTTAAGCCTCTTGAATTGTAGCATATGCCGTTTGCTTGAATTTCAGAATGCCTTCTTTTTTTTCTATTTGTTTGAATTTTACGTGTTTTAGTTCTAGGTGTCAATATGTCATCAGTACCACATTGTAGATTCATAATGCAAATAGCTCCAATGTATGTCTGAGTTTCAGTGATATCTCTTTTGTATTTATGCATTTATTATTTGGAGTAGTCGAGCTGATGTGAAAAGAAATTTATGATTTTGACTGTAGGAGCAACTCTTGCTTGTGGTACTGGTGCTTGTGCAGTTGTTGTTGCAGCTGTTCTTGAGGGCCGAGCTGAGCGGGTTTGTATTTTCTGTTTTTTTCTTCTTTTTTGCAGTTTCACTTTCATAATCACTAAAATGCGTTATATGTTTTTTCTGTGATACAGAAATGCATAGTTGATTTGCCTGGAGGACCATTGAAAATCGAATGGAGGGAGGATGACAATCATGTTTACATGACTGGTCCTGCAGAGGCTGTCTTTTATGGATCTATTGTTCACTAGGTCAGTTTTAGGAGGTCTAAGATTTATCTACCTTCATCTCTGCAATTATAATCAACATTAGGCATTGATATTAACAGGTACTGCCTGTCCAAAAGCATAATAAACAATATATTTTTATCTGAAAAGAAACTTCGAAATGTATACTCAGATATTATACAGTTCAGCGCTGAAGAGTATAATAGCAGAGGCAAAAGCATGGGAACTTGTTGATATTCGAATATAGTTGTGTTTTGTATCTAAGTTTGCGTTAGCAATATAACAACTCATAGTAATTCAAGAGATGGCATCTGTACTCTTTTGTAATTGCATTCTGTAGGGATGGAACATGAAAGGGTGAAAAACACAAAATTTGGAATTTGCCAGTTGTGATTGTTGATAGCAAACTTCTCAAATCTCAACATTTAGAGTTTTGGAGATGAGCCCTTTGCACTGGCATATGCTTCTGTTGACATTAATTTAAGCCACTAATGTGACCTAACTGGATTGGGGTGTGCATAAATACGCATCTATTGTGCAAAGAAGTAGTGTTGTCATCAAGGATGTTTTCTCTATCCACTTGTTTTTGTCTGTTAGGTTTATCTTATACGGTCAATGATGTGATTAGTATAATGACGTCTTACTATATTATGTGAATGCAATTTTTCATCGCCTAATTTTCTTGTTATGGAAGTGGTAAGCCTATATTGCAAATCTTTAATCGTCTGTACAATAGTTAATTGGACAAAACCGATAGTTGTAATGACATCTGCAAGATATTACTTACAAGTGAAATGACCATTTTGTTACTTTAAATTTAGTGTAAAGCTAATATTTCACTATAGCAAATCCTTTGTGAAACCATGATGCCGTTACACTATTTTGTTACTGACTTATTTATGTATGCAAATGCTTGTCGAGCACATTATCAGGTACTGGGGAGGAAGATAGAAGGGTTACTAGAACTTCGAGTCCAAGAGATGAAACCATCAAGCTTGATAATGTAGTTACCCTTTTTTCTAAAAAAAAAAATAGTTATCGCTTCTCACATTGCATGGACCTTTTATTCAAAGGCGAGTGGGAATTGGGATCTGGTTTGCTCCTTGCTGCTGGGAATGCCTTTCCGTGTCATAAGTAGATCTGCCAGAAGTGGACGCCATGTGTTTTGTGTCTCTTGTGTACTACTTTACATAAAATCAGTGATGCATCATATCATTGTATTTGTGCTTATTTTTTAATCGTCGTGTGACTTCTAGATTTTGCCCCTACCTCTATAGACATTACGTCTATGAGCATGTTATAAAGGGGAAATAGAAAGGGATACAGAAAGGGGGAAACACCCACAATCCTTCCTATCCTCGTCGATGCTAACCTCAGTTATTCATTTTCCTGTAGGCACTATATGACAGTAATGGTTGCGTCCAGGTGGTTAAGCACTGGCCTTTTATTCAATTAAAAGATGACACATGGTAATTAGTTGCAGATCTGTTTCACTAAAGTAGATGGCTGCAAAATCTCAATGCATGCCACTTATCAGCACCTTTAATTCCCGTATCACAGTGAACTTTTCCCTGCATGCTTGACCTGCAAGGCTAATTCCTAATGTGCAAAACTAGCTTTCTTATTGAATCCTAGTGCTGATTCTTTTTCTAAGAAAAAAGGAATAAAAAGCAGCCCACTTTCTCTTTTTCTTGTCATCTCCATGCAAATTATAGAGCCTGATAATTCTTTCATAGGATGAAAGGGTATATGCCTGATGATTCTTTCATAGCATGAAAGGGTATATAAGCCAGGTTTCCGATGTGAAAATGCTAGTGCTTTCCACCTATGCAGCACTGATACGGGTATCGGTATCGGTCCGATACGGATACGGGGATACGCTGTTTTTCCAAAAAATTTGATACGTTTACATTTAAAAAAAAATATTGAATATTCTATTTAAATTCTATTACACAACATACTTAAGAAGTTAAAAGTCTCAATTAAGAACATATTAAAGGACATAACAAATTAACAACCAGGTAGTATGTTCTACTTAAGTTCTATTAGATAGAATACTCAAAGTCTCAAATGTAGGACATATTAAAGGATATAATAACTAGCTATATGTAGTAGGTTCTTCATCCTCACCCTCATTTCCTTCATCCTCTATAATACCTCCATCCACATCTCTAGAAGATACGGCTGGTAACTCTGGTTCATCAAGAGAGAGTTCGGCAACTTCAAGAATGCCTAGACCATTTAGAGAGTCAAAAGAATCTCCTTCCACATCCTTGATTCTCCTTTCTTATATGCATCTATTTTTCTTGAGAGATGTCTTAAATTTAAGTGCACATAAATCAAATTTTCAGCACGCTCTAGAGTAATGACGTTCCTTTTGACGCTATGGATGAAGCTATAAGTACTCTAATTCCTCTCACAACAAGAAGATGAGGCTGGTTGGCTAACCAATTTGATGGCCGAACTCTGCAATAGAGGGATAGATTGTCTATGATTTGTCCATCAAATCATTGGAGAACAAATCCATCTATCATTGATCGAATCATAGTCATTGAATTCATCAGAAAAACTTGACAATCTAGAGTTCTCTTCTTTCACTCTTGCCAATTCTTCTTGTATGGGAAAGAACTTCTTAAAGCATGTCATCTTCATTTTTGATACCTCATTGTCCTTGTGTGGGGGTACACAACCAACACCTCCTTCAAATCATTTTTTGCTATAATATCTATAATGTTAACATTTAGAAAAATGTTAAAACTTAAAACTAGTACTAGTAGAAAATATAAGCAATAGTGTAAAGATAAGTAGGTAACCTTGGATTGAGTGAATGAGCCAAACAATGGAGTAGATTATTACGTTTTGTCCACCTAGCAACCAATATCTCATGAATAACCGAGAACAACTCGCACTCCTGATTTTGTTCCTTCCCTTTCCATAGATATATCTCTTTCTTCACTTTCTCAATCATTGAATCCCACATCTCATAAATTAGATGAAGACATTGTGTATTGGTGTCCGCTGACATATCATCTCATCATAAGAATGTACTCCACATTCTTCCACCATACCTCATTGAGTATCTTTTCTTTGACATTAGTGGAAACTTGAGAATCATCTTTGTAGTAATCCCATTGCTCACTTATTACCATGGTTTGGAGAGGTCTCTTTACCTCGACAAACCTTTGTAATATACACACAACCGAGGCAAACCTTGTTTCAGCAATAGCAAGTAACTTCAAATAGCTAAAGTCATTAAACATTGAAAGTTGCATGTCATGGTTCATTATGAAATTCTTGTTCATTTGTGCATCAGATTTAGCATGACTTATAAATTTAAGTTTGCTCCAAACAATGTATCTTCATCATTCTTTGGTGGTTTAGGATCACAAATACTCTTCAAAGCAAGATTGAGAGTATGCACAACACATGGTGTCCAAAATATGTTACTATACTCAGCTTGCAAAATCATACCTGCACCTTTGCAATTTGTAGCATTGTCGGTGATTATTTGTACCACATTCCGTCGACCCACTTCTTCAATAATAGACTTCAGCTTCTTAGCAATATATTCTTTTGTCTTCACCTTGCCTTCACAATTATCAGCCCTCAAGAACATCGGTGATCTATCACATATGGCAACAAAGTTAATGAGTGGTCACCTCTGCAGATTGGACCAGCCATCGGCACAAATTGTCACTCCTTTCTCATGCCATGTGCTCTTTGTACTCTCCAATAACATATCAATATGAGCCCTTTCTTTCCTGAGCAGCCTAGTTCTAAGCTTGTTATATCCAGACATTTTGTAACCCTGCAAGTCATGGCTGCAAGTATAGGTGAATGCTTCTTGAATGTATGGATTTTTTGCAAAATTGAAAGAGATTCCTGAAAATTAAAAAAAATAGAATAAGCATAAGCAAGGAATAATTAAATTACAGGCATGCAACTATAATTGATTGAATATTTATTGTATTGCTTGCATACCTCCGGAATAAAATGATCTTGCAATTAGAGCATCCGAATGATTGCGCTCGTCCATTGCCCAAGCTTTCTCTAATGCAGATGGAGCCCCCTTCCTCTTCTTCTTATTGCTGCTGCATGAAGCAACATCACTCCCACTAGGCAAGGACACATGTTTTGGTTTTGATCTTTCCACCTCTTCTTTAGCTCTAGCAACATCTCTCCTCATCTGGCTAAGTTCATCCATGGTCATCTTTGGACACATTCCCACTCCATATCCCTTCTTCTTTAGCAAGTGAGCTTCCACTCTAGTGTAGCTACTAAATCCAACAAATGAACAAAAATTGCATTTCCATCTATTATTGCCTCCACCTTGTTTAGGTCTCTCTATGACAATGACATAATCCCACAATGGAGCCTTAATGTCAGTGGAGGTCGCATCAGCACCACTGCTTGAAGTTGCCATCAAGAGACAAGAGCTACAAGGGGGCGGTTGCATATGCAAATAAGTGAATATCATAATATGACAATATGTACTGACGTACTGCTGAACAAACTAGTTGGTTACACCATCTATATCAAAAGAAATGCTAGAACAAGAAGTCAAGAACAGATACTTCGTTTTTCAACAATAGAGAAATGATCAAAGGACCAAGCATCCAGCAACATAGTGACATCATATAAATTGGAAAGCGAACAACAACATATAAATTGGTGAAACTTGGGAGGAAAAGGCATGAAAGTTTACATTGATTTCCCTGTTTGCATTGCCAACTAGAAGCAAATTATAATTCACCTGGAACAAAATAGTCCAGAAGGAAACACAACGACATGTAGCAGAAATATAGGCAAATAGCATTGGTGAAATAAGCAAAAGGGAGAGACAATCATGCTGTGACAGCTGACATGTAGCAAAAAAGGAAATAACAAGTTCTGAGTTTCTCACGTAGCCCACAACTGCTGCTAGCATGTTACTTTGCTTCACAAACACAATGCTAATGACTTAGTAATGAGGTCCTCAGGTCCAAATTCAGCATGTAGATAGGTACATTAATTGATCAGGTAGCAAAAAATCGATTGGAGGCACACAAGTATATAGATTAACTGATTCACTGCTCTCTCCCTCTTGTGTGAGTCGGTCACTTCGGCACTACCGGCTGGAGAGTGGAGGCGCATGGGCATGGCTACTCACCTATCACTAGAACACTTGTGCGCTGTGCCGCTGCTGGCTGGAGAGTGGCGAGGTGCGATCGAGCGGGGATCTGCCGGCTGGAGGCGGCGAGGTGCGGGTGTGTGGCCGAGCGGGCGGGTGGGCGGAGAAGCTTTTGTTCCCGAGTTCTGGGCGGGCGGGCGAGCGGGGATCTGCCGGTTGGATCCGCGGGTGGCCGCCGCCGAGGTCCAGAGCGGTGACGACGAGTCGGCGAGACAGCCCACGTGCTGGCGGCGGCGAGACGCGAGACTGGGAGGCGTCTGCGACTGCAAGTTGTCGAGACGCAATAGCAAGTTAGGGATTTGAGTGGGCCGGGCCGTATCCGTGCGTATCTATGAAGTATCCGCCAGGTATATGAGTTTTTCCTAATTAGTTTCGGCCGGATACTACTTAGATATGTATCCGAGTCAGATATGGTGTCGGACTCGGATACGCATCCGCCTGAGAGTATCCGTGTTTCATAGCTTTCCACAAAAGAAACAGGCGATAGACGGCCTTTGCTTGTTGCTTCTGTTTCTGGTGTGTTTCAGAACTTTGCCATGCTTAATAAAAAACTTTTACCCCCCCCCCCCCCACTTTGAAATATCAATATGCACTTCTACAGTCAAATAGTCACACCAAAACTTAGATGACGTGTAATTATAGCATAAAAATGGTAAGTACTTTATCCTTTTTACCAATATACTACACTGCAGTTTATTTGCCAAAGTTTATTCTTGAAGATGTTTAAAAGAAACTGACATTTTTTTTTGAAACAGAGTGTCATATTATAGCAATAACCTAACTGTCTCCAGCTTCATGTAGCATATATGAATACACATTTCTTTCCTTGAAACTAATGTTGTCAGGTTGGGATGATGAATTGAATAGTAGAATCAACGTTTCTCCTGATTTCAACAAACATATATTTTTTCTGTCTGCCATGCATTCAGAAGTCTAGTGCTTATTTAGCCATTTGACAGATTCTTTGACTAATAAGTGTCATCACTCTCATCTGCTTGAATCCCCTGCTTTAGTTGAGGTTCTACTTCTTGCATTAAATAATCTGTTTTGTTCTTTTGACTTGCATTCTTAGAGGAAATTTACTATTTTTTCTATGTTACAATGCACTCTGAAATCTACTTTATCCAGCTATAATACTTGTTATTGAACTCGAAATTTGTGTGCACAAAATGAAAAAGATGATCATAGGCATGAAGGGCTATGATTGAAAGAAATGCTTCTGATTATAGAGTTAGGTTTAAAATACTTCTAACTGTAAGTTAGTATTTTCCCCTCTTTTTTTGTTGGATTAGGCTGCAACACTTTTGCCTTGAGGCTTTGTGGCTCCTGAGAGCTATGCCTTTTCTTTCCTAATCCCATGACTTGCAAGTTGCCAAGTTGGTACTGTGGAAAAAATACCTTGAGAGCACTAATTTGGTTATGTCAAATGGCATCTTTTTTAGTTAGTAATTCTTTGCGTCAGGCCATTAACTAGCCCATCCACTTGTAGAATTCGATCTTCACTGCTTTAGATAGATGGGTTAAATAAAATTAGACTACATTTTCAATTGGATCAGCCTAATCTTCATCATACCTGCAGCCACTGGTCTCAACCTGTAAAATCATTCTAGTTAATATCATGTAACCATATTACATTTATTCATGAAACAGGAAATTCTCACAGGAGATAACTGATTATATGGTGAATACAGAGTACCCTTGCCCTTTCATACCCTAAAGTCAAGGACAAAGTGACATATGCTTTGTCTTGCACACTAGATAGATGATAGGAAACATGCGTAGAGCCATACTAAAGCTTGTTTCTACAAAAGCACTTCACTTGTGCTAGGTGGATATGCAACTTAGTAATCTGACCCAATATATGTAGCTTCAAAAACAGGGGCCAACTCCTTCACTGTAACCAAAATGCGGCGCCATCTTGATCTCGTCGTCCATCTTCCAGCAGGCCTCTGGGGGGCAATAGTAATCCCACGCCGTACATGGCGGCGGAGGTCCGGAGAGGCTGCTGCATGCATGATCCTTCCCTCCATCGAAGCCCGCCTCTGGTGCCTCAATTTCCATCCATATCTGATCCATGGGGTATCCATCCATGTCCGGAGGGGTGCCCTTGAGGATGCTTGTGATGCAACCACTGCCACCATGAAGCTCCTGGCCCTCCGTTCCAATGATGGATGGCGTATCTGGGTAGCAGGATTGGTAGGTCAGAGACGACGAGGACGATGACGATGACAGCGACATGTTCCCCTTCCTCTCCTGTGCTTTCTTCCTCATGTGAGTCCTCCAGTAGTTCTTGATCTCGTTGTCAGTACGCCCCGGCAGGCGCCGCGCTATCCTGGACCACCTATTGAGGAGAAACATAATCATCAAACGTATCAGTTACAGTAAAAAGATTGTAGAGAAATCTATCCCTATGCTGTTTACATCATCTGTTGGGTCAAACCTGTTTCCCCACCGAGCATGAAGCTCGAGGATGAGGCGCTCTTCATGGGGAGACATGCGCCCACGCTTGAGGCCGGGGTGGAGGTAGTTGACCCACCGGAGGCGGCAGCTCTTGCCTGTCCGGTTGAGTCCTGCATGGAGAAACGGAGGGGGGCAAGCGAGAAGAAAGCTCGGTTAGAGAAGTCGATCCTTTGCGCTGCGACTATGCGCGAAACATCTGCAATATAGCTACCTAATTTTTTGATCCCCCACCCCTCAAACCTGATACTTTGGCAATGAAATCCCAACGACGTTCACCGAAGAGACGCACAGTGCATACCAGTTGCAGGTCCTCCTGCTCTGTCCACGGCCCCTTGCGTGTCTCTTCTCTCACCGTTACCATATCGACCGACCCTGCGATACGATGGCAGCGCACTAACGCTGCTCGCTCCTACCTTTTATCGGCTGGGAGCCGGTCTTCTTGCTCTTCTTCCTTTGCGTGCCTGTTGGCTCCAGTTTCAGGATGATGTCCTTGATGAAATCCAGTCTGTTTGGAGGAAGAAGAAGGAGAAAGGAGGAGCTAGTACATTGAGGAGTGAGCTTCTTTGTCTTGGTTGCATTCTGGTTTGGTGGCTTTTGCCTCTCATTTATAGGTAAGAGAGGGAGAGATCTTGGTGGTCAGGTGATGTGGTTGGTGGGTGTGATTTGGAGCTCCCTAAAGATCCTATATTCCGTCATTTCGGTTGCCCTCAGATTCTAACTTATAAAAGTAGCTTTTTTATTGGCTCACGCTGCGCATATTATTGCAAATTAATAGGTGTGCATGTTAGGACGTCCACTTTTGGTGCCTGGAATTTATGCACTATATGCTTGCTTTGTACATATGAGTGCCGGTGAATCATAGATTTTTTTCGATATTATATTATTTTAATGGAAAACATGTAAAATAGGTATCATTTTCACAAAATTGTAAGACTAAGAAACCTGTTGGTAAGTCCTAATCAGTATTTGAAGTGCCAACAGGATTGTGATACCCCTCCACATTGGATCCATGTACCCTGTCAATTCTGCGGACGAGAAAAGGCCAAATCACCCTATTGGCAAATGGAATGCTGATAGCAGGTCTTGGCATTTGGAATGCTAACATGTGCCAGTGATTAAGTCATGTCGCCGCCCTTCCCTCTCCCCTTTCCTCATCTTGTTCCTTGCATGTCGGGCCGAGGTGCTCTCAGAGCCCTACGCCCAGAGGGAGAGCGAGCAAGGGAGAGAGAAGGCAGGCGGGTGGAGAGAGGAGAGGGAGAGGAAGGCGGCGGGGGGAGTAGGAAGGTCGGCCGTGGAGGGGCTAGGTTGGCTAAGGTAATTTTCCTTTCCCCCCCAAACATGGTAGACTAGCCATTAGCAATTGTAGGTCTAGGGTACAGAAATGTAGCCATTAGAGTAGAACTAGGATTAGAAAAACATTATGAATTGTAACTGTAGGGTTTTAGCAATGTAGCAATTGTTTGTAGAAATACGTTTAATAGTTATCTTAATTTTACTAATCATAATTGATGTTGTTGATATTTGTTTAGGTCTACAGAAAAATAGGCTTTAGCTTATAACTTTAGAATTTTTTTTGCACATTTAATTATGGTACGCGTTATTATAGATTTCAAATAATTCATATATTTTTGTTCAGTATAGTACTCAAAATCTGATGTTTTAGCATAATATATGATGTTGAATCAGGATATCGGAAGTAGTGAACAATTTTAGAGTTTTTTATGGGGGAGGTTATATCATGGAAGCGGTTCACAGTCAATGCAATGATTCCTAAAAAGTGTGAAACCAGGTGGAAGTGTGAATTAATGGATATTCTCGGTTCCAAACACTGGAAGCAATTTATAAGTCTGGGATTTGAAATGATGGTTTTGCCATGTAATGCTTGTACATGAGGGAACGTGGTAGGTTCGACAAGAGGTGGGCTAAATTCCCCCGAGGTGGTTGATGAAAATGTGTTCGCAGTGGAGTAGAATGTTCTGACGTGCTTATGTGGTTGTCTTTGCAAGTTAAAGTAGTCCGAAGATATCTCCTACATATACGGTAGGAGGTACTTCATGTGTGCCAACTATACAACCCACCAAAGCATGACTATGACAATGGTTTTTTTTGGCAAAACACACAAACACCCTCCTCTGTGACTTTATGCACAACTCTCTTGCATATTTCACTTATGCTAACTCTTTTTGCACATAGTCTCTCCCACCACTCTGTGAGTTCCGGTAGTGGCTAGACAATGAACAATCACTCTCCAATGAGAAATATGTACTACATGAGATGGCGTGGAGGAGAGAGGTTAACTAGCTCCATGAGGAGGAGTAAATGCATGAGGAGTGCAAGCATTGGCATAAGGAGCAGCGCAATACATGATCAGAGAGGATTAGTAACGTCGTGCCGCAAAGGAGCGTGAGGTAGACAGAGAGAGGAAACACGAGAGTGTGTCGCACAAGGGTTGTTGGACTAGATGCTCTGAGAAAGGGGAAACATACTCAATAGAGCATTGGTTCTATCCCTAGTAATTTACATTCCCTAAGACATGTTTGGTCTTGCTCTGTTACACGGTTAGGTTAGTCATGATGTGTACCATACATGCTATTGTAACTTGTGTTAGTTTGTTTTGGGCTAGGGTACATGGTGAGTGCACATTGCCAATTCTACCGTAGAAGTAGATAGCTAACAATTGTACTACTATGCGTGATGTACTTTCATAATTCATCCATTAATATTACTATTGGGTTTAAATTATAAATATTGTACATATTAATGATTTGACATTTTTGTACCTTAAACATATATTCTTTACATTCGGATGCTTCACAAAATTATAACATCAAAGAGTACATAAACTTCAAAAAAATGAAAAGAAAGCTGTCAGCATTCGATATGGCGACGTGCTTCTTGGCAATTTGTTTGTCGACATTTATCCGATATGGCGACATGCTTTTTCCACATTTACCAACAATGGGCTGTATCCTAGAAGTTAGTAATGCACAACGGCCTGGGTTGGTGTGTTCTTGCAAGTTACGAAACTTGGCCTGAGGTGTCTGAAAATGCCCGAGTTTGGAGTAGTTTAGAATGAAGATTCGTCGTTTCTAGTTTAGAATGAAATTTCTTCTTTGTAGTCCATACAACAGCTAGTGAATTCCAGAATTTTACCGGCCGCAAACCATTGGAGATGGGCATCTTGGTACTCCATCTTGTTTCTTCCATATTTTTCTGCCCTGACGTGAAAAGCAATAGCCTTTCTGCCAGCCATTATCATTGACACAGAGGACTCCATCCCTCCTTTTTTGTCAGGCATTATCACGAGCACAGGAAAAAGATCTTGTTTACAGCACAAGCCCACCAACACACAGCTCTCACTGTGCTAGTACCAGTCGTTCTGAAGAATCGATCGACCCTCTAGAGCAAAGCTTTTCATGGATCTGTAGTCCTCAGCTGACCGTAGTTCTGGAAAATGGTTCATCATTGTTCTGCTCGTGCTGTCGTGCAGCTGAAACGACGTACAAAGTCTAAAGTTTCGATCATCTTTTTGAACGTTCGGTGGTGTCAGGTCAACATATATATCCTCCATTATCTCCAACTGGAAAATTATCTTCGAATTATGGTTGCTTCATTAAGAAACATTTTGACCTGTGGCACTCGTGTTATACCGCTGATATGCAGAATGATTGATTAGTGACCCGGATGTTAGGGCATGTTGCTCCTTTTTTTGCTTGGATAGTTATATAGTACTTGGCGTATCGAACAATCCGGGATCATCTCATTGTGAGTGGTTCCTCTTTTGCTACCATCATCTATGCTGAGGTATTTGTTTGATGGATAATGACTTTTGCCTGCCTGCCTGCGTGCACAAGACCTTTGTGCAACAGCCACATCTCCAGAACAGTAGGGTAGGGCCATATATAAGAAATTGTTCATCCCTGGGACCTAACTTCTCCATTACTGTAGAATGTAGAGCTTTGTTTGTTTTTGCTCTGAAAAGGCTTTCCTTAACAGAATGGAAATGGCCTTTTTCTGGTGTGAGCCTCAGCAGGGGCACAGCGAAAAGGCCATGGGAGGAGGAGCTCTGATGCGGAGGCCACCGAGCTGCAGTCCACTTTGGCATGGGCATGGGTATGGGTATGGCCTCTCACCCAGTCGCCACCTTTTTATTTTGGCATCTTACTTTTGGAAGGCTCCTCTCACACTGCAGCAGCGCTGTTTCCATCCCACTACAAAGAACGCCTTTATATTTCTCCTCTCTTTTCTCCTATCGTTTCTGCTTGTTGTTTTGCTGCGTTGGATCTCTCATCCGTCCCTATCGCTTGCTGTGGTCTCCCACCTGTGGGGGGCTGCGTGATGAGGCGAGGGGAGAGGAGGATGCACTCCCCCTGCTTCTTCTTCTTCTGGCAGCAGCAGCAGCAGCAGCAGCAGCATGCACTATCGTCAGGATTGGTCGGTCATCATCAGTGCGACGACGACGGAGTTCTTCGATTCAGTGCCCATCGAGTGCTCTGTTGAAATCTATGTGTGTGCGGTGTGCATGCTGCAATGCAATCCTTTCTTGACTTGTGTATGCTACCTGCACAGAAATTTCTGATGTGCAAATGCACTGAACCAGTGGAGGGCCGGATCACGCGGATATCGTCATACTGGGGGTTGCTTGGAGTGGAGGAGTATAGAATTCACCGGTGCGTTTGGGGTAGATTTTACTACATTTTAGCATGTGAACTGGTTGGGCAGGTTTGGCAATGGCGAGTTAGTCAACTGTTCATCTTCTTCCTTTATCTGACACCGACTGTGCGCTTGCTTTACCATGATTTTTTCTGAGACGCCCTGAGCGACTGTTCATGGCCGCAACGGTCAGTGTGGCCATTAGTGTCCCGCAGACTCAGACTCCTTTCCCAGACCTCGCTTGCCATCTGGTTCTTGTGTCTCTTATCTTATTGATCGATCCAAAGTTATCGATTTTTCGTATGTGACCAGTAATCTTACTCCTCTTGCTGCGCTAACCATTATCATATGCTTGCATTTGATGCCTAGTCTTTGATTTATCGGAGAATTGTGCGTGCACTGTTCTCTTTGGACGAAATACTTTCTTGCTAGATTTTTTTAATGAAAAGTGACCTACATACTGCTCCCTGAAAAGGAAAAAATATATTCTGAAGACACTAATGTTTTGTACTTATTATGCCCTTTTCCTTTATTTATTCCTTCCGTAGGCTACAAGGCCACTTGTTTATGATCACAGAAACGGAAGAATTACGGCTCAAGTCATCTTCCTATATTCTTTGTTTAGACCTGTTGCACTTGTTTCCATCCGTGGTGATTTGCCGGAATTGGTGCCGATGACCGTGAATAGGTCGGATATTTTTTTGATAAAAATTGTTCACAACCGCTTTACCACTACTTACAAAACCAGACTTATATACTGGCTTATTACTGCCAATTCGTATATCGCACGAAAAGAATCAACCATCGTGTCTTATGAACCGGCTATGATACGTGTTATCACTGCCGGTCGATGAATTGAGCCAGCCGTGATGCACTGCTCTCTCATCACTGTTGGTTAATCCACCAACCGGTAGTGATAGCATAATTTTACTACCGACCAGTTAAATGAGCGGCAGTGATGCTCTCCTTTCCCACTTTCTCTAAGTTTGAGCTAACAGACAGTTCGATCAGAACTTTCTCTCCCCTCACAAACTCTCACATGATAGCACCCACTTCATTCCTTCTCCCCCTTTGATTCCCCCACAACTCAAGCTCATTTTTGATCGAGAAGGTCTAGATGAGCTCTCTCAAACTATCCAAACAAAATCCCTTCTTCCCTCTCTATTTGCTCATTTGTCTTTTCTTTATTTTTTAGGCAAGTGAACTCTAGATTTTTTTTTTTAAATAATAAGCAAACTTTTAGGAGCCTCTTGAGCTCAAGTAAGTTGAAATCCTCAAGT
Organism: Phragmites australis; assembly: GCF_958298935.1. NCBI lineage: Eukaryota > Viridiplantae > Streptophyta > Magnoliopsida > Poales > Poaceae > Phragmites > Phragmites australis. The sequence goes on along the minus strand of NC_084942.1, from coordinate 19,136,012 downwards.
TAAATCCTATATTTAACATTTTAACTCAAAATGTTACCTTAAAAACCAAAGTTGATCTTATCCCTTATTTTGATTTTTAATGAATTAGAAAATTTCGCCATGATATTTAGATATGTAGCAAGATCCAATTGTATTTTTGATATTTTTTTAATTAGCGCACTCTAATATAGAAACTCTATGCATGAGCGTATTTATTTTTCATGTTTCCTTAATAAGTCATAGATAATGGGTTGAATAATAAAGAATTTTTTTTAGAGATAACATCAACAAATACTCATCAGAAGCAGATGCAAAACAGCAAAAGCATGCAAAAGGCGGCTCCTCCAACCTGGGCCAATTGCCAGTAGGAGATAACGAGGTAATTTATTTATTAGTGCTCGCAAAATCTTCTAGATGTTATGAATTTGGGTTGACAATAATGATATAATTGTAGATGGATAGAAGATAGATATACGGTGCGAGCCGTGTAAGCACAAAGTACAAGAACGGCGTGGATTGTTTTCTGGTACAAGCCGCAACGCACAAGTCAAATACACAGTCTTAATACATATGCTGTCCATACGTCGCTTGTGAGAACAAGAAACAGTTTTTCACCACCTAGCAGATACATTCCCACTTGATGCCAAGGGGCTTTATGCCTGGCTATACTCGTTAGACCGAACACGGTGAAGCTGAGATCGTACAGGAAGGGCAATACATTGGCAGAGAAGATGAAGACTTATGCACCGATATGCCGGTTGACGAATACACCGATATGCCGCTTGCTGGAGATACGTTGGTTGATGATGATCTAGAGGAGATGTTGGCCGACGTTGATGCCAATGCCGACGCTAACGTCGACACCGACACTAACGTCGACGCCGACACTAACGTCGACGCCGACGCCGACGCTGATGATCTGGAGTAGATGTTGCTCGATGGGGAGGAAAACTTCACCAATGAAAGAGAATTTCAAAAGTTCCAGCGTATGGTAGAGGACTCTAAACACCGCTGTTCCTAGGCTGCAAGAAGGAGCACACAAAGTTGCGTACCGTGCTTTCACTCCTACAATTGAAGACAAGCAACGGGTGGTCTGGTACAAGTTTCACATAGTTGTTACTGTTCTTGCAGAAATTGCTTTCAAAGGGAAATGTGCTGCTAGAAAATACGTACCAGGCCAAGCAGGTTATGTGCCCTTTAGGGTTGAAAGTGTAAAAAATATATGCATGTCCAAACGCATGTTGTATCACGGAGAGCATGTAGACTTGGAAGCATGTCTCGTCTATGGTGCTTCATGGTACAAGCGTGACCGTGATGATATCGATGGTTGAAGGAAAGAATAAAAGGCATCCCATCAAGGTTATGTGGTATTTTCCTATAGTCCTCTGTTCGAAGCGTTTATTCGTGAACAAAAGGCATCTGAACTTATGTGGTGGCACGCTGAGGAGTGCAAGGATGATGGAATACTGAGACACCCTGCTGATTCTACGTAGTGGAGAAACATCGATAGGAAATAGAAGGAGCCATTTGTAGAAGATGTGAGAAATATAAGATTTGGGTTGAGTACAGATGGGATGAATTCATTTGGCAACATGAGTAGTAGTTATAGCACTGGTCCTGTGACTCTATGTATTTACAACATTCCTCCTTGGTTGTGTATGAAGCGAAAGTATATTGTGATATCAGTGCTGATACCAGTGTCGAGGCAACGTGGAATGATATTGATGTCTACCTGAAACCATTAATGGAAGATCTTGTAATACTGTGGAACGATGGTGTGCATATATGAGATGCATAAAAACGAGAGAACTTCACCCTACACACAATGCTATTCATAACAATTCAGGATTGGCTAGCCCTTGGCAACCTATCAGGTCAGACTGTCAAAGGCTACTGTGCATGTGTGCATTGTTTGAATGAAATAGAGAGCTTGTGGCTGAAGAATAGCTAAAAAATGGTGTATCTAGGTCATCATAAATTTCTTCGTAAGGATCACCTGTGCCATAATACATTAAAGCTTTTGTTGGGAAAGTTGAGACTCGATCACCTCCTAAGCATCACACTGGAAGACATGTATATGAGATGGTAAAAGGGACTTAGGGTTATTCTTGGAAAGGGACACGGGAGTACAACGGTTCTGAAATCTAATTTTAGAGCTCCTATGTTAAAAAAAATGTTTTTTATGACTTAGCTTATTGGTCGGATTTGATGGTTTGACACGCAATTGATGTCATGCATATTGAGAAGAATATATGTGATAGCTTGATTGGTATATTACTAGACATACCTGGTAAAACAAAGGATACACTCCAAGCACAGAAGGACCTGAAATGTTTGAAGCTCAGACAGGATTTACATCCCGAAGATATGGAAGAAGGCGACAAATATCTTGGTCCCGCTAGCTACAGTTTGAGCAAGGGGAAGAAAATTGCAATGTGCAAGCGCTTGTATGGAATCAAAGTTCCATCCAGTTACTCCGCTAATATAAAGAGACTAGTAAACATGAAGTATTTGGAATTAACCGCATGAAGTTTCATGATTGTCATGCGATGATGACACATATGCTTTCAATTGTAATTAGAGGTATTCTTCCACCGAAGGTCCGAAACCCAATCATAAAGTTGTCTTCATTTTTCAACATGATATCATAGAAGACCATCGATCCAACCAAGCTAGATAAGCTGTAGGAAGACATGGTCGAGACTTTATCCCAGCTTGTGGCGTTGTTCCCTCCATCATTTTTTGATATTATGGTGCATCTTATTGTTCACATTGTGAAAGAGATACATATTCTTGGCCCTATGTTTCTACATCAGATGTACCCTTTCGAGAAGTTCATATGAGTTCTGAAGAGATATGTTTGTAACTGAAATCGGTCAGAAGGCTGCCTGACCGAGGGCTAGGGAACTGAGGAGGTCATTGATTTCTGTGTCGACCACATGAATCTCAAATCGATTGGTGTGCATGTATCTCGCCATGAGAGGAGGTATAGGGGAAAGGGACGATAGGTGCAAACTCATTCCACACTAACGACCCCATTTCATTCACGCAAGCACAATTCATAGTTTTGCAACAATCAGTTTTAGCGGACCCATATGTCGAAGAACACAAGAAGATGCTACGCACCAGAAATCTAGGGAAGTCCAATGCTTGGATCGTATGAGAGCATCGAGATCATTTTGGCACCTGGTTACATAGACATGTGATGTATAAGCAGATAGAGTTGACTCAGTTGACTGTGTTGGCTCATAGACTGTCAACTACAATCCTCACATTTTAAGGATATGACATAAATGGCTATACATTTTATACGAGAGCTCAGGATAATAAGAGTGACAACTAAAATAGTGGTGTCCGTATAAATACCTATGACTGCAATAAAAATAGGGAGAGCTACTACGGATTCGTAGAGGAGATCTAGGAGCTTAACTATGGAGTGTTAAAGGTTCCTCTTTTCCGGTGCCAATGAATCAGACTCCCAGAGGGTGTGAAAATCAACAAGTGCGATATGACTACAGTGGACCAAAAACTCGTTGGATACAGAGAAGAACTATTTGTATTTGTGAATGATGTTATGCAAGTCTTCTATGTAAAGGACTCGGACCCGGCTAACAAGGAGGAGCGTCACGTGGTTCTTCAAGGAAAAAGAAGAATTATCAGAATGGAGAATGTTGTTGACGAGGAAGACTACAATCAATTCAACGCACTACCTCCTTTCGAAGAGGAAGTCGATCTAGGCCCCACGGAAGTCATCGATGAACCTCCCTATGTACATCGTGATCACAATAAAGGGCGAATTGTTAAGACAAAGTAGTTAAATTGTATTAATTACTATGTATGAATTTATTTTAGATGCAATTATACCTCACTTTTGTTATATATAAGCTTCAATTTGTATTTTATTGTGGAAGATGTCTTTATTATTATGCATATTGATTTTTGATTTTTAATAATGAATTAGCAATAGAACAAGCTAGCACTATTGCTATGTATTACTATTTTTTATTTTTAATGAATTATCTATAGTTATGAGCTTATTTATTTTTATTTTTTAATGATTTAAAATATTTATCGATGAAATTAAGATATATAGGAAGCTCCAATTATATATTTTTAATTAATTAGCAAGCCCTAATATAGAAACTTAGGTATGAACATATTTATTTTAATTTTTTATTGAATTAGAAAATTGAATCAGGAAATTAGGTATATAAAAAACTTAATTTTGGTATATAGCAAGTTCAAATTTAAATAAATATGTATTAGGATTTTAGGTAAACAAAATGTTAATAAATATAGGTAATACAAACTCAATCGAAATTACTTGAGTAGCATAACAGTTTATTCGGTCTTACTTGGTGCAGGTCGTGGGTTCAAGTCTTAGCACACGTGCGAAACTAAAACAATTTATTTCACCCCGCGGTACCAGCAGTGAAAGGGGTTTTACTGCCGGTGGACATATTAGGCCGACAGTGAAGCTTCTTTCACTGCTTGTGGACTTATTAGGCCGGTAGTGAAAGTATTTCATTGCCGGTAGTCCTTTTATGTCAGTAGTGAAGGTATCATTTCACTAATTAGCAAGCCTCCATGTAGAAACTTAGGTATAAACGTATTTATTTTAATTTTTTTTATTGAATTAGAAAATTAAAACAGAAAATTTAGTATATACAAAAACTTAATTTTGGTATATAGCAAGTTCAAATTTAAATAAATACGTATTTGGATTTTAGGTAAGCAGAATGTTAATAAATATAGATAGTACAAACTCGATCTAAATCACTTGAGTAGCATAGAGGTTTGTTCGATTTTACTTGTTGCAGGTCGTGGGTTCAAGTCTCTGCACGTGCGTGAAGCTAAAACAATTTTTTTTCACCTCGTGGCACCAGCAGTGAAAGGGGTTTCATTGTCGGTGGATATATTGGGCCAGTACTAAAACTACTTTTACTGCCGATGTACTTATTGGGCCGGCAGTAAAAGTAGTTTCACTGCCGGTAGTTCTCTTGAGCCGACAGTGAAGGTACAATTTCTCTAATTAGCAAGTGTCAATATAGAAACTTAGGTATGAATATATATATTTTTTTAATTTTTATTGAATTAGAAAATTAAACCAGAAAATTTAGGTATATACAAAACTTAATTTTGGTATATAGGAAGTTCAAATTTAAATAAATATGTATTAGGATTTTAGGTTAACATAATGTTAATATATAAAGATAGTACAAACTCAATCGAAATCACTTGAGTAGCGTAGCGATTTGTTCGGTCTTACTTGGTGCAGGTCGTTGGTTCGAGTCTTTGCGCGCGCGCACATGAAGGTAAAACAATTTTTTTCACCCTGCGATACCAGCAGTGAAAACCCTTTTCACTGCTGGTGGATATATTGGACCAATAGTGAAACTACTTTCATTGTCGGTGGACTTATTATGCTGACAGTGAAAGTAGTTTCACTGCCGGTAGCCCTCTTTAGCCGGCAGTGAAGGTACCATTTCACTGTCGGTGGTCATATTGAGCCGACAGTGAAAATCCTCCCCTAGAAAATGGCTTGACGCCTTGTGCCATTTGACACTTAGAATTTTTTCCCCTTCCCTGTGCCCTCTGCCAAAACGCCTCCCGACGCCGAGGAGCCCACACCGCTAGAGAACCACGAGCCCACACCAACGAGCCCGTGCCCGTTGTCCCTGTCCTCCTCGATGTCGTCTTCCTCCTCTCCAGCGCCATTGTCATCCTCCTAGGCACCTAATCCGTGCACCCCGCCGCCCAAACCCTTGTCGTCTTGCAGGTACTAGCTATTCTGAACCTCATGCTGACCTTCTTACCTCACTTCCCAGTCTCCTAGCTATTGTAATGGTGGCAAGTGGTATATAATCCTTAGTTGAAATTCAAGCATTAATTTTTTTTATCAATTCTTTAAAAAAGATTGTATTTGTGTTATGTAGTAGTAGTACTGAGTCTGTATTTTTTTTGCTGACCTTGTTATCAAGGTCAAATTTGTGCTTGCTTTGGGATTGTACACTTGCAGTGGGGTAAATATGGGTGCATAATTCACTGATGCTGAGCTTGTGAAGGTGTTCTTCTTATTACATAACCGTTCACCATCTTACAATCTTTTGAATATGGGAAGTATGTTGAGGTAAAGGGTTGTTGGTGTTTTCTAGAGTTGGCCAAGGGGTATGTAGGAAACTAGTTGAATAAAAGGTCGTCTCACTGAACAGATATGATGATTATATCTCGCATAGTCATGTAGGGATCTCATTGTCAATACTCTTTAGAAAAGTAGCGGATGACACTAGATAGTTAATTGAACTTGAAGTTGTTCCTTTACTGCAGTGGGAGATGTGAATGAAGTTGCAAAGTTTAATTTGATGGTCTGCATAACATGTACAAATCATGATCCTTTTAGTCAAAGGTAGATGAAGAAATGAGTGATAGAAGTAGCAAATATTGTCTTATAATTAGCATGTCCTTTGGCATTAGTGTGAACATTGTTTCAAAATATGCACAATAATCTACAAAATTTTGTGATGATAAAGAAAGCAAAAGTAGAAAAGTTGTATGCTTATATGACAAGCTATATGTATTAGGATAGATGTATCTAATGATAATTTTCATTAATGCTTAATAACTTGATAATAATATAATTAGAATCCTAATCGCACAAGATACACATAATAATTTGTAGCAAGTATGATCCAACATACTGATAAAGCCATACTCAGTAATCAGGAGTTTGTATTCTTGTTCGTTTGGCAAGTTCAAAACCTGTGAATATTCTTGTCGCAGCAGTAACTTTATAATAGCACTTTGATGCCAATTCGAGTTGAGAACATTGGGCTATGTATAAGGGCGATTATGATCCTACTACTGAAGCCTATTCTATATAATTTTGTTACCTTCTGCTGTTCGTTGTTAGATGAGCAAATGATGAAAGGAGATAATTATCTCCATAATCTGATGCAAATGCTGCTAGGTTTTCTAGATTTTACATTAATATTAAGTTGTTATACACCGTTTTTAGGTAAATGCTCTCTACGGAGAAGAAAACATTTCTTTTGAAATACAATAAAATAGTGGCGATGATGATATGGCTCGAGACTGTATTTCTTTATTACTTCTAGTACTTTAGTACTAACTACCTGTTCGGAGAGGAAGGGCGTCCAGCTCATCTTGAGAGAGTTGCTCTCTGAACTAGTAGGGCTGGCACATAAATGCTAACTTGAGAATAATGCTTTCTCTATGAATTGGTAATCAGCACTGAAGTCCTAATAAGGCCATTTGCTAGAGCCACCGTGGCTAATAGTTTTTTTGCAAGAACATTCTTTGGTGTTAGTGTGGTTTCTAGTATATCATTTTTGGATATTTTCTAAAATTTAGGACTGCTATGATATGGTATATTGTTCATCATGGTTAGAAAAGTGGAGTGTTCTCCAGTTGGGAGGAATGCCACGTACAAGTTAATGGATTCAAAGGAGCATGTTACAAAGGATACAAATCCAAACATGAAGCTGTTTCGGTATACACCAGTCAAGTTATCTAAGTTGAGTTAAAATTACCTAACTTCGAAAATAAGAAGAAGTGTGATTTCATGTGTTAAGATATCATAATTCTAGTTCTGGTTGTAATCATCATTATTTTGCTATGTAAGATAATGTGACTTGTTAGATCAATGTGTCAATTGTCAGTACCTTTATGTCAATTTTTCTATATAAGATGTGACTTTTTTTTATTAAATATAGTCGTAACATACTCATTTACAATATTATATATGTATGCATTCTATCTATCGACTCCTTCATGGTTATCTCACTCTCTCGACAACCTCCCTCCCTTCCTCATTGGCTTTATCTCTATCTCCCTCCTTCCTCTGCTCTTTATAGGTAGAATACTCAATCGCTCGTCATCATCATATGCAGAACTCCTAGAAAGGGATGGCATCAACAACCGTCAATCTAGCCCAGGTGCTAGAAAGAGATGTAGTGCTGCCGTCAAACATTGAAGAAGGTAGCCCGAGCCATTACCTAAACTTGAACCAGATATATGCCCATAGAGGCGATGAGGTAATTCATAAGTAGATGAATGCATATGTTCTACATATTATCGTATAGGTTCCTAATAGTTTTTTTTTTCATTTATGCGCAGATGCTTGATGCTCCGGAGGGGCACGACAATGATCAATCCCAGGAGCGGCATCATGTCCGAGGTCCCTCGAAGATGCCTACAAGACAATTTGTGATCACAGAGGTCTCACCAGCAGGGGAGCCAACTGCACCAGAGAGAGTTCTGTGATCATATAAGTTAGTCTATGAGATTGCTATTAAGGATCATGTGCCCATTTGCTACAAATTATAGACTGTACAAGTTGTTGGAAGAAGCACAGAGGTTGAGTGAGGTGAACAAAGCAAAGTCGAAGAAGAACCTGTAGCCCCACAAAGTCGACAGTCGTGGGTACGTGAGGAAAGAAAGGCACTGACAACAACATCTAGATGAACTGCGAGAGAGAGGTGTCACACCTGAGATGGAGGGCTAGATCAAATGATTGACACACTTCCTTCTTGGGAGGGGTGCTTCTTACTCGTCTGATGAAAGCTTATCATTTACAACCTCCAAAGACCAAGAAGTGATGCAAGATCTTACAAAAAATCTTGCGGAAGCCCACTAGCAGTCTGCACAAGGCTCTTTCAAGTTAGACAGGGATAAGGACGAGCTCACCTTGGCCCTGAGAAACAAGGAACACAGTGGTCACACACGAGGCGTTAGGGTGATGAATTGGAAATATGGATTCCCAGGCGACATCGATATTTACAAGAGTCGAAAGAGATTCCAGGCAGAGCAAGATGCAGAACGAGAGGCAGAATAAGCTAGGATGATGGAAATGCTTGAACAAGCGCTAAAAAAAGAGAGGAAACATTCAGAAGAAAAAATAGCACAAGCAATACGACTTATTGAAGTGTCTGCTTCACCCCAAATACAAAAAATTCATAATCTTATCCTACAAGAGTACGTGTTTACGCATCAGGGCATCTTCATTTTATGGGCAACTCGATTGTAGTACTAATTTGCTATGGTGACATATTCTGCAGTTTTCATTGGATTCTCTTTGTCATCCACCTAGACTTGAGTAAGATCATTGTCTTGGACTCACAAAAGAGAGATAAGACGATTTACCAACACCTCATCGATATGCTAAACATGTTAACTCCATCATTTAATCTTCTCGATGATTGCATCTAAATTTAATTGGTATTTACATTCACGTAGAGGGCACACACAAGATACCGCAAAAAAGAGTGTTATCCACTTTCTATTTAGGAAGCAGTACGATGTAATAACTGACTTTTCAGTACACAATCCATATTCATATCTTGCATTTACTACTAAATAAAAAGGTTTAATTCATTTCACTGACGAATCATTTCCTCTTAAAGTGTATGAGGCAGCCACCTGACAACAATCTCTATATGTTTTATGTTCTTACTTTCATGCACGCATTCAGTCCGGACAGAGACGCTGTTAGGTTCAATGATCTTGAGGTATGAAATAACATATCGATGCATTCTTTTCAATTTCTACACATGCTCAAGGACTAATTGTTTCGATTCTTCAAACGTAGCGCTCCAAGCTACGCACAAGTGTGTGTTACAACCTGTGAAAATATATGTCCTTCAAGAACAGATAGTCGGATTCTTCTTGGAACATGTTATCAACCCAAACGATGAGTTTCATAAACCGATCGTGCCGTCCCTACGTGAGAGACCTTCAGATGACATTGTACATTCTAGCAGAGAGTATACGATAAGGAGGAAGGCTACCAAGGGGCTTGATAGCGTATTTTATTTTGCCAATTGACATAATATTAATGAATGATATTAATTTCTATAATGATATGAATTACTATATACGATGTGAAGTTGGTATCGTCGGATGACTCTTCGACAGAATGACCTTCCAACGATGATGCGAAGGAGGAGCAAGAAGTAGCGTCCCGTAAGCGTGCCCAGGAGGAGAAGGATGAGAGGCTGGCCCGTTAGCTGTGCACTGTGGAGGAGCAAGAAGCAGCGTTCCGTAAGCGTGCATAAGAGAAGGATGAGAGGGTGACCCGTCAGTATGCTGCGGAGGAGGCCGAATGCTCAAATCGCAGAGGCATTCAGGCATCAGATTTCGATGTCTTTGACACGCTGGTAAGCCTAGAGCATAGGCGATGTTGTGGTCGATTAGGCGTGGCCGAGTCCTCCGCTCCACCACCATTAGTCCCCAGTGTTCCCGAACGTACACACGTCGTCAGTCGTCAGTGCGGAGACACAATCCTCATCACGGGAGAGGTAGTGGGATACTAGACTGGCTCAACTCGACCGACTTTTCAGGGGTGATCTGTGAGAACTATTATATATATGTGTGTTTGTCGATACTTGACTTGTAATATGTGTTCATTACTATGTATTAATGAATATGTTTTTATTATTGATTTACAGTAAATATATGTACCATTGTATGCATGTATTGAAAAGAGACAGAGATATCGATGATAGAGAGGGAATACAGAGAGGATAGAGAGAGGGATTGTGGAGGGAGGAGAGGAAAAACACTGTCGGCTGAAGGCTTCAGCCGGCAGTGATGTTTTGGGTATCATTGCCAAACAAATTCTTCAGCCGGTAGTGATAACCCTATTCACTTCCGATCCACCAAGTCAGCAGTAATAGTCTTTGGTCATCACTGCCCGTTACCCACTGTTCGCTCAAAAACTGGCAGCGAAGGAGGTTTTGGAGTAGACAGTGAAGGAGATTTCTGTAGTAGTGCACATCAGCAAAAACGTCAGAATAAATTGTGAATCATAAAATCTAGTTAAATTGGTATTGACTAGATGCAAAAAAAGGGGTTGCAACCTAATATCGCCTCCACCTCATTGGCTGTCAACCCCGGTCGCAACTAGTTTGAGATCAAAGAAACATACGGCTCATAGCAATTAGACTAGCCGCTGGTTCGCGACGGCTTGTAAAACCCTCTCTAGAAGAGAGCCATCAAAGTATCAAACCCGGGACGTCTTCTCGGCACCAACATGGAGAAAGACGCCGGACACGATAGTTCGTGGTACCTCCGCCATGGCCGTCTGGCCGGCAATTTCCACTGTGCAGAGGCAGTGCCGCGAGCTCGATCAGCTGGATCGGCACACGCTTTCCGATGGAGGCGACGGCTGGTTCTCCGGCGTCACCTGAAGATTTGGAAGGGTCGTCGTCACCGATTAGCTAGGATGGAGCTAGCGATGGTGTCAAATTAGGAGTTCCGTGCTCGTTTAACCCTTTGTTAGCTATTCTCATTTGCTCGCAGTAAAGTGGGTTGAGCTAGTGGCTGCAATCTGTAGCGTCAACACCTGGCCTTCTCGATCCTCTAGTGCCCATATATTGGCTGTGATTGATGGAGATGCATGGGAGGCCACCAGCCGTCCGACCGAGCCTAAGGAGGGAAGACTACTTTTCATTTCCCCCTCTTAATTCCGATTTGCAGAGCTGTTCAAGTTGCGGCAATAACGACGATGACAGTGATATCCACAGAAGGATAATGCCAAGTGGAGGCGGCACAATTAGAACTTAAAAAAAAATGATATCTATATATATACACATATATATAAGTCAGTGTGTCTACAAACTTTTTAGTGTAATTTCAATCATATATATGCAAAAAGCACTCATGGTAACTTATTGGTGCGACCACTCAAAATGGATTTAGCTAGGGAAGCAAAGGAGAGGGCAATGGTGGTTACACTTGGCGTTCTTAGCTGAGGTTTAACACGTGATCACATGAGATCTTCAAATCCTTTTCTTACTAAAAAAACATGGTGGGAGATCATTGATCATACGTGAATGTATAACCAATCGCCACTTGCTGCCGTGCCATACGGTTCAATGGACGTCGTACTGCTCCTTTTGGAGCGTCGAGAATGCGAGCGTGTGGCCATGAATGGAACGTGTCGTGGACATGGAAGGCAGCAGCATCCGAGTTGTCCAGACGGAACAGGCAGGAAAGCAACGCGCACCTACGGCCATGGTGACGTGTCAGTGACATGTAACGTGTGGTAGAGTAGTAGTATATGCTTTCTGCTGAAATAAAATAAAATAAAATGGTGCAAGAGATTGCAAGCATGGCACGTAGGTCGGTTTCAGTTCCAACAAATATTTTCAAAACAATATATATAATTTCTTGTTTGGAACATGAAATTTGTCGGGATGATACATAACAATGAATCTGAGGTGTGTCGGACGATGGACGTATTGATCTGTATTTCTGGGGTTGGATCTAATGGACTTATGAACATAATGATTTTATCTAGATTTAGGCCTCCTATGATATGATAGTCGTACGTCTGGTGTATTTTCTTATGATTTGGATGAACTTGTTACATAATACCTTCCTTGTCTGTACAAACCGGGTCCTCCTCCCTCTATATACAAGGAGAAAAAGTGTACATATAAATGGACCATATCAAATTATGTGGCAGACCTATACCTTACGAAGTCAACTACCCCTACCCTATCATGGCGATGGATCCGCACGCCTGTCCCGCTTTGGTCGTCCATCACGCCTTATCCCATCTATTGAACGTCATCACGCTTGTCTGCGAGGCCATCCTGTAGCATTAAATGTTACGGACGGGTCACTGCACAACACGCCTACCTACGACATTGCTCATTGAAAGGGAGTGTTTAGGGAAGGAAAACACTCGAGTGGATACCATTAAATGTGATTCGACTGGTTATGTGAGTAGGGGCTGGTCTGAGGGTTTTGCTTTGCGACCAGGGAACTGATCGCAGGAGCTCTGTCCTGGTCGCGAGGTGACGCCGTAGTCTTGAGTGTGTTCGCCCTCTAGTTGACACGTGACAGTGTGAGGCCCACCGGGTGCGGCACCCTCTTACCTATTACACCAATAGTAGCCTTCAAGCTCCACCACTAATGTGGTGGACTGAGTGGTTTGCCATAGTATCCCGTGGTCATTGTGCGCCGCGTGGTTGTGGTTAGGTCTGGTCACACCATTTGGGCCCCAGGTGAGCATGAGGTAGTCGTCAATGCAGCCCGCTTTCATGGTCAACTTAGGAAAACTCATCCCAAGGGGAGGTTAAATGTCCAGAGAGAGAGAGAGAGAGAGAGAGAGAGAGAGAGAGAGAGAGAGAGAGAGAGAGAGAGAGATCGTGGGATAGAGAAAAATTAATTACCGCCAAATCTGAGGGAATTTTGGTTCTCCATGTGTGGCCTTTCAAATTTCAAGCGGTCCTGACCATGTGACGGTTGAGATACCGTAGCGGCCCTTTAAATTGGAGCGCCAATGGTTCCCCATGAATCCTTTCGTCACCTTCCTTAGCCTCCCTGCTTTTACGCTTAGAGCTCTTCATCTCCGTCTCTGCTCTTGCCCCTGCAACATCTTCTTCCATCATCCGATTACGGCAACAGTAGCGAGCTTGCGTTCCCCAGGTCCAAGTGCGACATGGCAAGGTTGCGGTAGATGCACGATGCCGGCCAACTCCCCCGCCACCTATCTTCTGGGTACCTTGATGGGGAGAGCGTGCCCACTCACCGTTAGGGGGAGATCGTGATGTTTGTCTTTTTTTCTTGGCTAAACTCATGCTACCATTCTCTGAATTCTTCACCACCGTCATCTACTTCTATAACATCTGTCACCTTCATCTCAACCCCAACTCCATTCTTATACTGAGCATATTCGCTCATTTGTGTGAGAACTTCATTCGGGGTTGAGCCGTGCCTTGACCTCTTCCAGTTCTTCTACACTTGCCGGTCGGTGATTGGGCTAGCCTCCAGGGGCTGCGGGTTCCGCCTTCGTGACGGCGCCACAAACTTCTACATTAAGGTTAGCCTCAAGTCATCACGATCGGGGCTGGAGGGATGAATGGTTCTACCTTGCAATGGATAACTCCTTAGACAACCTCCGAGTGCCAAGCACGCTGGCGCAGGTCACGAATGACTAGGGGAGCTCACCCATGACTACCCAGAGCTACTGACCCTAGTCAAGTGGGTCGGCCATGAAGGGATCGGTGACGTCCAAAGAGGGGGATAAATTAGGACACTAAGAATATATTTGGCTTCAAAAACTACACAAGATAAATCTATATCAATTTTTATTTAAATGTGCTCTAGGGTTATCTAGTGAGTCTACTCTACCAATCAAAAGAGCTTGCAACCTATCTAGTGAGGTCTCAAGGCCTCTCTCCCCCTTTGTCAAATATGCTCCGGTAAGCTCAAGATCCACAGCACCGGACCATTCGGTGAGGCAAATCTTCCTGGGACTTCTTCAATTTGACCAAACTTTGTCCCGGCTGCGGTGACTTCTTCATGTATTGCATCCATGAGATCTACCAACATATATTCTCGATAAACATGGTAGTCCTATTGACTATGTTGTCATGAATCACCAAAATCACAATCATAGTCTCATAGGGCCATTTTCGCTACAATCTCCCGCTTTTTAGTGATTGATGACAACATAACCAAAACAAATAGCAAATAATAAATGATACCAAATATAAAGATTATAAATGAGCACAAAATCTTAGCATATTTCTTGGATGCATATTCTTACCACTTAGTCCTCTTTTGTTGTGGCTCCCCATTTCTCCATCACCACTATCTCCCTTGATCGACTCATGCAAGAGCTTCTTCTTCTCCTCCTATTTTGTCAGCTTTGGTATTTCTAGAAATCTTGCTAGTTACTATAATCTCTTTCATATTGTTCATCTTGCAACTTGCATCTTGCTTTGGTCATCAAATTCTCCCCATATGTCAATAATCTCCCAAAAAGGCTATATGCACATGTTGAACTCAAAGTAAAAAAATAGAGCACATGGGAGAGAGCTTCACAAATCATTATCCAATTAAAAGGATATCAATTGTATGGATATCACTACAATAATTGATACCAGTTGTAGGCTATGAAAGCATATGGATCACAATTTGTGGAACTCACATAATATAGTCTAAACTCCCCCTATATGTGTATACATATGATGAGAAAGAAATATACGCACAACTAGACAATATGTTAAGATATTGTCGGTGTATCAGGAACCAGGGGTCCCTGAGTTCCGAGACCGGGCTGGCCATCCGCCATGCGTCACCATCCTGCGAGGTCCGCCCTGCGAAATAAGAAGAAGCTAAGTCCCGGGAGAAGGTGCTCGGGGCCGCCGCCTCTGGTTCCCGAGCACCCCAGTTCCCCGATGATCCGCAGAGTCCAAGTACCGGGAAGGAAGTGCTCGGGAGAGAGTGCTCGGGGCTGCACGTGGCAGCCCCCGAGGACTCGGTTCCCCAAAGGTTTCCCCCAGTGCTCGGGAGAGAGTGCTCGGGGCTGCACGTGGCAGCCCCCGAGGACTCGGTTCCCCGAAGGTTTCCCCCAGTGCTTGGGAGAGAGTGCTCGGGGCTGCACGTGGCAGCCCCCGAGGACTCGAAGATCGTCCGACGACCCGAAGGGTCCTGTCGTCGGGGTGTCAGCCAGTCAAGGGCCCAATGCCGCATTTAATAGGCACGCGCGGCCTGACATCCTGACATCCTGACAATCTCAGCTGCCCACGCCCTAGTGTCAGACCCTGCCATGCTCTGGCAGGGGGGCGTGGGTCCATTAAATGCACGGGTCCCGTCCGGTTTCACCCGGGTGCCTCGGGATAACATTGCCAGAATCGAAGCGCTCCGCCTGCCACCCTGCCCCGGCAGAAGGACAAGACAGGGTGGGCGCACCGGGCACCTCTGCGGCTGCCCGGTGGGCCCTCTTAATGGCGCCGGAGGACCTCCGCAGTGGCGGGTGGTCGGATGCACGCCGCAATTTTCCACCGCCCCTGTCACTTCGCCAAGACGGAATGATGACGCCTTTCTTCGTGGCGCCTTGGTATTTGCGCCCCCTCTTTCCCATTCTGGATAAGTTGAGGTCGGCGCGCCTATAAAAGGAAAGGATGGAGAACTCAAGAAGCTCTGAGGAGACAGACGGGAAAACAAGGTGAACAAGGCAAGGAAGCCCAGATCAAAAGGCGAAGAACATCACAAACAAGCTCAAGCCAAGCTAGAACAGAGAGCCTCAAGCTCTCTGTAAGCAGCTCACCCCTGTAACCAGATACATCCTTGAAGAATTCTCTTCAAGGAAAGGTATAGCACTCACACAAGAGTAGGGTGTTACGCCTCCGTGCGGCCCGAACCTGTCTAAACCCCGGTGCACCTATCTTTCTTACACTAGGTCGATCATCTCCCACCACCAGCCACTGCATTTATTTCCTTTCCCATTTATTTCCCCGACAAGCTCGTTCAGGATCATCCCTCCGGCCGAATCTCTAAAAAGGGGTCTCTCGGGATCCCTGCGACAGGAGTTCATCCTCCGACAGCTGGCGCGCCAGGTAGGGGGGAATATCCCTGGATTTGTTTGTTTCGCTTTTCTCCACAGGAAAAGATGGCTGGTGGGCACCGTCTCCAGCGTTCCGGCTCTACTTCCAGTGACGGAGTGTTGCCCGACGCTCGGGAGAGCCCAGTCGCTGCTGCGTTCCATCAGCAGCTGCTATCCACGTGCGCGGTTTTTCCCGCTCAAAGGGATCAAGGCGCTGGGCCCAGCAGGGCCGCCGCCGCCGCTACTGATGCACTTTCTGACCCCCAGCGAGAGGTCGGGACCCCGGCCGCCAGGTCCACCTCTGGACCACGTCGGGTGCCATCCCGGCGCAGGCTCGCATTCAGCGAGGCCGGCCCGGGGAGCGCGCTGCTTGCAGCACATGCTCTCCTCAGGCACCCGCCCATTCAGGCCACGCCGAACACTCCGGAAGGCCGGTGGATCCAAGATGTCGTCGCTTTGGTTGGCACTGCCCGTCGCCAGGTGCAGGCCGGGAGTCCTCGCACCACCTCTCAGCGTGGTGCCGCCAGAGCCGGCTCCTCAACGGGCAACGCCCGCACGGGCCGAGGGGCCTCCAGGTGGAGTGCCGTCCCCCTGGCCGTGTCCGAAGCCCGGGACCTCCGCTTGCGCCTTGACGAGCGGAGGGGCCACGAGGACGCCCGAGTTACTCTCGAGCGCCAGCGGGAGACCCGGTAGGGGGTCGGGGCAGAGGACCAGGCTTCCTCTCTCCCGGCCCAAGGCCACCGGGAATCCTCGGCTCGCCGCCACTCACCACCGAGGACCCCCGCTCGCGCTACGGGGTACGGCACCGGCTGCCGTGCCTTCACCGCCGAGCTCCGCCGGGTCAGGTGGCCTTCCAAGTTCCGCCCCGAGCTGCCGGAGAAGTACGACGGGTCCATCGACCCCGTTGAGTTCCTCCAGATCTACACGACGGCCGTCCAAGCGGCTGGAGGCAGCGAAAAGGTGATGGCAAACTATTTTCATGTTGCCTTGAGGGGCTCCGCCCGCTCTTGGCTTATGAACTTACCCCCAGGGTCTATTAGCTCCTGGGATGACCTGTGCCACCAGTTTGAGGCCAACTTTCAGGGCACGTTTACGCGCCCCGGTTTGGAGTGCGACCTCCACGCCATCCAACAGCAGGAAGGGGAGACGCTACGGCGCTTTATACAGCGCTTCAGCCAGGTCCGTAATACTATTCCGCGAGTGACCCCCCATGTTGTTATTGTCGCTTTCCGGCAGGGCGCCCGCGACGAGCGGATGCTCGAAAAGCTAGGTACACACGAGATCGAGACCACTGCGGAGCTCTTCGCATTGGCCGATAAGTGCGCTAAGGCTGCGAAGGCCAGGGCGTGGCATGCTCCTCGCCCCGCCTCCGACCAGCCAAGTTCTTCCCGCTCCGACAAGCGGGAAAAGAAGAGAAGAAGGAAGCGCGAGGCCGCTCCCATCGAGCTGACCCAAGGCTCCACCCATATGGCGCCGCAAGCGCCCGACCGCCGGCAAGAGCGCCGGCCGGGCGTCGACCGACGCCCCGCAAGGACCCCTGCTAGGGCTCCTCCTCGGGCCTCCGTGCCCACAAGGACCCCGGCACCAGCTAGGGCACCGGCTCCCGCAAGAGCCCCGGCCCCCGGCCGAGCTCCTGCTCCAGCAAGGGCCCCCACTCCCGCGGGGCCCGAGCTAGGTAAATGGTGTCCCATACACCAGACCAGATGACACGACCTCACGGAGTGTCGTACGGTCAAAGGACTCGTGGAGCAGCTCCAGAGGGAGCGCGACGAGTCCCGCGGAGGAGGCGATGCTGAGGTTGCCCCCGACAACGCCGAGCTCGATTTCCAGGAGCCCGAGCACATCGTCGCCTTCATCGACGGAGGCGCGTACACGCCTTCCTCGCGCCGTGGCATCAAGGTCATGAGGAGGCCGCGAGGCCCCTGAGGTGGTCGGATGCTCCGATCACGTTCAACATGACTGATCACCCCGACAGTACTGCAGCCGTGGGGCGACTACCTCTAGTAGTATCCCCCACTGTCTGCAATGTTAAGGTCGGCAGAGTGCTGATCGACGGTGGTGCCGGCCTCAACCTCCTCTCCAAGGAGGCTTTTGAGAAGCTGCAGGTGTCCTCCAGCGCCTAAAGCCGTCGCTCCCCTTCTGTGGAGTGACCCCCGGGCACTCCCTGCCCCTCGGACAGGTCGAGTTGCCTGTAACATTCGGGAGCCGGGACAACTTTCGCACGGAGTGCGTCCTCTTCGACGTCGCGGAGCTCCCTCTCCCCTACAACGCCATCCTCGGGCGTCCGGCGCTCGCCAAGTTTATGATGGCCGTGCACTACGCATACCTCACGGTTAAGATGCCGGGCCCCGCGGGCCCCATCTCCGTGATCGCCGACTCCGGCGGCGCCGTCTCCTGCGCTGAGCAGTCATACATGGCTCTGGTCTCAGCGCAGGCCGAGGTCAATGGCTCTCCAGGGGGCCCGGGACCCTCTTCATCCAAACCCCGACTCGCCGCCGTCGCCTCTGTTCCGACGAAGGAGGTCGTGGTGGGCGAAGGCGCTACCCAGGTCGTCCGGATCGGTGGTGACCTGGGCAGCAAATAGGGAAGCGCGCTCATCGCCTTCCTCCGGGCTAACGCAGACGTGTTTGCCTGGCAACCGTCCGACATGCCCGGGATCCCTAGGGAGGTGATCGAGCATCACTTGGCGGTGCGTCCGGACGCCCGCCCGGTGAAGCAGAAGGTCCGGCGGCAGGCGCCTGAGCGCCAGGAGTTTATTCGCGAGCAGGTCAGCAAGCTCCTCGATGTCGGATTTATCCAAGAAGTCCTCCACCCCGACTGGCTAGCAAACCCAGTCATCGTCCCGAAGGCCAACGGTAAGCTCCGCATGTGTGTGGACTACACCGACCTAAATAAGGCTTGCCCTAAAGATCCCATCCCCTTACCTCGCATTGATCATATTATAGATTCAACTGCGGGATGCGATCTTTTATGCTTTTTAGATGCAAACTCTAGGTATCACCAGATTCGCATGGCCGTAGGGGACGAGGAAAAAACTGCTTTTACCACTCCGGTGGGGACTTATTGCTACATGTCAATGCCTTTCGGCCTGTGTAACGCTGGATCCTCCTTCCAGCGCGCTATTCGTATTACTCTTGACTCGCAGGTTGGCCGCAACATCGAAGCTTACATCGATGATCTCGTGGTCAAAACCCGAGACCGCGCCACCCTGCTCGAGGACCTTGCCGAGACTTTCAACAGTCTCCGCTCTACCCGCCTCAAGCTCAACCCGGAGAAGTGTCTTCGGGGTACCGGCGGGCAAGCTCCTTGGGTTCTTGGTTTCTGGCCGAGGAATCGAGGTCAATCCAGAGAAGATCTGGGCCATCGAGCAGATGCGACCCCCGGCTCGACTCAAGGAGGTCCAGCGTCTCGCCGGCTGCATGGCAGCCCTCGGGCGCTTTATCTCCAAGCTCGGGGAGTGAGGGCTCCCCCTCTTCAAGCTTCTGAAGAAATCCGGTCGTTTCGACTGGACGCCGGAGGCCGAGCAGGCCTTCCGCGATCTAAAGAAGTACCTCACTTCGCCACCCGTGCTGGTGGCTCCCTCTCAAGGTGAGCCCCTACTGCTCTACGTTTCGGCCACACCTCAGGTTGTGAGCGTAGTGCTGGTGGTGGAGCGCGATGAGTGTTCAGGGCTGGTTGCTGGGTCCCAGCTCCCAGAGGCCCCCGACCACTCACCTATCCTCGCGACTCCTCCCAACCAGGGAGTCGAGCCCGAGTGCCCGGCCAGCCCCGACCGTGCCGCCAAGCCTGGGGGCTGCGGCAGCCCCCCGGGTGGAGCCGCCGTCCGGGCTCGCCGGGTGCAGCGACCGGTGTACTTCGTCAGCGAAGTCCTCCTGGAAGCCAAGACAAGATATCCCCAGGCGCAGAAGCTACTCTATGCCGTGCTCGTCGCTTCCCGGAAGCTGCGCCACTACTTTCAGGCGCACAAGGTCTCGGTGGTTACCACTTATCCACTGGGGCCCATTCTCCGGAACCGGGAGGGCACCGGGCGCGTTGTCAAATGGGCAGTAGAACTGGCAGAGTTTGACTTACACTTCGTCAGTCGCCAGGCAATCAAAAGCCAGGCGCTCTCCGACTTCTTGGCAGTGTGGACGCCCGTCCCCTGCATCATCCCAGAAGAGATCTCTGCCTATCCCGGGCACGACGCGCCCGGGTACTGGGTCATGCACTTCGACGGCTCCCTCTCGTTGAAAGGTGCAGGGGCCGGAGTGGTTCTCACCTCCCCAACAGGTGAAGAGCTCCGGTACGTCGTGCAGTTGCAGTTCCGCGCATCCAACAACATGGCGGAGTATGAAGGTCTCATCGTCGGCCTCCGGGCTGCGGTGAGGCTCGGGATTCGTCGCCTCCTGGTCAAAGGGGACTCCCAACTGGTCATCAACCAGGTGTCTAAGGAGTACCAGTGCACGGATCCTCAAATGGCGGCGTACGTGGCCGCGGTCAGGAAGCTCGAGAGACGCTTCGATGGCCTGGAGTTGCGGCACATTTCTCACCGCGACAACACTCTGGCCGACGAGCTCTCCCGCCTGGCCTCCTCTCATGCGCGCGTCCCTGCCGGAGCCTTTGAAGAAAGACTCGCACGGCCTTCCGTCCTGCCTGCCGAACAGGATGAAGGGGAAACCTCGAACTCAATTCAGGGGACCCCGACGGTGCCCTCAGTGGGAAGCCCCGTCAGGGCGCCGCCGTCCGGCGAGTGCGCTGTGCTCGCCGAATGTTCTCAAGATGCCTCATCGATGTCTGACATCCGAGGGTACTTGAAAGAAAAGTTCCTACCCAGGGATGAGGCGTCTGCAGAAAGAGTTGCTCGGCAGTCCAGACGCTATGCCATCGTAGATGGGGATCTCTACCGGCGTAGCGCAGGAGGTGTACTCCTGAAATGCATCTCCCGGGCAGAAGGCGGTGATCTTCTCGTTGAGGTCCACGAGGGCGAGTGCGGTGGCCATTCATCGTTCCACACGCTGGTCGGGAAGGCCTTCCGGCAAGGTTTCTACTGGCCTAGAGCTCTCCAGGATGCTTCCGAGCTGGTTCGGCGCTGCAGGGCGTGGCAGTTCCATGCAAAGCAGATTCACCAGCCAGCTCAGGTTCTTCATACCATTCCCCTGTCATGGCCTTTCGCGGTCTGGGGTTTGGACATTCTGGGTCCGTTCCCCCAAGCAATCGGGGGCTATGCATACCTATATGTCGCCATCGACAAGTTTACCAAGTGGCCGGAGGCGGTCCCAGTCATCAAGGTGACCAAAAACACGGCGCTCCAGTTTATCCGCGGCATCACCAGCCGCTTTGGCGTCCCGAACCGGATCATCACCGACAACGGCACCCAGTTCACAAGTGCCTTGTTCGGGGACTATTGCGAAGACCTCGGCATCAAGCTTTGCTTCGCTTCCATCGCTCATCCTCGGAGTAACGGGCAGGTCGAGCGCGCCAACGCGGAGATACTGAAGGGCCTCAAAACCCGGACCTATAACGTGCTCGCTAGGCACGGGAAGAGATGGGTAGACGAGCTGCCAGCCGTGCTATGGGCTAATCGGACTACGCCAAGCCGCGCCACCGGGGCGACTCCGTTCTTCCTCGTCTATGGCGCCGAGGCAGTCCTCCCCTCCGAGCTCACTCTGGGCTCCCCTCGAGTGCATGCGTATTCTGAGGGTGAGCAGGAGCAACAAAGGCACGACGGCGTGGACTACCTGGAATAGCGCCGGCGACGTGCCGCCGTCCGGGCGGCTCGATACCAGCAGAGTCTGCGGCATTATCATCTGCGCCATGTCCGGGCCCGGTCTCGCGAGGTGGGGGACCTAGTTCTCCGACGCGTCCAGTCGCGCGAAGGAATGAATAAGCTGTCCCTTCACCGTGATCGCGGTCCCGCGGGCAGGTTCTTTCAGGTTGGCGAAAGAGGAAGGACAGCCACTCCCGAATCCGTGGAACATCGAGCATCTCCGACGCTTCTACCCGTAGATGGTCGTGCTCGCGGCTCAGGTCAGCAAGGCCGGGGGCTTCTCCTCGCCCAAGCAGTCCGAGGGCTCTGCCCCTTGGGTAAGTCACTGTCACCCCACCTTGTAAATGTTGTACATTCAGTATGTCGAAATATTTTTTCTGGATTCCGTGTGTTTAATCTGTCTGGTGAGGTGCTCGGTTGTGCGAGAAAAAGTTCGCTCTCTCTTTTTCCCCGCTGATAAAAGAATCCCAATCGGTATGCATGCGAGCAGTCGCCGCTGACTTACGTCCGGCATGGTAGGCTTTATTGTTCGGTGTCGTGACAGGCTCCCAGGCACTACCAAGTTTCGGGGTGCTCTGGGTAATCCCATCGCTTGAGCTGCTCGAGTAGTCCGGAGCTCGGGCCCCCGGAGCGGGCTGTTGGTGCTCGGTCTGGTCTGTCACACTCGGGCGCCACCGAACCATAAGACCTCTGGGTTATGCCTCTGTCCGCTCTTGTCCGCCGGTTCGGGTATTCAAGAGGTCTCGGGTCGAAAACGAGAGCAGTCTATAGCAAGTACCGCACTAACAGAGCGCACGAGACAAAGAAATTCTATATTCTCTCTTAAGTCACAGGCTGGCAATCACGAGCAGTTCGGCCGCGAGGGCTTCACTGCCCCGGTCTCTGGTCGGCCCCAAGGGTCCTCGGGTGGTCCTACCACTTAGGCATGGGTGGTCGAGATCACCCGACCCCAGGAGCCTCGTATGCCTCTGGGCACTCGGGCGCTCCGTTGAAAGAATCAAGTCCCCGGGCACCCGAGCTCGGAAGCACACCCCTCCTGGATCGGTTGGCCGGAAGGCCGACAGCTGTCCGGTGAGTGGTTATATTCAGACAAGTCTGCTTTCAGTAAATTTATGTTCCCGAGTCATTCTCGGGGGCTCTCGCGCTTTAATCTGTTCGGCGAGGTGGTCTCCTCGCACGCAAAAACCCTGCCGCGTGTCTACTTTTTCCCAGAACGACAGAGCGGTTTGTAGAAAAGAGTACCGCGCGTGCGGTAATGTCTGACCGAAGCCCTTCGTGGTGGTCGTGGTGTTCGGTCCGCTTTTAAGGACCCCGAGCACTACTGAGTCCTCGGGTGCCCTGGGTAATCCTATCACTCAAGCTGCTCGAGTAGTCCGGAGCTCAGGCCTCGGGGGCGGGCTGTCAGTGCTCGGTCCGGCCCGTTTTAAGCCCGGGCACCACCGGACCACGAGGACTCTTGGTCACATTCTCGCTCGCACGCGTCTCCCTTCTACTAACTGAGTGGTCGCAAAGTGAAAAAGTGTTCACTAGGCACGGCGTGTTCTGAGCGGGATCGATCTATCTCCCGGGCAAGGAAGTCTGTGTCTTTGTTTCTTAACTTAGGCAGTGCGGACTCGCGAGAGCTCGAAGGCCGACCACGCCGGCAATAGCGATCGGAACAACTTCGTTCTCGGGGACGGGAAGGTCTGGAACGGCCCGACTGAGTACTCCCCGGGACTTCCAGGCAAAACATCAGAAGAAGCATCAAACACTCAAAGACATTGGAGTTGCGAGCCCAAGGAAAAGCTGCCGCTATATTCACAAGACATATACAAGGCATTTTTCAAGGGTTCACTCCTATATTTACATTCATCAAGACGACAAAAGAAAGAAAAAAGCTACAAAAGATCTAGTCGGTGGCGGAGGCGTCGGCTGAGTCCTCTGAGTCGTCCCCGGGGGCTGGCGGCGGCGGCACCTCTCGCCTGAAGCCGGCCGCCCGGGCGGCCTCTCCCTCAGCCTCGACCACTCCCTCCCGCGCCGGCTCTAGCGGGAAGTTCGGGTCCCTGCTTCGGTAGCAGGCCAGGACGTGCTCGGCCACTGCATGTGCCAAGCCACGTCCCTCCCGGGCGGCAAGTTCCTGAACCGCCCAAGGCAGGGCCTCAAGACGCTCGCAGACCTGCTGAAGCCCCAACACTTGTCGTGCGGGGCTGTCGCTCTTCTGATCTTCAACAAGCCGCCCCAGACCACCCTTCTCTACGGCCCGCCGCATCCGCCGGAGTATGTCTTCCAGCATATGCTGCAGGTTGACCCGCGAGACAAAAGCGGTCTCGAGCTTCTCCTTGGCAGCCCGTAGCTGCGCCTCGAGTCCCTGGTCCCCGGCCTGCTTCGTCTTGGCCACCATCTCAGATAAGGCGCATTCACGGGCGGTCAGTTCCGCCTCGTGCTTCGCGTTCTTCTCCGCCCTGGTAACCGTGGCTGCTGCCGCCGCAGCAGCCTCGTTTTCTCAGCGACTCAGCTCGCCCTCCCGCCGGGCCAGCACATCCTCCTGCTGGGCCACCGAATCCTCCCGAACACCGAGCTCCGACGCCGATAATTCATTGTCCACCTCCCGAAGGGAGACGTCCTCCTCCCAGCGGTGGATCTCTTCCCTGATCTTCCGGAGGTCGTCTTCCCAGCGCTGGAGGTCGGCGCGCGTCTTCTCGGCCGCGCCCTCCCGGCGGGTCAGCTCGGCTTGCCGCTCCTCCACCGCCTACTCCCGAGCTGCGACTGCTACCTCCCTCTCTTGCGCCTGCCCCTTCCTGGCAAGGGCCTCGGCAGCTTGCTGCTTCGACGCCTCAGCCAGGTGGGTGGCGTCTTCTCGCTCCCGCGCGACTTCTGCCCGCACGGTCTTCAAAATTTCTTGTTCCCGCGCGGCTTCCGCGCGGATGTCTTCTAGGAGCTTCTGCTCCCGCGCGGCCGCCGCACGGGCCTCCTCCTGGGCACCCGCCAGCTGCGCCTTCTCCAATACCAGGCGGGCGCGCTCAGCCTCGAGCTCCCCCTCCTTGGCGTTCACCGCTGCGCCCAGCCGCCCAACCGCTACCTGTACGCCTTCAATGGCGGCCAGGAAGGGGTCGACGGGCTGGCCGGGCGCCAGTGGGGCCCAGGCCTCTCCGCAGAGTGCCTCCAGGGGGTCCGAGCTCTCTGCAGGGCCCTGCACCACCATCCGCCCCGGGCTCTGCCTGCCCGGGGTAGGCTCCGCCGGCGCCGAAGACTCGGACGGCGGTCGCATTCCCGCATCAGCCGCCTTGTCCGCCGGCCCCGGCAAAGCATCCACCTCCACCGTCATCCGCCCCGGGCTCTCCGCGCCCGGGGTAGGTTCCGCCGGCGCCAAGGGTCCGGACGGTTGCTCCGTCCTCCTCTCGGCCGCCGCCTCCGCCTCTCTCCCAGTGGCCGCCACGACAATTGGCGCCTCCGCCGTTCCTGTGCCCGTCTCCGTCGGTGCAGCCGGCGGGCTCGGCTCCGGCCGCGGCGCCCGCGCCTTCTCCGTCGCAGTGGCACCTGCGGCCGGCCTACGGGAGACAGATGAAAAATGTCAAAGCTTAGTTCGGGCCAGCAATGCCCAGGAAAAAGCAAGAGAGGAGACTCACCGATACTGCCATTTGGCCGCTGGGAGTCTGATGTCCGGGTCCGGCGCCGTCGGTCCGGACTCCTCCCGCCGCCTCTTCCGCTGGGGGCTCGGCAGAACTGCTGCGCGGGCCTCGGGTGCCGCTGCACGGGTCTCGGGTTCCGCCGCGCAGGTCGCGGGCGCCGGCGCAGGCCCCATCCGCACCAGCCGCGACTCCAGCACCGGGAATGCCGCCGCTGCCGTCGGCGACGGCGGAGAGTCCGGCACTAGAATCAGGGCCCGGGGACGCTTTCCTCGGTCTCCCGACGCCACCTCCTCGACAATTTCAGCGGTGCCCTGCTCCCTGGCACGGCGGTTGCTGCCTGCGGTGACCCCTTCGCCAGCCCGCGCCGAGCTGCCAGCGACCTCCTCGCCAAGTAGCTCCTCCAGCCCGGGAAGTTCGGAGGCCTCGGGACTCCGGCTTCTTGGCTGGTCCACGGGCCCCTGGGCATCGAACTCCGGCAGCCCCGCCATAATGGCCACCCGGTTGGGGTTGGCGCAGAGCGCCATCTCCGGCTACGGGAGCTCCGTCCGGCCCATGTCCTCCGTTCCGGTGATCACCCTTGTCATCCCCCGCAGTTCCGCCGGCCCCAGATCCCAGCTCGCGCCGATCTGGGTCCTAGTGATGTCCTCCAGCCCGGTATAGAACCAGCTCGGCCGGGCCCGCTCTCGCAGAGGCGCCAGCCGACGGCGCAGGAAGTCCACAACCACCATGACGGAGGTCAGCCCGGACTTGCGCAGCTCCAGGATGCGCTCCAACACCGGCTTCAGCCTCGCGTCTTCTGGCGGCGGCGCCTCCCACGTTGATCGCCGAGGATCCGCCGCCGCCTCTGGCAGCTCGAGGTGCTCGTGGGGGTCGACGTCGACGAAGAACCAGTCCCGTCGCCACTCCTCCCACTTGCTGCACAGCACCTGGGGAATGTAATGATCCCCCAGGCCGTCCCGGAGCCGAAGGTTGCAGCACCCCGCGACGTCCGCCGTGGAGTGCCCCCTCTTCTTCCCCACCGGCCGAAGGACGAAGAAATGGCGAAGCAGCGACGCCGACGGCGCCACCCCCACGAACATTTCGCAGAGATGCGCGAAGACCGCCAACACCACCACGGAGTTGGGGCTTAGGTGCACCAGTTGAATGCCGTATGTCTACAGCACTTGCAGGAAGAAGGTAGAGAACGGCGGCACCAACCCCGCCGCCACAAAGGAGGTGAAGAGGACGATCCGCCCTGGGACGGTCGTCGCCGGCGTCAGGCTCACCGGCGTCACCACCACAGCACCTTCTTGCCCCTCCGGCACCAGCAGTTTCCTGATCTTGTCCGCCGCCTCCTCGTTCCTCAGACGAGACTCCGGTAAGATGCTGTCCGAAGCCTTGTCCCGGCGTCCTCCTCCAACCCTCGTCATCTCAACAAGAATGAAAGGTGTTTTGGCGGTGGAAAGAGAGAGAAGGAAGAGTGCTCCGGTCGCCTGAGAATTTCCTAAGGGCTTCGGAGCACACAGAAGGCAAGAGCGCAAGAGCAAGAAAGCGTAAAGAGAGGGACGGACCGATCGTATCCCCCTTTTATATCTCGAAAGTTCAAAAACTGCCGCCCAAACGGTTCGCTCGGCGAAGCGTCGCCTCGTTCGGCGCAACCGCCAGGCGAATCTTCCGCTGATCGCGCGATGTCAGCGGCTGCCAGGTGTATTTTCCTCGATCCGCACGGCGACCACGCGTGCTGTCCATACGGTTATCATACCCTTCGGAAGTTGTGTGGACACGCGTCCATTCATTTTCCCGTTGGGAGATACTTGAGGTCTGGGTCCGTAAAAACCACCTCTCGAAAGCCTGCCACATGGCGTCTGCACTAGCCTCGGCCTCAGCCGCGACGAAGGGCCCATCCGCCGTTTCCGTCCCGTCGCCTACCAATGGGCCCGGGGGCTACTGTCGGTGTATCAGGAACCAGGGGTCCCTGGGTCCCGAGACCGGGCCGGCCATCGGCCACGCGTCACCATCCTGCGAGGTCCGCCCTGCGAGATAAGAAGAAGCTAAGTCCCAGGAGAAGGTGCTCGGGGCCGCCGCCTCTGGTTCCCGAGCACCCCAGTTCCCCGATGATCCGCGGAGTCCAAGTACCGGGAAGGAAGTGCTCGGGAGAGAGTGCTCGGGGCTGCACGTGGCAGCCCCCGAGGACTCGGTTCCCCGAAGGTTTCCCCCAGTGCTCGGGAGAGAGTGCTCGGGGCTGCACATGGCAGCCCCCGAGGACTCGGTTCCCTGAAGGTTTCCCCCAGTGCTCGGGAGAGAGTGCTCGGGGCTGCACGTGGCAGCCCCCGAGGACTCGGTTCCCCGAAGTTTTCCCCCAGTGCTCGGGAGAGAGTGCTCGGGGCTGCACGTGGCAGCCCCCGAGGTCTCGGTTCCCCGAAGGTTTCCCCCAGTGCTCGGGAGAGAGTGCTCGGGGCTGCACGTGGCAGCCCCCGAGGACTCGGTTCCCTGAAGGTTTCCCCCAGTGCTCGGGAGAGAGTGCTCGGGGCTACACGTGGCAGCCCCCGAGGACTCGGTTCCCCGAAGTTTTCCCCCAGTGCTCGGGAGAGAGTGCTCGGGGCTGCACGTGGCAGCCCCCGAGGACTCGGTTCCCCGAAGGTTCGTGCAAGATTGTTCGACGACCCGAAGGGTCCCGTCGTCGGGGTGTCAGCCAGTCAAGGGCCCAATGCCGCATTTAATAGGCACGCGCAGCCTGACATCCTGACATCCTGACAATCTCAGCTGCCCACTCCCTAGTGTCAGACCCTGCCATGCTCTGGCAGGGGGGCATGGGTCCATTAAATGCACGGGTCCCGTCCGGTTTCACCCGGGTGCCTCGGGATAACATTGCCAGAATTGAAGCGCTCCGCCTACCACCCTGCCCCGGCAGAAGGACAAGACAGGGTGGGCGCACCGGGCACCTCTGCGGCTGCCCGGTGGGCCCTCTTAATGGCACCGGAGGACCTCCGCAGTGGCGGGTGGTCGGATGCACGCCGCAATTTTCCACCGCCACTGTCACTTCGCCAAGACGGAATGATGACGCCTTTCTCCGTGGCGCCTTGGTATTTGCGCCCCCTCTTTCCCATTCTGGATAAGTCGAGGTCGGCGCGCCTATAAAAGGAAAGGATGGAGAACTCAAGAAGCTCTGAGGAGACAGACGGGAAAACAAGGTGAACAAGGCAAGGAAGCCCAGATCAAAAGGCGAAGAACATCACAAACAAGCTCAAGCCAAGCTAGAACAGAGAGCCTCAAGCTCTCTGTAAGCAGCTCACCCCTGTAACCAGATACATCCTTGAAGAATTCCCTTCAAGGAAAGGTATAGCACTCACACAGGAGTAGGGTGTTACGCCTCCGTGCGGCCCGAACCTGTCTAAACCCCGGTGCACCCATCTTTCTTGCACTAGGTCGATCATCTCCCACCACCAGCCACGGCATTTATTTCCTTTCCCATTTATTTCCCCGACAAGCTCGTTCAGGATCATCCCCCCGGCCGAATCTCTAAAAAGGGGTCTCTCGGGATCCCTGCGACAGGAGTTCATCCTCCGACAGATATGAAGTTTAAGCTATATTATGTATAGAGTTAGCTTAAATAAATAAAAGATTTGACAATGATATCAATTGAAGCATTGAAGTATTGCATACTTCCAGGTACATGTTGATTGCTCCATGAGACTACAAGAGATACCACTTGCAACACATGTTAGTCTCAAAATCACAACCTACAATGAAACTTTATCATATAGGTTGGATTATGGCATATGAAAGATACCAATTTTAAAAAATAGTGTCATGAAATAAACCTACAACTAATAAACCATGTAAGTTGCTTATGGGCTAAAGATAAACACAAGCAACCTACCATATAAAAACCTACACTAGGCATTACAATAAATTGAAATAAGCATATGCAATCCTAGACGAGGCAAAGAAACTAGAAGCAAAAAACAAAATGCATAAGTATAAGTCTAGGTATCATTTACCTCTTTTACCTTTGGATGGAGATTTGGGTATACGATGATCACGATTTTCATCAAAGTGCCCAAACTTGTATACTTGACTTCTTTGCTTTAACCTTCACTTCATCTTGTGAGCCAAGTGTCCAAATCCCCATAGCCGCTTCGGGGCATCAAGTCTTCTTTGGAACGCAAACCGATTGGGTTTCATTCATATTGGTGATGTCCTTAGGCACCTAAATGGATTGGTTCCACCCCCAATATTTTCTCCCAACCTTGTGTGCAACCACTTTGCCATTAACATTCTTCTTGTGTTTGCAGTGGTTGCTCTTGATCTTGATCTTAAAGTTGGGTTTGGTGTAGAGGTTGGAGGTCTTGTTGGAGAGGTTCGCCATCTTCTTTTCCATGGTCTCATTCTTCACTTATTTATATTGGAAGGATTTGTGACCTTCTTGATGGCATTTGAAGCATGTGACGATTGACCCCTTCACAAGCTTTTTCACCATGAAAGTATGGTTATTTTGAGAAGGTTGAATATATCATTTGCCCTTTAAACTTGCCAAGTCCTTCTTGAGCTTCTCCACTTCTTGCTTAAGCTCATCATTCTCTTGTGCAATGAGATTGTTAGATGATTCTACAACAATATTCTCAACACAAATCTCATTGCAAAAGGGTGAGCTAGATAAAATATTTAAATCATCACAAGAAGTAGAAACATCTACATTAAGATTGAAATTAAATAGAGAGGTAGATTGCTTCAAAGAGACCTTATTTTGAGATGCAATGCACTCAAATTTAGCCTTAAGCTCATCTTGCTCATTGTTTAGCAAATTGAATTTGCTCAATAATTGTTCATAACTTGGAACAAAGGTAGTATGAATGTCATTAAGTATATTGAATTTCTTAACCTCTTTTTATTGTTTCTTAAGGACTCTTTGTTGCTCATTGATAAAATGAAGGAAATCATCATAGGAATCTCATCTGGCTGGGGATCTCATCTGGTCTATGGCTCAAATCCTATCGGGTTTTGCTTCTATTCCCCAACTGGATACGAGGAAACTGAACAACTTCCATGATGGGACTCCAAACATGCACTTCTCCTGGTTCAGCTTCGTGTGGTACTTTCGAAGGTTGTTGAATATTTCCTGAAGGTCCACGACCAGATTGTCCTTGGTCTTGCTCTTTATGACCACATCATCAACATACGCCTTGACATTTCTATCGAGATGTGATCAAAGGATGAGCTAAATGCATCGCTTGTAATTGGTACCAGCACTTTTTAGACCAAAAGACATTTTTACATAACAAAAAATCCTGAACAGCATTACAAAAGCAATTTTCTCCTCATCTTCCCTATACATGCAAATCTGATGGTATCCCGAACAAGCATCTGAGAAGCTTAGCAGAGCGCTAGCAGCGGTCGAGTTAACAAGCTGGTCATTTTGGGGTAGAGGGAAGGTATCTTTCGGGCACTCCTTATTGAGGTCAGTGAAGTCGAGGCACATCATCCACTTACCGTTAGGTTTTTGAGACATGACGAGATTTGTTAGCCTCTTTGAGTATTGCACTTCTCGGATGACCTTATCGATCTCCTCACGAAGTACTTCCTTTGGGTCGGGTGGGAGCCGACGTGCCTTTTGCTTTACTGGTTGCACATCAGGTCACATAGACAACTTGTGCTCAATCACATCCCTGGGGACTCTATGCATATTAGACGGACTCCAAGAAAATACATCTGCGTTGGCATGAAGAAAAGTGATGAGTGCAAGTTCCTATTTTGGATCCAGACTAGCCCCAATTTGGACCTTTCTGGATGGGTCAACATCGTCAGTCATGCTTACTGCTTTGTTGATCACCAGGATGAGAGACGATGTGAACCTTCTCTGAGCGATCACTGGGCTCGGTGTTCTCGAGCTGTGACTTGGCAGTTAGCTCGACTATGTTGAGGCTCCTCTTATCGCAGTGCAGGGTCGTCTTTTGGTTGCTCAAAATGGTGATGGCTCCCTTGGGTCCGGGGATCTTGACTGCCTAGTATGTGTAGTGGGCGGCGACTATAAATTGGGCCAACACTGGTCACGCATACCTCGTGGACTACCAATTTGTATTTATTATTTGAGAAATATGTCATGGCACCCCTAAAGATATGGTGGACCACGTGCTCGGCCTGCTGGAAACCCAGAGCCGACTGGTTGGGGTTGTCCCTCGTCTTCACCCTCGACGTTGTGCTTGGGTTTGCGTCCCTAGATCTCTTTGTCGATGATGCCTTGGATGACCTTACATTCGGTTAGGTCATGTGCATCGGTGCGGTGGATCGGGCAATATCCTATGCCCTTCTTGCCATCATTCTTCTCGAAGCGTTGGCATGGTTGACCAGTCTGCTTGAACATCATGACGTCAGGTGGCCCGACCTTGTGCTTGTTCTTATTTTTCTCCTTCCAGCCGGTCCCTTTGGAAAACACGGGTTGCCTAGGGGCTCGTTGTTGCTTCACGTCAATCTGATGCTCTCAGGCCTCAGCAGCCTGCACACACTTGTCCGCGAGCTTGAAGATCTTGGTAGTGCTCCGGATCTCCTTGGTGGCCAGCTTTTCGACCATCTTCTAGTCTCTGATTCCACCCCTTCTAGAACACAATGACCATAGACTCGCCTGTTATCTTTGGAATGGTATTTCAGAATTTGGTGAAATGCCAAATGTAATCTCACAGCGACTCGCCTTGTCACTGCCTGACCTGGTATAAGTCATCCTCAACCCCTAATCGGGCGTAGGTTCCCTAGAAGTTAGTGATGATCTAGTCACATAAATATTCCCAGGAATGAACTGCACAGGGGAGGTTCATGAGCCATGACCAAGGCGAACCGGTCAGGATATTCGGGAAATAGTTCACCATGACCTTCCTATCGCCTCCGGTGGCCTGCACCATTGTGGTGTTGGTTTGCAGGAACTCCTCTGAGTTGGTCGATTTGTCGTACTTTTCACCTAGGACCGACCGAAACTTATCGAGCAAGTGCACCTCTCGCAGCCGGACAGAAAAAGCATTACAACCCATCATGTAATAGGGAGCCACTTGCTGATGGGCAGCTTCACACGACCGGGGAGAGAGCCATTGGTCCCGTGGCCCTAGTGAGGGGACGGAGGAGTCTGACATCTTGTTGCAAGGGGAAGGCAAGTGACAGGGCTGCTTGCCCTTTTTTAGCTCTCGTCGGGCATGGTCCTCCTATTTTTGGGTGGCCCTTTGGCCCCGTATTATGTCGCGTAAGTCAGTAGGTGGACTATCCTGATACGGTGGGGGTCTCCTCGTACTCCCTGTTACTAAGGGAGCATGGGTTCCCTCCTGTCGTGGAGCCCACTCCGAACCCTGTCGACCACCACCTCGTCCACTCCTTATAGTGAATGGGGTGGCGATCGCCACGGTTTGGCATCAAGCAGTCTCTACCAAGAGGGCAAGATCGTGTAACCATGGTGCTATCGGTAAACTCTTCGGTACCACCACCATAGGGTGGCTAAGAAGTACTCGCGCAGTCTGCAGGTTTTGCGCAGGGGTCATGGCCTCGTAGTTGAGCCGTTGAACGTGGAATGGTGAGACATTGTGAGGGGGAGCCCCCGACGCTCGTGTTTCACATGCGACGCGACAGCCTTGAAGACGCCACCAACAAGGTCTCAACTTCCGATGGTCGCTCCTCCGAGTGGTGTTGTAGTTGCTGTGGCAATATAGGACCACCTCTATGCCTACCACCGGATGATTTCCCTCTTTTTCTACGGCCTAGGGCTCACCTCCGGTACTTGTAACACGAACGTCGTATTGCCCCTTGTTGCATGGACCGCCACGCAAACTTCACGTTCGGTCTCGGAATCCTCAAACTCCGGCTTGGTGGCCCATGCTTGGAGCACACCAGGCTCGTCTGGGTCGTACCCCATGATGAAAACCTCACGACGGTCGGGGTCCTAAAAATAGAACTCCGTAGTTGTCATGGATCCGAACGTGGGTATCCTAACCATAGTCTCCAAATCTGAAGAAAATGCAAAAAAAAAAACGCACCTTTACTTGGCGCGCCAACTGCCGGGAATGATTCCTGACAATGGATCTGAGGTGTACCGGATGATGGGCGTGTTGATTTGCGTTTCTAGGGGTCGGATCTAATGGACTCAATAACACGAGGATTTTATCTAGGTTTAGGGCTCCCGTGGGATAATAGCCCTATGTCCTATGTATTTTTCTTATGATTTGGATGAAGTTGTTACAGAATGTCTTCCTTGTCTTTACAAACTGGGTCTTCCCCTTTTATATAAAAGGGAAAATATGTACATACAAACAGACCATATCAAACTCTTTAGTAGATCTATATTTGACGAAGCCAACTACCCCTAGTCCATCATGACCATAGATAGTCATACTTGTCATTCTCTGGTCGTCTAGCATGCCTTGTCCCATCCACCGAATGCCATCACGCTCGCCTGCGAGGTCATCCCATAGTATTAAATGTTGTAGGACGGGTCACTGCACAACGCGTCCGCCCACAACCTTGCTCTTCGAAAGGGAGTGCCTGGAGAAAAAAACACTAAAGTGGATGATATTAAATATAATTCAACTGGTTAGGTGATTACCCACTCTATGATCAGCAGGGACTGGTCGCAGGGGTTTGCTTTGCAGCCATAAAATTTGTCGTAGGAGCCTTGTCTTGACCGCAAGGTGATACCGTAGTTTTAAGAGTGTTCGCTTATTGATTAACACTCACAGCGTGGGGTTCGCCAGACGTGGGGCTCGCTAGGTGTGGCATCTCCTTATCTATTACATCGACAAAACCTTTGCGTGAATTATATACGAAATAACATAATTTCTTGGAAGCCATCATTCATGAGAGTGAAAACAAGATTGAGGGAGTGCGATCGAGGTGAATTGAGTGGCGAAAATAGTATGTAGAAATTGGTAACGGATGGTGATAGGGGTGGTGGTTTGAAGATCATGTGATACGGTGGACGTCTGGTCAAATTATTTGTGACAAAATTTTCAAACAATACTCTTTTTTTTATTATTAGTAAACAAAATTTTCAAGCCAGAACATTTCAGTTCATGGATGCATCCGTCTGTCCATTAGCCTGCTCTCGTGCGACGGAAAGAAACCACATTAATGTGCCCTGGTTGACGTTGCTCTGCCATGTGGGAATGGCCACCTTCCTGACGTGACAGGGCCGCTGCCGCGGGAGGACAAATGGTTTGTTTGGTTTCCGTTCAAATTGAATTATGCTAAAATTTGTGTAGCTCTAAGAATTTGGCATTGTCTCGGATTGGTCAAATATAAGTAGCAAATACCTTGGCTAGAAATTTTGGATTCCAATTGAAGGTAGGTGACTAAGGGTCTGTTTGTTTTGGATTCTGAATTCTGGATTGTACTTTACAATCGGATTATGCAAATAAATAAATGGATTCTAGAAGCAGATTGTAGCAATTTAGACCTGTATTGTGGTACAATCCATAATTCACCTCAGAGTAGTTTCTACTATCCACAACCAAGAATCCAGATTATCACAACCCACAGGGAAACAAACACGCCCTAAGTGTCTATTTGGTTGGACTGAACTTTTAGCTTCTGAATTTTCTGCCTTCTGACTGATAACTTTTTGCTATTAATTTTTATAATAAATTTTTAACTTCAAAAAAAAAAATCAAAAACTCTATCTCACCTAACTTCTCAGTTTTTAGTTTATTTCTGTAGAAATCAGCTTCTCAAAATACAGCTGAGCTCACAACTGAAGTGTTTGATTCAGCTTCTAACCTGGGGGAAACAGAAGTTCCAAAAAACCGAACCAAATAGATCCTAAATATAAACTCTGTCGGTCTACCTGCAAGTCAACATTCATATCTTTTTTACGCACAATTTCAATCATGTTTAAGAAATCCGAATTTGGCAAATAATAGGTAGTAAATAGTACAATGGCCATAATTTTGGCAAGCCGAATTTTGGTAGCACCAGTTTGGACACAGATCGGGCAAGTCCCCAACGTGTCGCAAGCGTGGGTTCCGTTGGTGATTCAGCTCCCCAGTAGCCTAAGAATGCGGTCATCATTTTTTTTCTCTGAATTTACTGGTTGTATATGGGACCATCTGTCTGCATAATGCAGTAATGATCTTAGCTATTCAATGGTAACATTTTGACTGTCTTTTCATCTACCATATCATACATATTAAGCAATATCCGATGATGACTTCTCTTCTTCAAAGGACACGCACTCGCAACCCATGATGACTTGAGAAAATGAGAACACACAGAGAAAGACATCTCTTCGGTGCTTCATTAACTTAGGTGTCATCTTCGAACTCGGGTGGTTTGTGCGGCTTTTTTTTTCTTCGCCAACCACTGATCCGTGAGAGGACCGCAGCCATGGCCGAGAGAGTGGTGAACTGGTGAGGGAGTATTTGTGGAAGTGCTTAACATAATTAAAAATGTTTAAAGGAATGATGATAAATGCAATGTTTGGACATGTTTGTCTGTCGATGTGCGGGCCTTAAAGATGGCAAAAGTGACAACTATTAGAGTTGCCCTCAATTTCACCATTCCAAAAAAAAGGCTTAAAATGCAAACATTATGAAGATGTCAAAGCCCCTGCGGATTTTTTTTGAAGAAAAGGAAGCGCCCCACATTGCCCTCAGGGTCAGCTCGGGCGAAACGTCGCGCTCGAGCACCGCCACCCCCTTCCCTCCTCCCCTACGCCTCGTCGCCGCCTGGGCGGACTGCCGGAAGCCTGTGCAGCCGCAATGACAGTGGTGGTGGGGCTCCTCTCGGCTCATTCTTCAGTGGCTGTGGCCACGACAGCCTACTCCGGTGGTGGCCGGTCGTGTTGGCCTACGGCAGTGTCGGATCCAGCGCCTTCATGGTTGGATCCGGTGCCCCCTGGACCAGATCTGGTACCCCCGCACCAGGATGTCGTGGTGTTGATGGCGGCGACAATGGGCAATGGCGGCTTCCCGTGGGCGACGGCCGGGGCCTTTTGGCGTTGAGGCGGTCTGGCAGCGGTGACCTGGTCACGGGGTTCAGGGGGCTCGCACGCAGGTGGGTTTTGGCTTTCTGCGTTGGTGGCGACGCGATGGTGATGCGCGGCGTTGGTGCTCGCCGATGTGCCCTCCTCTGCCCTTCCGGGCCGTCGAGCTCGCTTTTGCTCACGCGCTCTGCTACTCAGTCGTGTGAGGCGTGCCGTCGTGTGAGGTGTCAGTCGAGGAGCTGTGTTGCTGCCTGCGTTGTCTATGTGCGCCTTCGTCCGTGCTTTTGCATACGGTCCTAGGCGTGCGTGTCCTCGGCCCTTCGTGCGAGCGTCGCATCGCCAGTGACCACGCCGTGTGTGAGCCCTGTCACTGCGGTTTGGCTGTCGTTGGTCGCCATAGCTGCTGTTGGGCTACCGTTGCCGATGCTGCTCTACTTCAGTAGCTATTGCCTCTGTGCTCCAGTGCGCTTACGCGAGGCCTGTGGCTCTAGCGTGTGCCTTGCTCGTGCCGCGTTCCGCTTCCGCCGCTCCCGACCTCGTGTTGTTCACCCATCATGACCTCTACTTTCGCTGTGCTCCTCCCCTTTACTGATCTGTCTCCTTCCCCCAAATTTGGTCTGTGGGGTGCTTAGTGGATGGCGGTGACCACATGGGTGGCGTTTGAGTGTGGTGTTGGCGACTTGGCTTGTTTGAGCGATGGGTGAGATGAAGAGCTACAGGCAAAAGCCTAGCCCGGCTTTCTGCCGATGGCAACGCTTTTGGATGCCGCTGATCTTCTTGAAGGCGTCGTCATGGTCCCTCCCCCTTTGCCCAGAGGAACTTTGCGGGTGAGAACCCATAACTGGGTTTCCAGATGGGCGGCGGTGGCATCTTCGATGTCGTGCACTTCTTGGAGATGTCGTCTTGTAGTTCCTTCCGCGTGCTTGGCCACTTCGGTGCTACTTCATGCTTCGCAGTGGTCGTCTGCCATGGGTGAGAGGAGT